>NC_071411.1:5454545-5757575 GCF_017976375.1 Cuculus canorus | reverse complement strand
CCCACAGTGGGAAAATCACTTTCTGTGGGACACTATCCTCAGAAATAAAGTAGCAGATAATGATTCCAGCATAAGCGGATGATGGGACTTGAAAAATTTGACCTTGGAGCTCAGCCCAGTATCCATGATGCTTCAAATAATCCACAAGATAGATATGTTTTATATTACTGATTGTGAGTAATGCTTGTTTGAACATCGGGCTTGTCCTGCAAGTCCTTATATGGTTGGATGCTCTTCATCATACCCTGACCTCCAGGTTTTAACTGTCATAACTAACTTCCCCTCTGAAAGCAGATTTTGGCAACTGCTGTGGTTCAAGATTTCATTTAAATATTCACCTCAAATTCTTCCTAAAATTACCCTACCCCTGCAAGCTTTTCCACTTTATCAGGCCCTCCAACTCCCTTCAGAGTATTTCTTCCCTTTTTACTAACTCCCTTTTTCCACTGATCACTTAATCCTGAGGTTAATGTTTTTAACACAGCAGAAAATCTCACATTAACATTTATTTATTTAGCATGATCTCTTCCCATTTATATTTTTGGTAGTTTGTTTTTGAAGTCTACTTTAGTAACTCAGTATTATCAGAGCTTTACAGAACAATTCTAAGCAGGAAGCAAGTTCCCAGAGAATTACAACATCACATTCCTGAAAATATGGCTGAAAAAAGTGAGGAGGGCTTTGAATTCTTTACCTCCACTGTGTTAGAGGTTTACACTAAGTAACTGACTATGGCAAGAGCATTCACACAAACTGCACATCTAGCAGGCAGTTGATTTTAGAGGATGGTACCTGTAAAACTTTCTTCATAGTCAGAGAAACAGTTTTCTAAAAGGCTATTACAGAGCACCCATTATCCTCCTGTTTCATACTGTGCACTACAGGAGTTATTCACCCTGCACTGATCATAGAGGCAGTACAGGAAGACAATAAACCAGTCATCCCAGAGGAGTAAGGTATCTAAAATATGGCTTGACCACCTTTTAATGTGCCTGCCACACCCTTAACATCTGGAGGATTTCAGAAGTCTCAGTATTTAAAAAAAAAAAAAAAGGGCTGTCCCTGGCTGTGAACTCCATTCTAATGATACCACCTCTCAAATCATTTGTAAGAGAAAAGAATGTTTCCAGTAATGAATAGAAAGGACAGTTCAACTGCTCTGTTCAAAGCATGAGCAGATCAGGGATAACCACTGTTAAGAAGCATAAGCAAGAGTAAGGAGGGGACATCGATTCTCCATTCTAATACACATTAATAAAATAAAAGCACCTTGATGAAGTCTCTTAATTGATTTGGATACAAGTTTCTCAGCTTTTACCCATGTATCATTCTCCAGAATTAAAAAGTTGTGCTTAGTTCTGGTTCACTAGTATTTTCAAAAGAGCAGATATCTAAGGCCATATTTAAAACTGTCACACGACTGTGAATTTAACTTCGTGCATAACTGTAACAGTGTAATGACCTGCAAATTTATGCATAGTGCCAGAATGGAACTCTGCATTTTAGAGTACACAATCTCTTTTTTCTAGAGCCTGTCCTTTTCAATTTGGCACGTACATAGTCTCTCAATCAACTGAATTGCCAGTGTCATAACCCTACTTCCCCATATTTTTTTTGTAGAGACTTACGTTGTTTCCTTTTTCTTGTAGCAGCTTCAGGTTTTCTTTACATTGTTTGAGCTCTTCCGCGAGTGACTGATTTTCTTGTTCAGTCAGCTCATACTTCGCCTTCAGCTCTGAGAGCACAGTCTGTGTTCTTTCATACTAAAGACAAAGAGAAAACAATCTGCTGACCCCTGCACATCCAACACATGCTTACATTTGCTTAGCACACAGCTTCCTCTCCTGTAATCTGCCTTGAGTAACTTGCCTTGGATCAGTACACTCTTTTCTTTCAAAAGCAGGGCAGAAAAATCTTAATTTAGAAAAGAAGAAAAATCTAAACTAAGATTTTGTCCCTAACTCTAAAGGGCTAAGATTACTGAAAAAACAAATGATGAAGTAAATTCAAGGCCTTAATTCATCTCTCCTAGCAAACAATTATTCATTGGAAAGGACTGTAAAAGCTACAAAGACAAAACAAGAAACAGGAGAACAAAGAATCCTTCACATTTCAAAAGTGGTTTTACATGGAGGCTGTTGTTTAAATACCTACACCAACCAAATAGGTGCAAAAATCAACATTGTGTATGAAACAAGTCCTCCTCCCGCACAAACTCAAAACAGTTTAAGAGAAAGCAAGGCATTAAAAAAAATATCATGCCTTATTACAGTCAGGCAGTAATCCTCAGCGTGGATCAAGTACAAACAACACTGGGTGAATGTGTCTCATGTTCTACGGGTGTGGGCAGCTTCTCCTTTTTCAAACTCACATTCAATTTTTTCTATAGATCACAAGCTTCCCAATAGCCCTCATGACAGGGATTAGTAGGACGGGACCAGTGACTTTCAGTACTGGCATTTACCACGAATATAAAAGATTAGGCATCTTTACAAATGCATCTGATTACAAAAACACAGACTAACAAGGATGGGTTTTTCAGTTTCTAAAAATGGTAAGGAATGTGACATGGATAAACTAATGACGAAGCAAAAGGACAGGACCGCAAAAGAAACTAAAAGCAGTGACTGAGGAAAACCTCACTCAAAACACTCATAAGAGAAATCAACTACTTGTGGGAGGCTATGGCCTTCTTCCAGACACAGCCTTCAGAGGCTACGCAGATGAAATACACGCTCAAAATGCTAGCTTTTCTTTAGGCACTTGCTAATCATCCGCAGCCTAGGCACCCAGTAAGATGGAAGCAGACCTCTGTAAAAAACGTGTTGTCCCGTTGTCAAACAAAAGATTTTAAACCTAACTAGGAAGACCATATTGTCTAAAAAGAACTAATTTTTACTCATAACAGCTAATGAAAGTCTAGATCGTCATGTTCAGGAAGACTCTGAATAAGGTTTACCTGTCTGAACAGCTTAAAAGTAAATTGACTAGGATAATGCACAAAAGCAAACTTCAGGACGTTCTGAAAACACATGGAAGTAATTTTATCTGAAATCTTCCTTTTAAGATTTAACCCCCCAGTTATTTTATCATTAGCTACCACAAAATATTTACAATAAAACTATAAGAAGTTTTTGTTACAAGAAATTTTCATTTCTTTTAGCTTAGAAGTCGAAGTCACCGGGCATTATATTCCTTCCAAGCGGAAATAATGTTTCGTATTACCTCTTTCTGAACATCTTTTGCTTGACTCTCAGCTTCACTGAGCTGGCTTTTTAGACTAGCTGCATCCCGTTGATGTTTTTCTCTCAAAGAACCCATCTCATTTTCAAGTTCCTTTCGAGACATTTGAAGAACACTTATGTCGCTGGTTAGTGCTAAACTCTGCTTCTGAGAGCTGAAAAACAAAATCCAATTGATTCATCATGTGTTTTACATTTAAACACACAAGAGACGTTTTTTAAAGCACTTTTCATCCTCCAAAGCTTCACATATTATTTTTATTTATGATGGAAGTATCAGCTTAGAGGAGAAACAGAAATACAGATCATCATTGTCTCCCTAGACAAACTACTGATACAAAAGGCTGGCTTGCTTTTAAATATGTGTGCATGGCTTGGTTTTTATAATTAATCATAATCTATAATTTAAAAAAACGTATCATTCATTATTTTTAGTTTCCTAGTTTGCCTTTCAGTACTCACTAATTATTTATTACATACTCAAAAGTATTTCGAAATGAACTTGTAACAAGAAGTCTGTCCAAGGTTGTTAGAAGTATTTCACTTACTTGCATACATGCTTCTTGCCTTACTCCAGCTGCATCAGCTAATAGCTAATGTATTCTTCAAGGTTTTAGGACAATTGTGTAATAGTCATAGAAAGCTCTAAATTAGAGTATTACAGACACTAGTTGGTAATAACCAACGAGTGTTAATTTGTGCCTGTGCAAGACAGAAAAATAAGGGAGAGATCTTGCACATCTCCATTATACAAAACCTAGATTTGCTTGTGTGATTTTCCATATGAAAAAATACGAGTGGAAATCAGGTCACAATAGAATGAAAAATAAAGGCTTGGTTCCTGTAAAATAACACAAAACTTCTAGAAATGTTTTGTTGTGGGGAATTATTATAATAAGTGATATGAATGCATTTGCAAAATAGAAAAAAATAACTTGGTATAACATTTTGGCATGCAAGTGTGTCCTGCCCAATACTATGATATAAATACAATTTCAATATGTTTTTTGAAACACCATCAGACACTTGGTACCACTGTGAGGAAGAAAACAAAACGAGAACCCCCTCTTCAGCTACTATGATACCTTCCTAGACAAATGTATTTGTGCCCTTACCTAGAAAGCTCCTTCTCTTGTCGCTGAATTTCAGATGTAAGCAAAGTATTTTCCTTCCTTAGTGTAGCACATTCAGCTTCCAGAGCACTCCACTCTGCCTTCAACTTTTCAAGTTCACCTGCAACAAATAAAATTTAATGGAATTGAGTAAAATTATTTCATGACTACTTCAAGTATCACCAGATAATAGACAGAGAAAAAGCTGATATCTGCCATAAATCTCAAATATATTTGATTATCATCATCTTGCATGAACTCTCTCACAAGCACTTATAAACATTACCGTATCTTCTACTGTTACAAGGTTTGTGAGGCATTAAAACAAGCTAGTGCTTTATTTTTTCCAATGCATGCTTGTTCTAAGGCACCAGAGTAGAAAACAGGGTTTATGGGTCTCTTCTAGTATTTTAGAAACAGTGACAGGAAAGTGTAGTTCAAGAAAATATCTTCCCAGACTTGAAGATAGCAAGCAACTAAAAAACATTAGATACCATGCTTCTACTACAGGGAATAGAATGTTTAAAGCAATATCTAAAGGGTGAAAATAAGACCTTAGAAATAAATCAATCCCTGGTAAAATACATAAAAAAATCAGTGTTACACATCTCAGTAATACAACGACAGGCAGACTGGAATCTGAACAGGAAAGTCTTCTCTGGCAGCTTCACAAAGATTAACTGATTCAGAATTTAAAGTGTATACTTATGCCAGTTTCTCTTAGGTGCGTAAAAGTTCCAGCATGAGCTTTTGAATTCTATTAGCAGATTCCCCAAGACCTGAAATTACAGGCTTGGAGTACCGGCTCTCAACCAAGTCCTGATGATGGAGGCGAAGTAAAATGCAAATGGATGAGCCTAAAAGCCCTGTGCTGTCTCAGTACAACATATTTGCACATCTCTACATTGTGTGTCCAGAATAAACCTTTAATTTTATTTTAACAACTTATTGGTTCAAAATGAGATGGTATTGACAGTTTTATTAATATTTGTATTGAGTGAAGCTTGGCTTAAAAAAACTACAATGTCAGAAGCTACGCATTTACCGGCTTAAATTACAGAGAAGTTATACAAGTCTTTCTGGAAGTCTGTGACAGTATCAATCCCTCAAAGAGCGCAAGTTTCCTATCTTTTCCAAGCGGAATGACACTTGGTATCACTGGTACCTAAGCTAATTTAGGCGTAATTGACAATTACTACTTAATGAAGCATAATTGGTACACATGTAACAATATACACATAGGTGTATATAGCGATACAATAAATTACTAGAAAAGGACAAAGACTGGTTTGAAAATCGACACTCATCAGATTGAGAAGGATGTTACTGTTAGCACTGGTCTGTGACAGTATTTTAAACAAGTACCTTTTAAGCGAGTAGCTTCTTCCTTTTGCTGATCCTCACACTGCTGACATCTGAGCTGAAAACTGGCTTGCAGACTGACAATTTCTTTTTCATAATCTGAGGCATCTTTCCGCCATCGTTCAAGCTCTGCTCGCACTGTTTGCAGCTCATCTTGCAATGCAGAAATATCTGTATCTCGTTCTGACGCTGCCTTTTCCGATACTTGTCGAAGTGACAGAATCTCATTTTGAGCACTGACTAGTTCATTTCGAGCACTTGAAACTTCATTCTCCTTTTCCGCACGAAGATTCTCAATATCTTCCTGTAATCGTCGCAGTTGGGCTGGAAAGCATACGTTTATGTTAATATCTTAAAAACTTTATTTACAGAAAATGCAAAAATATAACCCCCTTTCTCAACTTGTTCATGTTTAATAGGATTAAGAATCTTCATGCAAATGAAAAATATACCGATCTTGTCAAATGCCATATCTTTACTGACACATATGTGTGGCCATGTACTACAGAGAGTCAAACAACCCAAGAATTATGGTTAGACAAAGCTTTCTTAGCCAGATTGTGCTATATGTGTGATACTAAAGCAACTCTCCAAATTCTAAAAACAAGTTTTTACTTACAACTTCATCGTAAGTAAAATGAGCATTACAGAACAAGGACACTACAGGGATCGAGGACAAGAGAAAAACAAAAAGCAAGAAAATTCTGTGACAATCAAGCAGTTGCAAAGCCACACTGGAAATGTCTGCCTGATTAGCAGTTAAACCTAGGATGTCTATAAATACTTGAGGCAGAGTTTAATTTGTCCTCCAGTCTCAAGATGTAGTAAAGGAAATAAAAACTCCATCACTACTTTGCAAAAAGCATTTTTCAAAGCACAAGATTAATTTTGAATAGAAAGGGACAGCTGCACCAAATATACTGAACTATAAGTCATTTAGCATTTAAGGTTTACTGTAAGTGTGCAGCAGTCACACACACCATTATTACATTTCTGCATGAATCAAATCTTACAAAATATTCCCACTCCATTACTAAACACATCTCTTCCAACACACCTATTTTTCATACACACGCACACCTAAACAGAATCTGGTGCAAGCAGCTAGAAAAAGCACAGAAAAGAGGAAAAGGAAGCATGAAAGAAAGAAGAATAAAATTACAGTTAAAACCAAACCCTGACTGACGGAAGCAAAGTGTTTAATTTGTTCAGTGTTTCCGTTTTGCTTTTTAAGGAAAATATATCAGCATTCACATGTATTTCATCCATTTTTAAGATAAGGAAATGTGTATAAGATGAAATAGTCCGATCTCTTCCATAACAGAAACACTGGCAACATGATGTGGTTTTAAATATACGTGAACAACACGAGGCTTACTACCACCTTAGTTGTTTGGAAATAGTTTCTACAGGTTTACATTAATGGAATAGCAAACAAAGCAGTAGATGAGAACAACCTGACGGTAATACAACACATGAACTATTGCCTTTCCACGTACCCTTACATTAGAAGCCTCGAGCTTACCAAAGCCATATGCTAGAAAACCACATTTCTAAAACACCAAGAATTACAACTTGCTAGCACAGCAGGTACCCATTAAAGAGCAAAGATGTGATTTTTTCAAACCATTTCTTCCTGATAATATTTTCTTTATCAAGCCAAGCAAAATCTCTGCTTCTCAGTAACAGCAGCATTTCAAATAAATTTGTTTTTTTCCTTCTGTCTGCATTTCTGATGAACAAGTCTCCCTTTAAATGTTCAGGCATGAAAACAAGCGTGGTATGACTTGAAGTCCAAATACATACAAGCGTTTCCAAAGTTCTAGAAATAACTTACACAGAAAAGTTACTACCAAGGATACTGCAATGGTTTCTGAAGCATTGGATATAATTTGAAAGGGAAATTAGAAAGAAAACTTCCACTACATCTCTTAATTATGTAACCCATTACCTCATCTAAACTGAACATTTCACTTCTCTTGTCTAAGTAAGCAATGACAAGTTACTCGAATTTCCTTGCTTTAGCCATATGCTCATCTAAAGAATTCCACACATGGACACAGGATCTCAGTAGTTTCTGTAGAACCTTCTCCTCTCTGTGACAAAAAAAGCCATGTAACACTGGCTGGTTGAAAACATTAATTCCATGAAAATACTTTAAGAAATGTTACTCCATGAAGCCGTCAGCTTTTTTTCCTCCACTACAGTCTGTAGAGGCTGCCAAGAGAGAATTCTGACTTCCAGACAATTTTTCCCAATTTCTGAGATGTGACACATCCTAAAAGTCTGTGAAGCAACAAGCATACAATGAACACCACATTTTCAACTACCATGGAGAGAGAAGAGGAGGAAACAATCAAGACCTCACTTCAGAAGGGTTCAGAAGACAAAAAAAGTACTGAACTGACAGTAGCTAACGCTATTTTGATTTCTTGAAAGAGCGAAGATTCTCAGTTCCACCTGACTGTCTCCTCACCTGCCTTCCAACCATTGCTACGTCCAGACCAAACAACGTGCTGACAAAGATACCACAGCAAGAAGCTCCTAATAGTTTCACAACAATCAATGTTTGCTCCAAGTAAAAGTCATACTATAACCCTTATTGATTTTAAGGCCAGACCGCTTCTTGACCAATGAGCTTACTCACAGGTACAGGCTAAGAAGTTAACACAACACAAAATAAATGACACAAAAGTTATATTCTGCTATAACTATTCTGGGCTGAAAAAAGATCGATTGTCTGTATTGTTTTTTCAAAATGCATAGACAATGTCTCAGCTGCAGAAATGCTACTGCATGCTCCAAGGCTGGATGCAGACCTGGAGTGATTAGAAGTTTATTTAAGAGGATTCTACCAATGATGTGAAGAGACTAAGCAGCATAAAAAGACTAAACCTTCTAAGTACTCTGAAGATAAAATAGTCACAGAAAGAATCCCTGGATCATTCAAAGCTGTGAAAGACTGGAGAGAGGGGAAAGAGAAAAGGCATCTGTTACAGATTACGTCTTTTGCATTTTCTACATTATGATTAGAACCACAGGAATTGACAGGAAACATTTCATAATAAAATTCAAAGATATGGTGAAAGAAATCAGATTTAAAACATACACTCAATTAACATTTTCCTTTATCAGTGCTTACGATGCCACAGAAACAGCCAAAGCTACGTATTTCCCCCTAAAAGAGGGTGGTGGAAAAAAATAATTTCCTACCTTGAAGAACATTTATTTGCTTGTTAGATTCTTCAACTTGCACTCGATACGCTTTTCTCTCTTCTTCCAATAGCGCTATAAATGAAAGTGAAAATATGCCCAAAAGTCTTTGTTAGTAAAACATTTCAGCTGTGTAATTTTACTCACAAGTTCCTCATTACTGACAAAATTAAAACAAACGTATTATTTCAGTAAGTTAACAAACTAGTAACTGTAAGTGGTTTAATAAAACAGTTAATATTAGGACATCATTCCATTATTGTGGTAGTATTACAATTAATTTGAAATGAATATAATTTGATGCATGATCCAAATACTCCATGTATGCTAAATGCAAACTGGCATAGGAGGAGAAAAAAAAGGTGTAATTATGCACCTCCATATACATATATATAAGAACACTGAACCATATGCAATTGAACTGGACTACACTATTTGACCTAAATTAAACATATAAACTAAGAACTACTAAATATCTAAAAAAAGAACTACTGCTGAATACATCAGAAATGTGCATTAGCTGACTGAAACGCAAAATAATCACTATCTGTAGACGAATACTTTTTATCGGGATTAAATACGTGGAATTCAAGTACGTATTCAAAACTATGAAAAGATGCTGGCTTATCTCGAAGCAAGAAGTCAGAGCTCGATTGGACTGTATGTAGAATTTAGGAAAAAAGCTGAAGTTTCTGACATTCTCCGCAGGAGATGTGAATGCTATGAATCAAACTCACCTAGCAGTTAACAAACCTCACCCCCCTTTTAAGAATACCTGCTAAATACAATTTTAACAGGTACCCTACACGACCGAGTTGATCTGGGTCTCACCTTGAAGTTCAAAGCATTTTT
This sequence comes from Cuculus canorus, assembly GCF_017976375.1. Lineage (NCBI taxonomy): Eukaryota > Metazoa > Chordata > Aves > Cuculiformes > Cuculidae > Cuculus > Cuculus canorus. The sequence continues at coordinate 5,747,794 of NC_071411.1, read as the reverse complement.
GTTTACTTGTCCTAGCTAGCTCTTGGGCTTCAACCAGCTCCTTGTGCAGCTGCTGAATTTCTTGTTTAGCCTCAGTCTCTGATTGGGCACCCTGCAATTCATCTGATAAAAGAAGATGTTCTTTAAATCACACATTTGTACAACAGTATAATTTGCGCTGTCCTCTGACGACTGGAGACATTTTATTCAAGTTATCCAAAGTTCGTTAAAGTAAACTCAAAATTGGATTAGGTAAAGATTAGTAAAAAGAAATTAATACCCTTTTAGAAGGATATGCAAACCTTAAAACAGTAATTATACACAACATGCAGTATAAAACAAAAAACCAACAAACAAGAAATAGAGTTTCTAGAAGTGCTGTATAGTTTGGCAAGGATCCCTGGATTGATAAAAATGAAGGAACAACAAGCATTAGACAATTCTTGACTGGGTTTACAACTCCTTTGTTTTTAAAAGGAAGCTACCCTAACCCTCACTCCTAGCACACACTGATCAGCAATGATCCTGCATCCCCCTCCCTCCCAGCCCCACATACCCGCCCTGGCAGGCAGCATAGCAGCGCTCCGACTGCCCCAGCGACGCTGGGTAATGCCAGTCAGCTGCAAGAGATTATGCAAAGAGCTGCTATTAAGTGGTTTGCTACTGTCAATCGCCTTGAAACCATGCAAGGCTGGGCTTCCTCCTCTCCCCCTCTGTGGACCATAAGTACGGGCAAAGAAAATATTTAAGGAATTTTTCTAAAACAAAATTGAGAAAATAGAGAAATGCCCACTCTCTTCTATTTAATTCAGTGACCTAGTCAATACTAAGCTAGATTTTGCTCTAAATTTTTTTTCACCATGTCTTAACAACATTAAGTATATCTTTAACACAACCAGATTACCTATGCATGTTATTCAAACTCTAAAAAAAAAAATTGCTCTTCCCCACAAGTTTTGTATTAGCTAAAACACATATTAAATACTTCTTGAGCTTATAAGAGATGACTTGCAGCCACAAGCAAATTAAATACTCTCAAAGCCGAAATTTTGGGAGCATTTAAAAGAGGAAAAGTAAGTATTTATAATTAAGAGCAGTGTCCTCTAATGGGCACACACAGGAAACCAGATGCAGTAACAAACAACACTCCAGCCTGGGGGTATCAGCAACACCAGGAACTGGATCCAGGAAACTCTCGTTAACTAAGTTTTCCTTAAGTAGTGTCTGTGCAGAAACAGATCTTTCAATAGGCACAAACAGCACTAATGAACTATATAGGCAGAGTTCATAAAACTAAAGCTTTATATACCAGTAAGGTGAGACAGGCAAAGGAGGGAAATCAGTGAAAAAATTGCAGCTCTACATCATGGGAGAGGGAAAATAGATGGAAAAGATGGATGTGTTACACAGCTAACTGTTTAATAAACACCTACCACTACAGACCACATCGATTTAAGATAAAGGCACACTGCTTAGAATAAAAACCCAAAGATAATTTGGTTCCCTGCATCTTCCACTAGTAAGGAAAAAATAAATACAAGCTATAGTTTAGTTCATCATTTTACTTTTTACTTTCTTGTCTGACTGCATGTTACCAATAAAGCAACTATGACTTTTTTTGCTGTTTTCTTCATTAAAATACTTGCTTATCAAATAATGCTAAATTATTCCTATTGTATCTCTCAAAGAAGAAAAGGCTGTTTTTCCTACTCTCACAGTAATGAGCCAACAGGATTGAGTAGAGCTGAGGGCACACATGCTTTTACTTTTTTTTCAGAACAAAATTATGAGAGCAGAAAGAACAAAGAGGGCTACATATTTAATCCAAATATTTTCTTTTATAATTTATTAGACTTCCAAATCCAAGTTTCACTTTAGTTAACATGTTTTGTTCTTAGCTTTTCATGAGTGAAGACTTGGGGCAATTAGACCTTCAGTCCTCCTTAATGAGACCGTTCAGAAGATGTGGATGAGGAAGTTGATAAATCACGCTCAAATCATGCTTGATAAAGGAGCAGTGTCCCAAATCCAACAATAGGCACCCTAAATGAACTTTGCAGAGGACAGTATTTTCCAGTCAATGAAAGCATACATCATGAAAGACAGTACTGCTTCAAAGAAGATGGGGAACTCAACCTATGAATCAACATAATTGGTTTAGCAAAGGCACAACCAAGGTAAAAACTCTTTCCTACTCAAATGAAATAGTGGATTTCCATATGCCCGATGTGCTTCTAAATCAAAAGTGAAAAAATAAAGCCATGAGAAAACAACAGCTTTTCAGTCTCACCCAACCTGAAAATGTTTTTAATGTCTTTTTGTTCAAAGAAAACATTTCTGTGCTATCTCTAGTTTCGAGAAAGACTCCATAGTGAGTAGGATTGCTTTATTTATAAATAATAAAGCTACTAAACATCATCAGGCTTAGAATCAGTTGCCTTGAGAAGCAAATTCACATCACAAAAAACTGGTTTGAGAACCAATGAAAAAGGCTGCAATTAAAAGTATTTGAGCAGCTTCCAGAAACACTCAGCATTGGACTGTCTGTAAAATTCTGTCATTAATTAAAACAAGGTGCCAAAATAAAAAAAAAGAAAAGCCAGTGAAATACAACAGTCTGAAAACCCTCATTCATTTATTCCAGCTCATGGAAAATTTTAATCTGTGATCAGGTTGTTTGCCATGTTACAAGAAAGGTTCTTAATGAACATCACTTTGTGTGTCACTCACCCATTCCACCGTCCCACAGTAACATTTCCCTTAACATCAACCCTACTAGTAGATGTAAAATTGTTAAAAAAATAATGTAAGCAGTCTGATCTGCACAAATCATTCCCAAAGCACATGAAAATCTCTTTTCTGAAGACCAAGAAAAGGAGGTGAACCTTTGGACAGTTTTGGGGAAGAATGATCATTTCCAAGTGAGCAAAGAAAATGGGGTGTGAAGGGATATTTTGCAATTTTAGGATCTATAAAATAAAATTTCAGTAAATTAAATGAAAAGCAAAGCTCAGATTAAATTAATATCTACAAACACAAAGATATTAACAGAGCTCTGCTTGTATGTTTGTCTTTACATTTGTGTTTTGATAACAGAAATGACAAAAAAACCACACACAGGCTTATGGTCTTATCTCATTCCTTATCTGTAAGTGCCTGGCCTGCGGAAGCAACTTTTATGAGCAGGATGGCATTTCTCCACGTCTCACAGCAGTTCACTTCAAGAATTCTGCAGCATTTCCCAGGTTATTCAGATGACTATTTTCACTCAGGTGAAGTCAGATAAACATTTAAAACCCCAAGTTTTCTCCATTTTCATAAGATCCACGTAAAGGGTATCACATATTTAACAAAGGATTTGGCTACTGCAAAATGAAACAATGGTTCCCAAACTTTCTGAATCAACAGACAGTTGCTGTATTTCAAAATTCCTTATGCAAAACTACCACCACTGACAAAAACCTCAACCGAAGACACTTTTTATTAAGACTCCATGAACTAGTCTTGTAATTACTACTAAAAAATATAAGGACATGGGTAAGAACGAGCCTACTAACCTTCCAGAAACATTTATGGCTTCTTTCTATCTGTTTAACATTTACCTGTTTCTAACTTTGCAATAAGTAGACACAAACAAGCTGTCTAAACATTCTGTTTAGACAGCATCCAGGAAACTGTTATTAATGGCTAACAGAGTTGTTAACCTCATGGGGGAAAAATAAATCAGTTCTACTCCTCCGTGACAGCTTGTCCCCCTTCTGTCTTTGCGGAAACCTGAAGCAAATCCAGAATGCACTCAAAGTTTACTGATGGAAAATACATTTGGAGGAAACTATGGCAATTAAACATCTCAGCATTTTCTTGTTCACTTGCTTTGTTTTCTAAATTTCTACAGTTAAACAAAAAGCAACGCTGCCTTTTCCAGCAGCCATTTCCGCATTCCAAACAGATGCCAAAACAGAAACATTCTCACTTTTCCTTAATTGTATGACTACATAACAAATCCACTTGAAAGTCTTCCAGTGGCAAATAACATCCTTTTTAGGGCAAAGTCAGGCATATTAAGTTGTTCTCTGATAAAACTTAAAACAAAACTGTGGATTCGCAGGCTACTCATAAAAGTTACAAGGGCTAATGATTCATCGTACAGATATTCTTCAACGATTTCATGACAGCAAACTAGGAATGGCCATAAATAGCCTCAAGAGTTATTCCAATTACTTCAGTTAACTACAATACGTAATTTACTAGCAAAGCAGGTCTACACAAACTGGTATTTTTCTACTTATTCACTTAAATGTTCAGTAATGTTTATGGTTTAAATCTCCACCTGGATAAAAACGGATGAAGCAATGCGAACATCCACATTTGCAAAAGACTGTTTGCATATGACTACAGAAGACTTGATTTTAGTTCTTTAAAAGTTCAATTAACCCTCGCTCCTCACAGCTATTAGCCCTAATTTAGGTGTACACTGAAACATTTCTCAATTTTACTTGAAGTTATAACATGTAAATTCCTAGACCAGTGTTGGTGAGAGAAGAAACTAGTTTTATGCACCATTTTTTCTATACTAACGTTCAGATGTATGCTTTTATACCACATCACCTGAAGGAATCATTGATATTTAGATGCAACTCTTCTGTACCACCATGGTTGAAACATTTGAATTTCAGCACCCTACTGTAATACATATTTCATAAAAAACAGGTAGACGAAGAGATAAATGGATAACGGATCTAAAGTTACAAAAATAAATTTGTTTACCTTTCAGAAGAGCTACTTTAGCAATAGGGTCATTTAGATCTTGGTCATCCATCTGGGCATCTAAAAAAACCCAAAAACCCCACACCTTTCAGAGAGCAGGTAGACTGCAGACAGTGTTATATATGCATTCTTTACGCAGAGAAAAGCTTCCACGTTCTTCTCACTTTCCAACAGTTAATTATGAAGCCTCAAATCATACAATACTGCTCTAAGCTCTATCTGGCTGCATATGTTACAAACCTTCTCCACTCTTCTAGAAACTGCTCACGATTAAGTGATTGAATTCAAAGTAATTAGATTTCACAGAAACCTCATTTAAACGCTTACCTGTAGTGTCGTCGCTGCTTTTTTCCTTGCTTGGACTAAGAGTGTCCGACAAATCAGATTCTTTGACTCTTCCTTGATTCTCTGTAAGACACAAGGAAAGTCAATTACAGTCAGTAAATGCTTTTTTCAGTCTCTTAATCATTATTTTTTCTATACACCTAATTACTGCTAAATGTCAACAGAAAACAACATGGTCAAAGAAACATTTAAAAATCTGGTGGTTGCTTATTTCTTTGTAAGTCTGGGCTAAAATGGATTCAGCACCACTAAATTCATTAATCTCGCCTAGCAGCTAGCAGGAGATGCAACTACCTAATGCACAGCTTGGACTTTTATTAAAGCTGTATTCTTGCCAGTTGGAACACTGTGCAAAAGCTGATTCAAGCACAGAACAAATAAGAAAAGAAAACTAGAACAATGCAGATACTGTAACGAGTCAGAAAGAAACTGCTGTTAAGAATAAAACTGTGCTTCAGTATTTTGGACAAATAAAATACTAGGAACAAGTCTGGTATATATACTATGCTGTTAAACAAAGCACGGTACGAGCCACTAGAGAATCACTGCAATATAAAATACACTATTTTCTAGAAAGAATTTTCAGTTCATATTGTACTGAAAGCAGCCTATGTCCTTTCCACAACAAAATGCCTTCACAAAATATCCACTCATTCACAACCCACCACGTTATTACACGCAGTTTAGCGAAGCCGCACACAGTTGTTTGGTTTTTTTTTAACCAGTTCTAGACATTTAAAGGGGAGCAGGCATTTTCAAAATGTGAGGGGACTTAATTATACCGGTGCATCCTTTTCCCATGCAGCAGTAGACCTGACTCAGAGTCTGAACACTTTGTGAGACACTTAAGTAATCATTCCAGTTTATCTCTGATGGGTTCCTTAAAGAAAGACACCAGGTCTAGTGTGGGCAAACTAGGAAGTTAGTCAGCGAGGAATTGTGTCCCCGATACACAGCTGAGTTTATAGATAGTGAAGTCCTTCCTGGGTGATTTTGCAGAGCCTTGGTTTGACACATCGCTGCCCACCCACAGATTATAATAGAGGCTTCCTCTGAGTCTCAAGTTCCAGGTAGATAGAAAGATTGTAAAAGGCAGCACTGCATCATTCCCAATACACAGATTCTGCTTCTACCACACACATGTAAAAGTATGGTGAACACAAATAAATTCTTCACATATAGATACTGTATGTGCAACTAAAATAGTACCTGGACGTGGGAATAAAGATGCACAGCAATAAATCGAATTAGTTGTACCAAAGAGTTAGTATATGAAAATAGAGAAAAGACAAAAGAGAAACAAGAAAGCTTGTGTCCATGGTTTTTCAAGTAACAAGAGAAGAAACAGAACACCCCCAAAATTAATGAAGTGGAAACTGAAGCCAACCCATGCACTTACTACACACAGAAATTAGCAAGATGACAAAACGCAGACAGTTTACAGAAAAAAAAAAAGTTTTCTCTACCTAACGTGACAAACTTTCTGTTTCCCTGTGCCACAATAACATTCACTTGTAGGTGAAACAAAGTGCCAGATACAAACGAAGCAGTTGATCAAGAGCCACACTCTTCCTATCTTAATGTAACTGAAATCACCGGAGAGGTAGAAGGGGAAAGCACCCAGACACTTAGAGCACATGAGAGGTTTGGACACGGCAGCTGTTCCAAACCCATCTTCAGCAGACTTCAGAGCTCATCATGACCACAGTAGTTAAAAACCTGAAGTTTGCAGGTGCTTCTTTGTTAAAATAAAAGGGGTGTTTCCCCATTTTTAGGATTAAGGTTTTTAACTAACATCTAAAGATCTTACAGCACAAAGCATTTTACAGGTATCACACAGAATCAAGATTACAAGATCACCATTAAAACTGTAATAATTACTAAACCAAGAAATACATTGGTTTTGAAATATTAAGAGAAATATAACCTAAAAGCCTCACCCATGTCGTTTATATTAGTGGCCAATCCAGAAGTGCTAAGCTGAGCAGTATCTGCATCCACCTAACTTTACCATATCTGGTCATACATGGAAGCACAGCTTTCTTGCTCTGCGAGAACAGTGCAAGTCCCAACCACTGAATTAATTTTCTCCCCCACCTCCCTCCTACACTCCCCTCCCACCCACCCTCGGGTACACCAGCTTTTTCCTCCCTCCTACCCTCCTCCCCCTTAAACAAGGAACAACATTAGGCACCAGAGGAACAACGCATCACTTTCTACATCTAAAACAGCAGAAGTCAAAAAGAGAAATGGTTTAGAAACCTGCTTCCTATTCTGGAACGAGTCACAAGCACAAAACTCCTTCCTGTACTATATATTATTTCACAGCAGTTGTTCCTATTTCCCGTAATAAAACTGAGCTGAATAAATATAGCCAAAATGATGAAGTATATTAAAATGTGTTGACATACTTACTTGATGAGTTAGAATATATTAACAAGCACTAAAAATAGCTCACTCACTCCTTTGCAAGTTAACTGGCATGCAAGTGTTACATTACAGTTATTGTATGCATTCTTTGGCCAAATATGGCATCTTGTCTAAAGCTTATTCACGTACAGAAACAAATTTAAGGTGCAATTTCATGCATTAAGGTCAGAAGATAAATGGACAAGTCTCTAAAATAACAGAACTTTTAAGCAGCTAACATTTATTCAATACAGTAACACTTCGGAGAAGGATGGAGGGTAAAGAAATGAGTTAGTATGTCTAGACATTAACAAAAAGCTACAAAAGGAGTCAGCTTACAAGTGCAAACAAACTTACATTATTAGACACATAGGAAATACTGATCAACACACTTTGTTGTATTCCTGATTTTGGCACTGCAAGATAAGGACAACTGTTCTTTTGCAAGATAAACCCTTTCTAAATAGCTCCTTGTATATTAGTTGTTTTATGCAGAAAAGGAAAAAAAAGAGATGCATATGTGTATTTTCCTTGGAAAATGTACAGTTAGGAGGTTGATAGTTATTTTAAAGTTAGGAGGGTGTAAGTTAGAAAAAAGTCAAATTAAAATGCACTTTTATTTAAAATTTAAAATGAGACCAAACATTATTGTGAAATTTAAAAATCTGTTTGAAATTCCAAACAGAAAATGCAAACAATGCAAAATATTACATTTAAACTTTTTTTTTATATGAACATGCAGGCAAGAACTCAGCCAGAATCGAGGCCAGCATTTCACACACTCAACTTTCAAAAATTGTTCCCTTTGAATCTTTTTACTCTAATAGTATTCAGAGCAGAGTTCAGTAAGCAATGTACCTTCCCTTTATTAATTCTGTTTCTTAAGTAAGTATTCAACAAAACTCAAGCTGCTAGTTTAAGACAGAACATGCACTGAAGTGACATAAAAAAAAAAGCATGCTTCAAAAACAGTTAAAGAATCCAGAAATCTAACCTTTCAAAAGCTTTGTTTCTTCCACTTTGGTTAGATGTCCTTCATCTATGATCTTGTCTGCCAAACAAAATAAGTGTTACTTTGCAAGCTCAAATTAAGCAAGCTTTTCCCTGCTCACATCTACGTAGACTACATTCCATGACCAAATTAAAAGCTGATAATATTACTTCCTACTCAGGCTTGAACAAAAACTTTATTCTAGCAGAGCACACAAGCCTACTGGAACTTTGTTACAATGTGCATAATTATTTCTTCTGCAATCTATTAGCTTACATTATTAATACTTCAGTTCACTAATGAGAAGGCAAGAAAATGCATTATTTTTTAAAAAAATCTTACTTAGAACAATAAGTAATACTTTCCTCAAATTATAGCTATCAAAAAACCCAATTCTAACAGTTGGTTGCCTGAAACAGAAATCCACCAGACAGCATCAAATCTAGAAATACACCATAGTAAAACAGCAATTGAGAAGCCACCTCCACACCACGACTACTTTAACATTGCCTGTGAAACATACACAGAAAGAGCCCTACTTAGCCTAAAACTTTGAGAGCTGCAGAAATTGCCAAGAAGTTGTGCATGCAACACATTCAGATCCATGAAAATTAAGTTTACGTGTAGCATTGACAGGGAAGGCTATTCATGGATGTCAGGTGCGTAAAACCCTAAAGCAAGGAATTTGAAACTACACTGCTAACTTCATCCCAATTCCATCATGAAGGCAAACAGTAAGACCAAGGGAAGAATAGATTTGGATTAATCAAATATACTAGAAGAACTATTGAACGATTAATGAAAATTCCTCTGAAAAATAAATTAATTATTTCCAATTCCTTAACAACCATGCCAACACACAAAACTATTGAGGATCACGCCTTACAGATCACATCATCAATTTCTACATGGTAGATCTTGCAATGTAGACAGTGTTAAAAGCTGTTAACACCCACTAAAACACCAGGCTAGAAGCTGCCCCTGCCTGCACCCTGTGCTCTCTGGTCTGCTGGTAACTCCCACGTAACAGACACAGAGCAGCCTGGACAAATAGCGCAGACAGGACGGTTCATCTTAAGGAAGCTGGCCAACAGTAAATTCTGTTCCAATTTTTAATTAAAAGAATAGCAAGCTTCAGTCAACATTTCCAGCTTCAATTAGTTCTGAAGATAAAGTCCCTGTACTCCTCTGATGGCATTTTGCTGTAACCATGACACTCCAAGGACAGAGGCAGCAAAACATTTGTGTGGAGAAATCTTTTTCAACCCTAGATAGCAGAACAAGCTTTCAGACACAGAAACCTTGAGGTCTGAAGAAGAGCTTGCATGGCCAAAAGCTTATCCTGTCCCCTTCCCTCCCACATAGCCAGACAAACAATTTTAGAAGAGATATTCCCTTCATCTCCATTTATCTACAAATACTGTATTGCAGCCCTGTGACACTTTACAAACACTGCTTCAGAAATACACTGGATTTTCAGGATTGCCTTCAGGTCAAGCAAGTGTAGGAGATCACTCATCATCCAAGTTCAGAACAGTCTCAAGTTCATCAGAGCTGGGAAAAGTCACTGTGCCCAGGCTCAGAAAGGCACCACGGAGAGAATCAAGTTACTGCAGCCACAAGCGAAGAATGACTGAGTGATACCATAAGCCCTTTTCCATTTAAGATAAGTAAGTAGAACTAAACTCAAGTCTTCATATGTGACTATTACAGGACTCAAATAGGGCAGGAGGAGAAGCAGGGAGGCAGGCAGCAAGAAAGCAGCTGAGGAATTCTGCCCACATAGCTGAAAAAAAATAGCTGAATGCAAAAACCATACACTCAAAGTAGCTATCGACTACTTCATCCGAAGGGGTAACACCTCATCTATGCTGTGCTGTTTGCTTAAAACACGCTTCTATAATCAGTTTACAGAAGAAAACTTAGCATTATGAATTGATGGATCCTGGAGCTTTCGCAATTCAGTAACATTCAGTAACCGCTAAAACCAGAATAATCGCAGAACAAAACAAAGAAACTGGTCTTCTTGACCCAGATATTTTTCCAAACTCAAACCTTCACAGCAGCTCTTGACAATTCTAAGAATTCTCAATTCCTACGGCTAAAAAACCTGCAGCCTTCCTTTTTTCTCTCCCATGGTGGCTTACTGTTTTCTAACGTCCATTAATAATCTAACATTTCTACAGAAGTTTTCTTCTTGATGCTATTTCTTCAGTAATGAACTTGAGTGCTAACACACAAACGCCTTTGCCCAGAGCGACCCAAAGCCAGCACAGACGCTATTTTTTCCTTGGTGGCTGACATCTCTCCCATCTTAGAAAACAAGTAAGCATTCTCTATGCTTTAATAACACATTTGTACATTTCAAAGCCAACAAAAGAATAGTTTATTTCTGCATGGCTGCGAATATTTACATAATAAATAGAATTCTAAGTGGATGTTGATGGCATTGAACTATGTAGATGCTTATCCTGCAGCCTAGAAAGGCAGAATCCAGACAGTCAGAAAGTAAAAGAAGATGTACGTGTATCTTTAAAACTTCCTTTTTTCCAGATCTCCATCTTTTCTTATTAATGCTTCAGAAAACTTCATTATCTTCATTTTTATTTTTTTTCTAAAATCAATCCACATTTTCCCCAAACCAAGCTGTGTGTATTTGGCCACCAAAATATAAATGAGGGTGAGGATCCCGAGTTTAATTTGTGGCATGAATAATTCTATCTTTCATGCTATCCAGTCACAACTTAACAGAAAGCAAAGGGCTGCTGATACATATCACAAATAATAATAATTTTAACTGATAGAATCTGCTCTGATGTTAAGCTTTTGGTTCATTTTAAGATAGTCTATGTTTCTTTTTGCTGATGAATGCAGCTCAAAGGCAGCTTTCCTTTAGCTTTTTAGGTAAGGAAAATTTAGTAAAAAAAGGAAAAAACTGACTTGCATTTATGCAAATCATAAACGCAAAAATCACAAAAATAGGAAAAAAGAATTCAAATAAAGACTAGTTAGATTGGAGCAAAAGACAGGAAGCTGGCAGGGCAACAAATCTCTCTTTTGTCAATACGTCATCACCATTTTCAGTAATAAGTCGTTATAGTCCTAATGCAAAAGAAGCATTATGACTTTTGCTGTCCATGTCACTGGTTTTCACCAGTCATTACTGAAAAAAAAGTTATGAAATGAACAGCAAGTGAGCTGGATGTAATGATCAGAACGTAACAGACTTCCCAGATCATCCAAAGCAACATTTATAACACTCCATGGATGCTGTAGATCAGGACAGGTTGCTGGATGATATTGTGAGCTACATTCTGCTTAAAAAATAAATATAAATAAAAAATACCTTTAAAAACCTACAGAAACCGGATTTTACAGACAACACTACCAAAGTTAAACATCCAAGCTTCATTACAACTGAGATTTTAGTGTATGAGTTTTTTCTTCCTCACCAAACAAGTTGTAGCTTTAGTGTCTTTAAAGGTCTGAACTGATAAGCACTTTCAATTCCTTACACCTCAAGAACACAAGATTTTTTTAATCATCTAGTTTTCTGTCTTGTGTTATCTTACATACTCCACTTTCTTGACTCAAGCTGGTTTTCCTCATTTCTCCGCTTGTGCTTTCCTAATATCAGTGTTCCACCCTCAGCATGCTGGCAACGTGCACTTTCACCACTGTACCAGCACAAATCAGAATCTTCTCTTCTAGACAAACTGCGTGGCTGTCTCAATTCTTTCTTTTTAGATTTCTCTTATGGTTTGCAGATATTCTAGTTTCAGTTCCTCTTCTTCAATAACATGACTGCAAACGCTTCATAATAAGACTTTAGTGAGTGATTCCTATTGCTAGGATTTTTATTGTATTATTATTTTTAAATAATAAGCATGGTCCTTTCCCATTATCTAAATCTCCAGGCAAAAGAAAGCATAGTAATATATAATGAATTATTTATTTTCTCTCGATACTGTCAATCTTTATGATATTGTTCTACACTTAAGTACTTGCTGCATGTCTAAAAACTCGATGTTTCTGACAAATTCTGAAGCTGTAATTTTGCTCCCCACTGGTTCCCAACCCTCACGGCTGCAGAGAACAAAGAGCAGGAATAAGACTGAAGGACAGCACTCACATACAAAATCAACGTAATTGATCCTACAGGCATCTGCTTAATATCACAATGCCACAATCCTATGCTTAGAGAATTCCTGCTACCACATAAATTTTAAATAGTAGTGACAAATTCTCTTTTTTTATTGACCTTTTCTGGGTTTTCCGTTGTTTTTAAAGCAAATGTGATGAACACTCTTGTACTCACTCTGACACTCTATGAACTGATGAATAAAAGTGCAGTCCCCTTCACTCTTTGAAAGAAAGTGCTCTAGTAAAGAAAGAAACACTTCATTTTACATCATCTTATTTTCATATTGATGCAACAAAAAAATTTGAAAGGTATATTAACAATATTTGTAATTATGTGCATTTACAGTGAACATTTGAAATCTGAGTTAATATGCAAGCAGACAAGACGTACTTGAAATGATGTCTGAATGATATTAGAAAACAGATTGCTCTTTTGAACTGATCAGAAGAAAAAAATACCTGTAAATGCGTTTTCAAAGGGTACTTTTAAGTATTAGAATCTAATCGCAGTCCTGAAGCTTGAAAAATGGCCGTTATCTCAAAGCTACTTAAAAAAACCCTTTTATTTAACACAATTTTTCAAGAACCAATATGAAAAGTCCAAACACTCTGCATTTGGCATTTGCTGTAGTGCAGTTCCAGGTTAGGGAGTGACAAATGACTTTCACTAAACTTCCATTGACAACTCCATAATTTTGGTGAAAGGATGAATGCACTAAGTGACATTTAAATCACTCTAAATTTAGAATACTCATGATGCAGTATTGAAACATGCAAATCCATGGCACTGATGTCCCCAGTTCTTCCCATCTGCTAATTCATAATCAGACATGGATAACTGGAAATACCAAATCCAATCATCAAAGAAGTAAAAAGTGTGTATTTAACCTGTATTCTTCAGCATTTTACTACCCTTAAAAGGACATGCTGGTTGCAACACTTACTTTTCCCTATTTAATTTTTTAAGTCCTTTTTTAGAATACCATCTAAATGACTGTATACAAATTTCTCGTATCTTTCTTTATGTAATATTCAGCTTAAAAAACTGAAATATAAAAGCCAGGTGTGGTGCAACTCACTCAGAAATGTAACACTCACTGAAGTAACTCAGTTCTGCATAACCTTTATTATTTATTATTACAAGTTACTCTCTTCTGCAGCAGAATTTCCATACGTACAATAAGAGAAAATGAGTATCTAACCATCATCACCTTACACTTTGTTATAAAGAGACTCTAGAGAGACTGTAACATGAGTTCTCAGTTCTTTTACTCAAAATACATCTCTTTCAATGTTACAGACTACTATACAAAGTAACAAAATCCTTATTCTTGCCTGAACATACCTTGAGGACTTGAACTCAAGGTCAAAACTTGAAGTTTTGAGAGATGGACAGAGAAAAGGAATGTCAAAATGCACACTGATTTTACATGTTTTTACTGCTATTTTCCTCTGATGGGGTGGAGGGAGGCAACTATACCTTTGTATATAGATCGAGGAGACTTTTAAACTCCCTTAATCAACTGCCTTACAGGCTATTTAGCCCAAATCCCAAAATTTTCTATTTCTGACTTCAGCTGCCTCTACAATAGTAACTGCCTCCTGCTGCTTTCAAGAGAATAAAATCCAAAATATGGCAGAGAAAATCACTGCCCATCTGTTGTTATATGAGGGCTAGATAAAGGACAGGAACATAGAGAAAGGCACAGACTGTCATGAAGAGAATACAGGCCAGCAAGCTCTAAAATGCCAGAGAAATGTGGATGGACCAGGAATAGCAAAGATGCAGAACAACATGGCAAACCAGACAGAATAAAACTACACTAAGATCTAGAACAGAATAAAATAGCATCTTAGATGCATGACAGAAAAGGTGGTAGACTGCATAAACACAGAGAAAGAGCAGTTACGCATTGTTTATATTCATATAGAAAATAAATTGGCACACAGCTTCCTACAACTCCCAGGCTTAAGCACAAGCTCTACTGTTACGCATAGGATGGAAGAATCTGTACTTTCATGCATCCATCCAGATGGCATTTTGACTCTTTCGCAATCCTAAACACATCAAAAGGGTATTGTTTCTTCAACTTTGACAAAAAAGCAAATATCAGTGATACAACATTTGTTGTAATCACTTTATAATTAATTCAAATTAGAACTATTTCAAACAATTAAATGCAGCCTGATAAAAGGTAGCAGTATTTAAAAACACCAAGAAGACATTCCTGCCAATTTTAAAACAAACAAACAAAAAAAGCGTCTGTTAAACAAAAGAAAAAAATAAAATCAATCTTTAGTGTGATGTTAGCAATTATTTCTCTACAAAATAATATGTATTTGCACTTAAAGACTTTTTAAACTTAAAGCTTTTACTAAATGTTTCAATTCAGCTCTAGACTACTTTTGCTCACAGTATTGTATGTTTTTCTAATAACCTTCCAACAACCTAACTTAGAAAGTCTTTTTTTTTTCAGTTTACATGATTAGAATGAAAAACTACAATCCTTCTATAGAACCTCAGTTTTGCTTTGTGAGAAAGTTGACTATTTTCTGAGGTGGAAGATTTAAAAAAATTAAAAGTAAAATTATTTCTTAAGAATCCAAACAATCATTAAGAATATGACCAACCTACATCAGCAAGACGGATCAGTCTGTCTAAAGATGGAAGTATAGCACCCCAGAGAACTGGGAACAGACATTAAATCTCCTGCTTGCAAATGGCAGCGTGTAGCATAGCCAAGTGCCTAAAATGCCAGGACATTAAGGGATAACTAGTACTTGGATCAGGGGGAGGTTTTCGTACAGCTCCTATCAGGGCTTAACACATCTCTCCTACTCCAAGTAATAAACAGACACTAGGTCACACCATGACTAACTTCTTGTATTTTGCTCTTAGTCTCCCTAATTAAGAAGCTTTTCATTTATAAAGGTAAAAACTCAAAAAAGCATTTTTAAAACTTTGTTTCAAGAATGTACACAATAATCCTTAAATACTGTGAACATCAGTTAAAACCAGGATTTCTCTGTATAAGCGCCCCAAGCTTCCAACTAATACTACCATCATTCCTCAGAGCTTTCATTCTCCAGCCAGAACAGCAAATGCTCAAGAAAGCTACATCAAGTAAAAATTCAACATAAGAGGACAAATATATCTTAGCTAACAGAACAATCTTGTTAAGTTAGGATTACAACTGGAATAATCTTCCTATATGTGATAGTAGACATAGTCTTATCAGACTATGTGTTAAGACACGTTAGTTAAAAAAAGTTAGTTAGCTTTAACTCAGACCTAAAAAAAAGCCCCAGTCAGATCAATCTGTATTCATCCCTGTTCTGCATGAGGACACTCCCGAGTTTTAAAAAGTTATTTTCCATTATTAGCATTTCACATATTTATTTTTTCATACATTAGGGTAAGAAAAAAAAATATGTTTTGCTGCTTTTACTTACCATACCAAATCTACTAGAAAAATGCCTATGTCTGTGTTACAAGGCAAAATAAAATTAACAGGAAAAAAGTCAATGAGTTTTCCACTTTTGCATCACAAGCCTGACATCATTCAGTAGACTCCTGATTCCAGTGACAGCCCAAAAACAAGCAAAAAAGACGACTTCCAAGTTGGCTCATTATGTTTTACAGAGCATTCTAAAAGACTGAGAGTCTAAGTAAAAGAGGTTGGTCAGAGAAATGGACAAATTTGGTTTCATTTAAGATGATGTTATTCAAAACAAAACTTTAGAGAACATTTTGAATTTGTTCAACTTCAAACATCAACCATAAAACAAAAGGTAGCCTGAAGATACACTACCTTTCTCTGTGCTCCCATTAATTTTAGGTATGAAGTCGTCAACTTGTATGCCTAGGATTAAGAAAGGGTATTATTTCTAGAACCAAGAAAAATGTTTTGGGTTTTGTTTCTTTATAAATACAGCACTGTGAAATGCATCTGGCTTTTCATACTACCTCCTCCTTCGAAGTACCTAATCTAATCAAAATAGGCAGCATTTTATGTTTTCTTGCGCTACAGCTCACGTTCCTTCTCAACTGTGTAAGAGATTACTATTATCCAAAGAATTACTGCTCATTGGGTATATATAAAAAAGGATATGATACAAAAGCCTTCAAAATCCTGGAGCTGAGGGGTTGCAAACAGACTTCTAAAATGAGCCATAACCCCAAAGCCTTTACACTCACAACAGCAGTGCCCTCTTCTGGCGCTTTGTTGCATCCACGTCTTTCAACGGAACGCGCTACTGGGATGACTGGAAAACGTTATTCGTTTCCCAGACCCCTAGACTATGAGATTATTATAATATAAGTAATGGAACAGAAAATCTGGAAACCAGCTTGAAACAAGAAAGCGATCACACCTACCTAAGCTGTTGTGTTCTTTAAGAGTTTTCTCTTGAAGATGTTCTAACCGTACTGCAAACAGAAGTCCAAGAAAAAGATATTTCACAGATTAAAACAAAAACAAATAATCAGAGTTTCTTCCCCACTAGAGACTAACCTTGTAAAGCAGTCAGCCGCTCATTGGTGAAGTCATTATCAGCCTGTAAGGCTTCTATTTTTGCTTGCAGCTCTTGTTCTCTCTCTTCCATTTCATCTATTTTATGCTGCAATTCTTTTTTCTCAGCCAGTCCTTTCTGTTGGATTTCTTCTTGTCTTCCTTCTGCCACCTGCTCAAAATGAGGTTTAAAAAAAATCCCAGACAAATCAAAACTAACACGTAAAAGACTAGGCTGCCTTGATTTTTGTTAAACTAAATGTACCTAAGTAACTTTCTTTGCTAGTCAGATAAAGAAAACGCAAACTAGGCAAAATTTTTCTGCTGTTATTTTTCTATAAATTCCACTTCAAGCACAGTAACAGCGAGAAAGAATCTCAAAATATCTTAACTAACTTTTTTCTGAGGAATCTAAGTTTTACAGGAACAGTACCAGGGCCCTATAACTAAGAAACACCCAGCATCCTAAATCAATCAAAACTCAAGAGTCCTTCTGAACAGAACGTACATTTTACAGACCAACCTGACTGAAAGCCACACCTTTCAAGGTGAACAAAAAGGAAACTTTTTTAGCAATTTAGTTAACTGATGACACTTTAACGTACAATAAATGTAAACCAAAAGAATTTGTAAAAGGTGATGTGCATCTTTCTTCCATTTACCTCTTCTCTTAAAGTTTCTTAACCTTTCCTTGATTGCTACATTAGAAATCAATTTGTATTTATTTCCTCCACGCATTATAGCATCATACGTCAGATGATGTTCTGTCATTACCTTTAGCTTGTCAGAAAGATCTTTAATTTCATTTACAGCTCCATTGTACTTATTAGCTAATTCTCTCAATTCTTCCTGAGTCCGCTCATTCATTTCTTTCAGGTGAGTACATTCATCTTCTGTATTACTTAAACTCCGCTGTAAAACAAAGCATTATGCAATAAATAAAACTATAAATAGAGACTAATAATAACACTGAAGTTGATCTATTTTTTTCTGATAGTATACATAACTGCTGTGTTCCTAATCATTAGGGCTAAACAAACAGATCAATTTCTGGCAAAAACCACTAAAACTACAAACTTTTGCAATGTTCTACTTAGCTTACCTACATCATACCTCCCACCCAGCTAAGATTTAACACATTATATAACCCAAATGGCTCTAAGGAAGCCTTGTCAATCTTTTACTGAGCTCCATAATGTGGAAAGACATTTAAACTAAGACTCCCTTAGTCAAGAGGCAGCTGGGCCTTCAGGAGGCAAGGAAAGACCCAGAAGTTTGCATCATCTGGTGATAAAAGCACAACTAAATGGCATAGAAAGTTTCCCCCTCACAGCTCAAGATTTGTTTCTTCATACAATTATTTTTTTTTTTCCTAACAAGCTCTGACTTAAGTCCTTCACCACTGAAACAACATCAAAACACCTTTAAACAAAAGTGCATTCAAAACTGCATTATGCAATAACTACTGAAGGACAACTTTCAGCCCAGAGCCAAGGATTCTTTTGTCTGGAGAGAGAAGTACGCGGCAGGAAGCATTCAAGCAAATATCTTACTAAAGTTAAATTAATAATTCTGCCCAAAAAAGTCAAAGGAAATAGGAAAAAATATAATAAATAAGTTAGAAAATTTTTCTCTTAGTATAGGATCGAAAAGGAGAAGAAAGCTAGAAGTAAATGTAAAACTCCCATCGTTAACAAACCTGTCAAGAACTATTACAACATAAAAATAGATATTTAACTGAAAACTCATAAGGTTACTTTGTACAGCACTATAATCACCACACTCTCTAAAAAGTGTGAAGGGGGTAGACACTTCAAGCACTTAATTTTAAATCTTATGATATTTCTTGACCACAAGGAACGTAGCAAATAATGACGACAAAAAGAGAAAACAAAGCAAAAGATAGTAATAAGGGATACTCTAGAGGCAGAAATCTTATTTCAAGAAAGTTTCCAACACTTTGTAAACTTAGAAACTCACTCTTAAGTGCAATTTGTAGCTTACGTTTCCATAAATTTTACAAGTTAAACAGTTTAATAACATTTTCCTAATGTATTGGAAAAATATTTCCCTCACTGATTTCCCACACATAATAACATCTGTACAAAATCTGAACTCTTTGAAATCTCACAGAAAAAGGAGGGGTTTAAAGAAAATTTTCTCATTAACTGTTTAACAATCTTAAGTATTGTCCAATAGGAGAAATAAACACTACTGAATTCACTCCAAGTGCCACAATACAACAAATACTGGCATATTACAGGCAACAAGACAGGGATCTAAGCAGCAGCAGTCTAAACTATTCGAGTATTTCGAGAAGAGTAGGCATGAAACTTCAGTACCTCCACTTCAGACAGTTTTCTGACCACTTCAATTTTCTCCTGAAGGACCCGCCTCAGGGACTCTTTGGCTGTTGTCTCATAGTTGTGTTTGTCTTCTTGTAATGCTATAAGCTCTTTTCGTATACTGTCTTCTGTTTGATTCTGTACATATAAAGAAGTCAGATACAGAGTATAAATGAGTATATTGCTGATTAAATATATTGAATTGTGGTAAGACCTTTAGTATTCCAAAATGTTTACCAATCTAAACATTAGTGCACAGAAAAATAGAAAGAGGACAGGACAGTTGCTTCTCACCAATGACAGAAATGCCCTTTCTGCATTTCATACATACACATTTATATGCACACACAAAAGCAATGAGCTTTTGCTAAAAAAATGCTGGAAAACAGCCGTTTATCTAGATTTCAAATGATTCCACGAAACACATAACAGATCTACAATTTTCATGTTATTCAGATTATCAAAGTCAAACAGGCTCATTTTGGGAAGTTTATGTTTCAACTGCTATCCTGTAACTAGATAATTTCAAAACACTTCAAAACACTTCCAGCACCCCTACAACCAACTTTAAGTGAACGACTTACCTTTGAACACGCCTGTAATTGATTTCCCATAACCTCTAATCTTGATAGCAGCCTGTCTTCATCTATTAAAGCCTAGAAGAAAATAAGTATCATCTTAGTGTTAATATGTCCTTTATGCAGCTCCGCTAGAATTCTGCTTTAAAGACTTACAGCTTTTTTTAGCATTTACTACCAATAGTTCCTTCAAACTAGTAAATAATGACTACATTTATTAAACATGAACTTTTGCACAGTTTAAGAGATCCACCATAAGGTTTTTATTCTTTCTGCTGTTTTTCCCCTGATTGTTTGCAAATTAATCACTGAAATTTATACACGATTGCATATTTCAGTTTATAAAGGAAAAGGATGCCTGCAGATACCTGCCAACTAGTATCTGAAGCCTCTTGTGTGACAGCAAGTAGTCGCTGAAGGGTTGCCAGCTTCTGTTCCAACATTTGTTCCCGATGTAAGGCTTCCTATGAAGAGAGCAAAGCACCAGTCAACTCAGCTAGAACAATTCAGAAGAACAGAAGCAACACAAGAGATAGCAAAACACAAGAGAAAAAGGAAGTGTGAGTAGCAAACATTGTCATATATTCAAAACTATATAACCCCATCCTATTTTATCCATCCATTAACTTATTCAAATATTTAAATTAGAAAATGTTATCTTATAACCTCAAGTACCTAAAAATCTTCCTTTTCCATGCATATGCTGCACATGCTGAGTACACTCAGTAACAAGTTATTCTTTCAAGACTTAAAAACACCAAGATTCGTCAATAATTTGAGTAACAAAACCGTAAACACCAAAAGGCAGCTTGGCAGCTTCCACGCAATGAGCTGTTCATAATCAGGTCACAAAAGAAAAATGCCAAGCAAGAACTACTATTTTTGTTCGATTTCTGTTTTACAACAGTAAAACAGAAGAGCATCTTCGTTAATAATTCCAGGACCCAGAGCCTGAACAGACTGGTGAGTGAGTACGTATTTGGCTTCCCAAGAAAGAGCATCTGCCTGAGCTGCTTCCTGCTATGTCAGCAAATACACACAAGGTTAGTTTTACATTATTTCACTACAGAAAAGGGCAGTTAAATGCTTATCACATTCTGGTTACAAAAATGCAAACCAAACAATATGCAGAGCATAAGACCTGTGTTTTGAACAAAGATTAAATATTTAGCCAAACTAATGCAGTCAAGAGTAAAGTTACCTGCAGATACTGCGAAAGCTGAAACAATTCCTGAGAATACATACTGGGAGTGTTAGCAGCAACCTGAAAAATAAAAGAATTTAAGAATCAAAATGGGTTTGGATTTTTCATTATACTTAACATTATCTAATATCTGTTATTTTCAATCATTTATTGTTTTGCTAACATTTGTTCTTTCTTTAATCACGTAACTTCCCAACTCTGGACTGAGGACC
The DNA here is from genome assembly GCF_017976375.1 of Cuculus canorus. Classification (NCBI taxonomy): domain Eukaryota; kingdom Metazoa; phylum Chordata; class Aves; order Cuculiformes; family Cuculidae; genus Cuculus; species Cuculus canorus. The sequence continues at coordinate 5,726,310 of NC_071411.1, read as the reverse complement.
CACTGTGTCCATGTCATTTTATAACTATTTGAACCACTAACACACCGAAGAGTTTAAGACTTTCGTTTCAGTTGAGATTAAGCTTAAAAAAAGAAACAAGGTGCACAAAGGTGAAGCCATTTAACCCAAGAACAATCAGAAGTCATAGGTTTCCAGAACTGAAAATAGTCTCTCATACTCCAATTCAACGTCATCATCACACACACAGAGACACATTTCATCATGCATTTTCTGTTGATTCACCAGCCATCACCATCATTCCCCTTCATAAGGATCTGTTTCAGATTTGGGGCATACTTAGAGTATCTCTAATCATAACTGTTTGTATTGCATACTAGCACCATCACCTTACTTCGTTTCTATTCACATGCAATTAAACAAAGTTTTACAACATGGTAAAACACATGTTCACAAAGCCTGGCTTTTATTAAGTCCTACTTTATACTTTCTCCAGCCCCGGAAATGGTTCTGGACTTCGTGGGCAGAGGCATGGCAAACATGTGTTCATATTCTTGTAGGTTCTTTCTACACTGACATAATTCTGAAGCTGGTTTTCACATGGTTATATCCTGCAGTCCCTCCTCAGAATTTCTGCCCTTTTCCTGAATTCAAGCTACATACACCGTTTTCAAACCTCAAGTTACAGCCAAAGTCCATGAACCCTTCGAGCCACTGACTTAATAAGTGTTACCAGTCTCTAAAAGATTTTATTCTTCATATTTAAAAAGGTGATTCAAACCTATTTAAGTCAATCCTCCTTTCCAGAGGCTACACAGCAGATAAATTCCCGATTGCTTGTCTCAAAAGTGTATCTATTACCAGCTTTTCTACAATCCCCCACATTATCAAAATTGAGTTTAAAAATTACTGACTTGGAGGGTTTTTTCAAAGTCATGTTCCAGATGCCATACTGCAAGAATTCAAACTACCTTAAAATATACACTGCGATACTGCATTACCTTTCCTACCTTAAATGTCACTCAAAATACTAAGCTTGGTAAGAAAAGGCAGTGGAAAACATATCTAAGTGTAATTGGACTTCATCGTATCTTCATTTATAAGTGAGAAAACAGCAAATTATGAATTACCTTGTCAACAGGACTTGGTAATGGAGCATGGATAACACTAAAAAGAAAAGTTAAAAAGTTAAAACAAAGCGCAGAAGAGCAGTTCACAAATCCAGAAGATCCCTAGTACTGTGCATTTAATCAGGATGCTTTGTAATTTTACATTTATTCTTCAGATAAAAATTAAGAGTTAATACAGAAACATGCAAAACCAGTTAACTCTGCTGAGAGACATTTTTCAAAGTTACAAACTATTTCCAAACTATAAATCCAAAGTTTTTCACACCAGGCAAAGCTTTCTTTCACTGTGACACCAAATAACTACACCACAAGGACACGGTAACGTATTACTTTTATCAAGTATATAAACAGTGTTATGCGTACACGTGTGCACACACAAGCACCATTAACCTCACTTTGGTAAAGTCTACGTGCATTTAAAGGAGCAAAAATAACGATCCCAAATAAATAAAAAAGGGAAGAAGAATGCTCATTAGCTTTGTTCCCTCCTCCCACAAAAATATATTCTCTTGTTTACAAAACCCATTCCAGAACACTAAACCCCAGCCAGTGAGAAAAGCCCAGCATGACAGGAACTTTTTGATTCTTTCACAGTTGTCTTTAGCTCCAAAAGCAACAATCAAATCAGATTTCTTTTTCATAATCCCTGCGAAAGAATCACGTTCTCAGTTATTTTCTTAGCATGATCACAGGAAAAGAAACTGTTTCCATGATGATTTTGAACACAATACCCATCAAATCCTCATTATACAGTAGTTAAATTTTGCTGCACATGAATAGATACTTATTCTTACTCTGATCGCAATCGAGCTTCCATTCCATCTGGAAGAAACAGTTTGATTGTGGAGACTATACATCCATGGGTAACTGAAAAGAAACAAATAGTAAGTCATCATGATTCATTACTATCTAATTATGAGTTCAGTGGTTAATGTTACGTTAACCAAGTGTACTGTCTTAAGAAACTCTGAGGCAGGCAAACAAAAAGACGCACAAATGCCTTCCAACACCAGTGCCTGGGTCTGCCTTCTCGGACCTCCTCTGGAGGTAGGAAACTGGCATTAGAAACTTGAAGAGGTTATGCTGTGTGCTTAGTCCTGGCTGACAATCAGTTCCAGTTCCAATTCTTCCACACGCAGCAATGCCTGTTAAGATGCCTTTACTGCAGCAAGTTAAAGTGAAATGTATGTTTTGATGATAAAAAGAGGAGAAAGGAATGCATCTTACCTGCGCTATGAAATGGGAATGCAGGAATGTAAACAAAATGAGCTACCTTTTTGACTAGATTACTATGAGCATATCCAGGGACTTAAAAAGGTAACATCCAATTTGTGGGGCCACACTTCAACATCTGAAACTTCTCTAGCAATTATTCCCAAACACAAGGATCAAAAAGGGAACATGGAGGAAGAAAACAGGAACCACTGAGAGGTACGTCCAACTGAATGCTGTGAGCAGCATTTTTCAAGGCAAAATCTCTCTATTTTGTGTGCTTGTAGTACATGCCTAACGCACAGCCCTAGGCAAGTGGCCTCCCATTTCAGAAGGAGAAAGCTTACTTTTCCAGGACTAATGTCAATATTCTTTGGACTCAAGATTAAGATCCTGAGGAACAGGAGGAACAAATACAATACTGGGTTCTTATATCAAGTTCAACCTCTCTTCACAATGTTTCCCAAAAATGTTACCAATACCATTTTCAGTGACATTACAAAATCAAATTATGTCTGTTACGTTTGGGTGGGGGGATTTTTTTTTTGTACAGTTCCATGATTTGGGAAATAAAAATTCCTAGTTACATGGAAAGATAGACAGCCTTTGTTCCCAAAAATACTACCACAAGCCAGATATATGTAAGTATGCAATTACCTATTATCTACCACTATTTCTAAAGCACCTATCAACATCCGAATAGCTGCTCCACTTTCATGGTTATTAATATCAGCAAAACAGCTAATCTGGCTTTGGAAAAAAAAAGGGCAATGGGTGTTTTAGGACAATGACAGTACTCCAGGGAAACGAGACAGGGCTTTGAGGAAGCTACCTCAATAGAATCGAAAAATAGAGGAGAAATGAACCAACTACACAGAGTTGCTCTAAACCTTTATTCAGCGCTAAAAGCTAATGGTTTGGATAAGTATCCTCTTGGCTACGGCACCCTACTTTTTCACACTGACCTGGTAAAGTATTAAATTTACATGCCAGGGAAAAACAGTCAGGACCTTACTCTCAGAACTGATTAACCCATGGGTATTGGGGTGGTTTTTTTGTCTTAGGTCCTCAGAATTCACAAGTCCGTTATTGCAAAAACATAGAAAACACATCAGCAATATTAGCCGTAGCACATAACACTCACACAGCTGTCATAATGAACACCCTTCCCTTTATGGCATACAGAGGAAATTAGTGATTTCAAGAAGAAAATATGAGGGCATCTGAAACTAAAACCCTACAGGCACCTTTACCTTCGGGTTATACATCAAGTGGGTCTGCCCTGAGAATATACAGTGCTGAAGTTTTTCCATCAACGCTTAAGAGTGAACAAAAATCTCCTAAAAGCTGCAGAAATTTATTGGTGTAAAGAGATGAAGGTTAAAGATATTTACACGGTAGACAGAGATAGAATAAAGATAGAATAGAGATGGAATAAAACAGAGATAAAGAGATAAAGGGGATTTAGCAGAAGGTCTCAAATAGTGTCTGTGACAAGGTACCACGCATTTTGGTACATTTATAAAGTAAAAATAATTAAGAAACAAAAAAATCCGCATGCTGTCCTTTAGATATCGGTTCATTACAATTGGAGGATTAAAGAGAAAGCCCAAGGGGAAGGTAAAGTGATATAGAAAACATTATTATAGGGATGATGGGACAGGACAGTAGCAAGTGTTTAAGGTCAAGCAGATGTTTCTCCTTTTTTTGGGGGGAAAAAAAGCAGCAAGGCAACCACTGGCTGCAAATTAAGAGGGAGGAACTTCTTCTCCAACTCAAAGACGTTCCCTGCTCGCCCCGCACCCCAGAGAACAGCCACGCACTCACCTCCCGGCTGCCGGCGGGGCTCGGGGCGGACAGAGGGACGGACGAGCTGCAGGGCCGGGCGCCGCCGCCAGAGGGCGCCCCAGGGCAGACTCCAAACGAGCACTGGCAGCGTTCGAACGCCCTGCAGCGCCTCCGCAGCCCCCAGAGCTGCCCTGGAACCCGGCGAGGGAGGCAAAGCATCATGGACCGGGGGGGGGGGGTTGGAAGGGACCTCAAAGCCCCTCCATTCCATCCCTGTGCCCTGGGCAGGGACACCTCCCACTAGACCAGGATGCTCCAAGCCCATCCAAGCTGGCCTTGAACACCTCCAGGGATGGGGCAGCCACAGCTTCCCTGGACAACCTGGGCCAGCATCTCGCCACCCTCATCATGAAGAGTTTCTTCCTAAAGTCTAATCTAAGTCTTCTCCCTCAAATTGATAGCCATTCCCACTCTTCCTATCACCCATGCCCTGGTAAAGAAGATGCCCTTGTTTTTATGCTGCCGAGGAGCATAAAAATCGGAAAAAGGAGTAACTTCTATTTGCCTCAAAATTCCTGCTTCATAGAGAGGCAACTTGGAAATGATGCTCCCATTTTTATTGTCACTTGTTCATGCAAAGGCAATAAGCAAAGCGGCCCCAGGAAATTGCCTCTTGTTCCCGTTGCGAGCTCCTTATGCTCAAGCAGCACCGTGTTTCCCCATCGGCACAGGCTTTTTCAAACACCACGTGAAAGAAAAGATGCATTATAAAGCCCAAACTTGACCAGGAAAGAGTACATGAATCGTGTTTGACCTAAACTGTCCAGCGCTGGAAAGTCACTGCTCCCTTCCAGGCAGGGAAGTCACCCTGGGTTAACTCTTGGAAAGCTCTGGCACTGACTGGGACATCTAGGAAGTGCTAAAGGAATATAAACCACTCTAACACAGAGAAAAGCATGGTGAGGTGATGAACAGATCAATCTGGCGTTAAGGAGAGGGAAATGAGCAGGTCTGTGGGCTTGTGAGCAACACAAGTGGACAAATAAGGAAGCAAAAGGTTGGGAACTCTTCTCTGGGGCTGAGATATGACTTCAGCTCAGCAGAGCAACACAAAGGAATCATGTAGGATAACCTGAAAAATCACATACTGAGCGTGCCACTACTTTAATGAACCAAATCAAGATCGTATTTGCAAGGAAATTACTTACTGAAAGACAGCCTGAGCAATAAAATAAAACTAAATGTATTGCAATATTTACACACTTCAGAATTTACACAGGCAAGTAAACTCTATCCTGTCATTACCTTATAATTACACACAGTAAAATGCTGAAATGTTACATGCAAGTAAGGTATTATGTAAATACCAGAATGCAAAATTGTTTTAAAGGGAATCACTAATTTAAAAACCACTTTCATGTCTGTTTCATTAGTAATTAGTTTAACAGTAACATCTAAGACTATTAAAATAAACTGCCAAAAAAAAATGTGTTTACATGCGTTCTAACTGCATTCACAGGTAAACACTTGAACTGCGATGCAGCTGTTTCATGTCCCAGCACGATGATACAATCTTCATTCACTGCTTGGGGGAGCACAAAGAGGAAGGAAAGCAAACCTGTATGCTTTCCCTCATTAGCTCGCTCGACACATTGCCGAGGAGCAAGAGTACTGTTTCTAAGTGCAAAGCAAGAGAATGGGAAAATGAAGGCTGCACAACCTGATCACTCAGTTACTCAAATGCCAGGTCGCTACAAGGGGACAGTGTTTTGGAGAACTAACACAAAACCACTGTGAAGAACTTACTGGCAAGAATTTGCTTACCATGAGTCTTCCACTAACTTTCACATAAACTAATTGGAAATAATTGCTGACCAAAACCAAGTGAACTCCAATTTTTCTTTGGGAACTAAAACCTGCCTGGCTAAGGACAGATAGAATTCAGGAGCAACAGATGGAGCTTCATATTTTATTTTGTTCCCTTAGTGCCTTTTAAAAATGCTACTACTATACTATGGATTCGTTTGCTGGGCTTTAAGGGGGGTTGGTTTTTTTCTAGTTTGTGAAGGGGGGATGCTTGGGAATTTTTGTTTTAAGAGAACTTTACCATCAGCATTCAAATTTAATACTATTCTTTCATATCATTCCTTCCTGATATGCCTCTCTTTAAAGATAAAGCTCTATGAAGTTCTTGTTCAGAGAAGTAGTGAAGAGGAAGAGCAGCGATGGCAGTCCTGCCATTTAGTTGCCAAATCTATGTGTAACTGGATTAGGATTCTCCACAATAGGACCAGAACTCTGATGCTTATAGAAAGCAAGAGACCCACCAGGAAATGTTAAAAAAAATCTTGACAATACTGATGACAACTAATCATGTAGATGATTATCATGTAGATGACATCTACAGACCAGTCTTCAGAAAGAGGAAGGACAGTACTCCTGCAACACTGTACATAAAAGTGAAAGAAGACAGAGGCTGAATTTTTATTGACTAACACATCTATATAGCTATTACCATAACACAAGATCTCTTGAGCATGCATACTGGGAAGAGGACAGCAAAAAAACCAAACCAAACCAAACAAATACCACCTCTCTTTTTCAGCTAGCAATGTTTTTCTATCCTCATCTAAAAGTTACATGCAGAAACTAAAATCAGTAGTAGTTGTAGAAAGAAGAACTAAGTATCTAGGCTTCTTGTAAATAATTGAATTAGCTCATTTCAAACGTATACTGAGTACTTTATCATGAAATGCAGTTTCATACTTCTGCCACGTTATATGCTGAAGCCTTAGGGCTCATAGGCTTGAAAGAAAAGTAGTTACAAAAACAAGTTAAAAAACCTCAAAACACCCCCACAGCACTACACATACACAGAGCCATGCTGCACTTTCAAAAAGTGAGATAATAGCTAAGCATCTGGTCTCAGTTGAGCCTCTGTTTCTGGATCTTTATTTCTACCACTCGCATTAGTGCCCACAGAGCCACACTAGGTGGGCAGTGGAAGCAATCCAGTTAAAACCTAGCTGGAGGACAAAGGGATACAGACTCTGTTTTCAGCAGATCAGTGTCTTGAGCCGTTTACCACGCCGGCACAAGACTCACAAACAGAGGCGTGGCAATAAAACCAAATTCCTTACAACACAAATACCTTTTACTCTTAAAAACCACATTGTGATAAGATGTTCTAAATAAATACACTTAAAAAAAAAAAAAAACACAAAAAGTGATCCATACCCTTACCTTTCCGCGTGTTCTCCGTCACATCTACACCGAACTGAATGATGTCACCTGACATAATTTCACATGGTGGGCTTTCCTCAGATCCTCTACTCAGTCTCTGACTATTAATAAAGGTACCATTACTACTTTTAGTGTCTTGAAGATAGAACTGTAACAAGAAAACAAACAAAAAACAATAGTAAAGTATCTAGGAGGAAAAAAAAACCCAAGTATGATGAAACTTAAGCTCCAACTAAATTTTTATTTGCTACAAATATAATTTGATATCCCAATGTAGGGTAGGACAAATGTATGAAAATCCAAACACCCTCCTCAGCATGAAACACCTTCACATTGTTGACAAACACTTGTATCTGAGTTTCGCTTGTTTAACGTGACTGAATTCTAGCACATACGCTATGCAAATAATTGCTACAAACTGTGTTTAACCTGCTGCCTGCGTGGAAATGATCAGATGTGGTTAGCAACAACACCTTCTGCCACACACGTAAGAATTTATCATTTCTGTTGGTCACCACACAAAAATTCGAACTGTTCATACATTTAAGGCACTGGTATTTCAAGACAGAAACATACTGTAGGGAACGCTAGGAGTACAAGGTAAAGTTTGGCAGACAACAAAATAAAAGTTTTGTAAGATGAGACCATGGCAGAAATAAGGAAAGAAGAACTAGGATGTTTTTACCTGTCACGGATACTAGTTCACACCATTAAGTTAATCTCATGATGGATGCATCATCAAGTACCTTTGTAAATTAATTAGCTTGATGGTAGAGCTAATTAATTTTTATAGCAACTCATTGAATCTGAAACTGCTTATGACACAAGACTTCTAGTCCGAACTGCTAGAAGAGGCTACAAGTGAGTCACCAGGCAGACCAGTGACTGAGACCTGATCAGCAGATGGCACAAAAGGGGGACTGGAAAGTTACAAACCAGTCAGGTATAACTACTGCCCCGAGTCACTGTCAGTAGTTCAAGATGACAATGGTCACTACAGGAACCTGGTGGGATGGTAGAAATCCCTGCCTTCCTGCACTCAAAGAACCTCAAGTCCTAAAGCAACCAGAAGGCTGCAGGAAAGATGCCGCCTTCAGTGAAATTAACATATTTCCATGTATTTCCTATAAAAGCAACTAACAATTTTTCTCATGATGCCATGCAAACTTTTCCATGCTTTTATTTGCTTCTATTATCACATTCCTCAAAAAAAAAAAAAGTGATGTATAGCTCAAAATAGTAGTGTCAAGGGAAAAGGTGAGTTTATAATGGAGTGAGAGACCAGCACTAGAGCTCTTTAGATGACAGAATCATTGAACAGTTTGGATTGGAAGCGGCCTTAAAGATCATCTAGTCCTGAGTTGGACAAAGCAGTGCCCCTAACCTGAGAGCTTAAATCCTGCTGGATCCAGACAATGGGACTCAACACAGCAGTCAAGGGGAATGCCAGTACAGGAAAGCTCACCTAGGCGTACAGACTGACAGAATGAAAAGCAGCACATGAAAGACTCCCCCCCCCATATAGATGCATCTTTGATCTTAAACTGAAGAGAAAGAAAATAATGATCAGTCATATGTTCATAAAGACGAAGGTAAACACAAATTATAGACTGATCAAAAAATTACGGCCGCATTCACTGCATTAACTATCAGACCCACCCTACTCTAAGCAACACTCTATATATCAATATATAAGAATATCATAACATATATTGTAGCTTTTATAATAGTTATAAGTTCAAAAGACAATCAAATTAATTAGCTTGTTAATTTACTAATCTGGAAGCACTGCACCCTCTCATGGTTCAGTGCAGAGAATTATTTTCTTACTTCCTGTTTGTTTTCAATTAGTGTCCTGCTCCATTTGAAAATCCTTCTGTCAGGGAAAGTGAGTCACAAGCAGGGAGAAGCAAACATGCTCGTGCTTATTTGTTTTTCCTCACCCTTTTTTCTCCTGTGCACAATATCTGCCTTTTATCCCTCCAACTTTTGCATGAACTGCTGCCCCTTACAAACACACTCCTGCAGAACCTGCAGATGCGGCACAGAGGAGACAGCACAAGGAAATAGAGGAGAACGACCACAGGAAAAGAAGTGCAATAGAGCACCAGCAACACAAAACTTACCAAATACCAGCAGACACAAAATTCAAACTATAAAACCCCCATGTAAACGAATGGCCACAGAACATACACATTAAATCTGATATTAAACTGATGTTCCTTTAACATTCCTTTAATATTACTGAATTTCATTATGTAAATTTAGACAAGAGACACTCTTGAAGTTTTTACAAAGGGGATAAAAACTCTCTTCTTCCTGCATCTAGTAAAGAAATGAGCAATACCAGCGACAGGGTAATAAGCTGATATCTAGGAAGAAATGCACTGAATTCAAGACTTAGTAAACAAGATTCAGTTATCTTTAATGCAGCAATTGGAACCCACAGAGTTGGTCCCTTTAGTGTAGCAAATTTGAATGCCACTTCCACACTGGCTTTCACTAGTTCAAATGATGCTTCTCAAAGGTCAATCCCTCCATCAATTTTGAATCATTACTAAAAGTTATCTTTAGAAAACAAAATGAAGGGCGAGCCCTTAAACAAGCATGTGTGTGCATTAACTTGTATCTATGGTAGCATACTGGTATTTAATATATTCTTAATTACGCCGTATCCTTGCTGGGTTCTCCAATTTCCAAAACAACAGCTTTTTACACAGCAGCTATGTAATACAGCGCCTTCTGTGAAGCCAGCACTGTTTGTTCTTCCTGCTTTCCAGTGCAAGCTGACAACCTCCGTAGCAGCACCAGCTTACAGAGTGACTATAAATCCTTCCCTTCCCCAGTGCTCATTGTGGAGCTGCACCACCGCCTCTCCAGTTGTAACATCTCAGGCGTTTGTTTAGTCACTGCAAACCAGTTCTGGGAGCTGATGCAAGTTCCACGGAGCAGGTGCTTCAGTCGGTACTACCAGAAAAAAAGGCAATGTATACTGACCTAATCATACTTGCTTTTATAATTCACATCTCTGTCCAAACCAAACTGAAGCCTCAGCCCCTTTGTGCCTCATATTAACAACTCATCCACTTTAGAGCAGAAATGGTAGTTCATGCACATCCAAAACAACTCAGCTTTTGAGGACTACTACAGAATTACCGCATCTAGTGGTAGTTCCCCCTCTTTCTTAAAACACAAGGTAAGATACAACTATTGAAGTAACTCTTGACCAGTAACATAACACCTTCTCAAACAGAAAATGAACTCCTAGTCCACGTTTTCTCCCTAGTAATTTAAATTCCCATGATTCTTTGCATCCTCTCCCATTTATAAGTCATTAATAGTCTCGGTTACCTGCAGACATCCTACCATGCTAACACAGGACAAGACACTTCTGAAGGATCTCAGAGGAGATAAATGATGAGCACAGAGATGCACAGAACATCTTGAAAGCAGCACGCTTCACTGATTTAATCACAGTCCAACACAATGGTAGAACAAATGACTGACAAGCTTTTGGCTTAGTGTCTTAATACGAGATTTGCTTTTAGCACTGCCTTTTTCCCTCTACATGATACACAGTATTTCTCTCAAAATACTGCATTATTTCACTCAAGAGCAAACGTGAAGTTCTAGAACTGGCCTAAAGTGTAGACAAATGCATCATCAAAAAATCAACTTGCTAGGTTTTAATTTTTTTCTGAGAAAGCTAAAACGTTAATCTCAAAGTAATAGCACTGCATAAGAATCGATCACACACACTCAAAAGCTAAAGATATAGCTGTTAATTACAAGGTATAGATGGAGAATAAGTGCTCCACACACAAAACATCAGAAAACCCATGTTTAAAGAATTAGCTCTCTATTAACGAGTTCCTAACCATTTAAATAGTGTGTTTTCAAGAACTCTTATGACCCAAATACCCCAAATACAGTGTGATGAACAAAAGAACCTCAAGTCGCTTCTCTAGTAGAACTGTCCCAGTACTGCAGAAAGACAGTAGATCAAGAGTAGCTACAAAGGCAGATCCACATAACGTTTGTTATCACTATGTATAGCCATCCTTTCCCATTTTAAGAGCACCTTACTGCTACTCCCTATAACCAAGCTTGAAATTGCAGTTCAGGAGAATTACAATGAGAATCACAATGATGAGGATTACAGGAGAACAGACAGTTGGTCTGCAGAGACATGAGGTTCACTCCACAAAGAGGAGCAAATTCTGCATCTAAAAATATGGACTAGAACATAGCATATAATTAAACATATTTCAGCCTTATTCCATAGCTGAATTAATAATTAAGTAAATAATAAATACCAAAATGTAGACCTTTGCCTTTTCCAGAAAGTCATTCATTAATGTATTTTATTAATTTAATATATTTTTGCTGCCAAGGCAACTAATGTAGAAAGATAATGCCAATTTCAGGACCTCACAGTTTACCATTCTTTTCCTCATCTCTTATTTCCCTCTGTGAAAGAAGTATGAACAACTCCCATGTACTTCATGGCCCTGCTACACTAGCTTCAAGGCATTAGTTTAAAACAGAAAGATTTAAATTTAATTGTCAGATTCTGAACCACAGCCATCGAGGAGACGACAGCTTCATTTTTTCCATGTTTACTACCACAAAGGGGCAGCAAGGCTGTTAGCTAGAGCAGTTAAGCCATACAATGCTGTGGTTACGCAGACAGACTCTTCCCCTACTAAATCATTGAACAATTAAAGCTGGCATTAATTAATGCTGACATTACAAACAACCCCCCTGAGTACTAAAGCTAATACCCAAATAGAACAAGTAAATAGAGATACAGAAATTGGAATATTTGCCCTAGAGCAATACTTCAGTTCAAAATTGGTTTGAGTAGTAGTAGTACAACCGTGTTCGTTTATTTGGTTCGTGCCGAGTATTCTAGGAGGCAAAATACATCAGCTTTGCACAATCTGAATTGTGCACAAGGATTTTAAAACAATAAATAACTGGGTCAAACCAATACGGCAAACACTTAAAACACTGTGACCTGAAAGCTTTTTTCTCCCATACAATTAAAAGACTATTTTATCTCCTTTGAAGTGCTAACACTGTGTATTTTCTCATCTTGGGAGCACACTTCTCCCAGCAGCATACACTGAATTCCAGGTCAGTCCTTTGGCTGTAAGATAGAGAAGTTCAAATACTAAATTATCTCCAGATCCAATTGACTGAGTTCCTCATTCTGGTCTGCTTAGACACATCCCAAATTCCTTTCCTCTCAGTTGCCTAACTCCACCCACCTCTCAAGGAAGTATTTGTCTGCATAAGCAAGCATAATTCACAGGGTGGGGTACAACAAGCAAAATTGCTTTTCTATTTATTTTATATTTCTTACACACATGGATCTAATAGCTCTTTGCTTACTAAATGCCAGCTCCTTCAGCCCAGGAGAAAAAACTTAGAGCATTGCGTTCTTAGCAAATCTATTTAAAATTATTCTGGCTACCCAAGGCAGACACTGAAACTAAAAGCCATCAGCTGTGAAGAAAGGGATTTTTCCAGTCAGATTGACCAGACTGAAGGAGTGGCAGCTGGCTGTTCAGGGACCGTAAGTACTGATGGTTCCCAGAGACAACACAACTTGCCAGTACTTTTCAGTAACTTCTTTGGAAAATAATAAGCTTAACCACTCTTTCTATGCAGTAAAGAGAAAAGAAAAAGTGAAAATAAAATAACCTTCTTTGATAGCACTGCACAAAAAATATTCATTGTAAATTTTCAACAGGAAGTGTAGGCCTAATGTAAACCCAGCTACCCTGATGAAAAGGGTTAAAATCCTGAGCCAGCCCCAGGAATTCAGAGCAATCCTTCCAAACCTGCCAGTAGCTCCAAGGGGTAGGAGGGGGAAGACAGCAGGGAATACACTCTTCTCCTGACCAAGTTGTTCCATGTTTGTTTACACCTCGAAGTTTTGTTGACCATATTGCCAAGACCACCCCACTGGTTGCTCCTACCTGTCGTCAAGCAAAACAAACTGCGGCAGCAAAATTGGTTTTATGCCAGCATAACTGAGTCTGGGTATAAACACAGTTCAGCCTTTTTGGGGATCTATTTGAAGTGCTGCAAAGTATTAATCCCTCTGCTGCTTGCTGCGTCCTGGTAGTTCAAGCGCTTTGAAGTTCACCACAGGCCCTGTCATCCAACTTCACTTTTTTTGAGCTAAGTCAGCAGACTTGGCCTGAAAAGGACACAGGGGCTCGGACAGGGAAGGGAAGACAGGCTGGATTTGCAGAGAGGAGAAACCACCTTAGGAAGAGAGGCAATGCTGAACACTGAGGCACAAAGAGCTTCCACTGTGCACAAAACATATGTTTGCCTACAACCTTGGGTTGCTGTAGTGTGTTCTCGGTAGCAAAGGGTCACCTTCCTCAACAAAACAGACCAAACATTTGCAGGTGTGTTGTACCTGCAAACATTTCGACACAGACCTTTCTCTGAACATAAAACATGGCAATGCTTATTTTAACTGGAGAGTTGTACAGATACACTTAGACCTACCAGAATTTTAAATTACAGTATATTAAGAGCATTCAAAAAAACCCCAAAAAACATGAAAGCATGTTTGCAGAATTAATACCATCTCCAACCTGTTGTGCCCATTAGGCAAGAGCGCTTACTTTCCAAAGCGCTAGTCAAATCTCACATTTGCTAGTACTTGTAACTGAACTTACTGGTCTGAAAGTGCAAAGCTCAGGACTCAAGGTTCCTCTTGGTCAATAGCTCTACACTATTCTTCAATATTTGCAGTTATTGGCACAATCTACTTTACATTAGGAAAATTCAGAAACAGGATGTCAGACATTTACTTGAAAAGGATATTTGATTTGCATTAAGGGGTCATTATTAACAGAAAGGCTACCAAAAAGACTAAGCAATACTTTTTGATTATTCACTTTTATAACTAGACCTTAAAAACATTCTATTTCAATTATCCGGGCTATCTGTTACCAAATTACATTCTCGAGCACTATTGTTTCATTTTTTGAAGTAGTTCTTTAAAAGAGATTGGCAGAAGATGGATAAAAGTTTAAGTTTAGGAACTCAAACTATATCACAATCCAAGTTCTGTAGTCTAAAACAGAAGCAAAGCCACGTGCTCACAATTTAATGCTTGTGCATACATATAAAAGAATGAGGATGGAGATCTCTACCACTTGACTGTAACAGAAGATTACTGTAATTAGGTGTTGCAGCCTTTAACTTCAAACCATCCTCCCACACAGCTTTCACAATCACTATACCATTCAAGACTCAGGTCTGCAACTCATATGTGGTAATGGACAAAAGAAATGAGGCAGCTGAACTCGCCACCATCCCAGTTATCTGCTCCTTACCCATCACTGAAAGCAGCAAAGTTGGGTCAACTGCAGGGACAGCTGAACAACTCAGCGTGGTTTCAGAATTCCTATAATTTTCCATTTGTTTAATTTGGTTGGAATATAACAATGACCTGGGCTGAAAATGAGCATACTGTAGAAGCTGGTTCCTAAGCCATACACTCACACTTCCAGCAGCACCACCATTCAAGAAGAGAAGGGCAGAGAGCAGGCTGCATTTACAGTCAACCGTCTCATTTCTGCCATTTTCTATATGTCAGAATCTTAAAACCTTAAAGTACATTTCGCAACCAGAATTTGGTGTTCTTTATATGAGGAGATAGTTGTCTGAAGGTGGAGTAAATTAAGAAAACCACGATGATCTGCATCATCTTTGTTTTCATAAAGTATAGGTAAATAAACTTCATTACAATTCCTGGAACTCTAAACATGCTGATGGTTAGCACAGAACTGTAGAAACTTCTCTAACCTGCTTTCATTTACTTTAGGGACTACCAACAATCCAAACACCAATAACAAGAAAACTGCTGGAAAAAAATACAGTAGTATTATGGTGATGGTAACTTATGAGTTAAAAGAGACAAAAAATTCTTTCATATGAGACAATCATTGCAGGATACAAATACTGAAGTTACAGCTTACACAGAGCAGAGTGCTTTTACTCTGTGACTGTGCACTCACCCAAAACTTTGCACAAAAGATACCCAAGTCCTGTCTTAAAAAAACCCAAACAAACTGCAAACAAAGAAAAACAACCCTAGAACGAACCAACATGAATAGAAACATTACCAGAAAGGATAGTTCCCCTTGCTAATCCATTTGCCATCATCCTCCTCTGGGAGAACTGGTGGCATTCAAGTAACCTTGCAAACTCTTTATTTTGTAGAAACAAGAATTTGTAACCAAACTTGGCAGTTGTGAAGTTAATGCCTCCCAATAATCCCATTCTATAATTGCAAAAGGCAGCAAAATGCCCAGTCACACAAGAACAAGTCCTGGCCACCCTCTGTTATGCAGTAACACATCATTCCTCAAAATTCTGCAATAAGTTTAGTGTAATGGTTTAGTGGCCGACAGGAGTGGCTGGACTTGATTATCTAAGAGGTCTTTTCCAATCTAGTGATTCGATGAGTCTATGATTCTAAGTACATTCACGAAGGAGATTCACGCCGAAAGATATGACCTGAAGCAGTCCTAGGCATGGAACACAGTATTTATTCCTCTTAGCGAATAAAGTTTTCTGCAGTAAACAGAAGGTGTAGAATAAAGAAGCTCAAAAAGTGGAAATTACTTCTCGAGAACTGATCTATCTGTAGATCACTCAAATAATCCACAAATGCATTCACTGTCATAAGAAGCAGGATGACAAGATACTCCCCAAAAACCTCAAGATAAAATGTTTTACCACATAATGTGACACCACCATACAAAAATAGATCTCTCTCCACATCAATGTCACTAGTTTTGATGCAAAAGGCTATTTTTAAAGAGAAGAGATCTAGAAGAGGAGTTCTAGTTTACAAGGAATTGGTTTATATATAGCTGACTGACTTGTTACAGAGAGACATCTGTCACCATGGTTAATTACTACTCTTGGAATACCTCTTTTACCTAATTTATGTCCTCACAGTTCACAAGAATTCCTGAAAATCAGCCTTCTGCTACTAATGCTGGATGGTTTCAGGACAGCTAGAAAAAAAAATCATATTAATTTTCTTCACAGCTGAATCAAAGCCTGTCCCCTCAGACATGCCATGCTTCACAACATCCTTTTGGAAGAAAAATCACAAAATAGATTAAGGACACAAACAGCCTCAGAAAAGGAGAGGCAACTCCGTTCTGGATATGGGCAAAGCAGAACAGTATTCCACAAAAAAGATCCCCCAGTCAGGACTAGTTTCCTCAGGACTATCATTTCCTTGAGGAAAACAAAAAAACATTTAATTTTTAAGCCTATGTGAAAACTCTCAAGTACAATTTTAATTTGACATGGAACACTCATCCTGAAAATGTTGAGAGATTTTTAAAGCACATTGCTGCTTTAAGTGCTAAGCTAAAACATGTTAACAATAAAGTGTAATCAATAGAAAGATACTTGAGAAGTGATTAATCACACATGGTCCCAAAATGTTCAAACTGACTCATTAGAATAGAAAAGCAGTAGAAGGAGAGATTTACTTTGTATGATTGTTGTCATAGATGACAGTATCTTACACAACATAGACTTCAGAAAAAAAACTTTCCTGCTCCATATTAAAAACTGGACTACTGCACTGGACTCAAACCCAGTAAAAACTAGACAAACGAATTTCTAGAAGGATATTGTACTTGTTGCAAAGAAGCTGTTTTACTCTCTTCTGTTAAGGAAGCTCAGTCTCCTGTTATGCAAGACATTTATACAGCTACATGTCACGTATCACTGTGACACCAGTGATTACTTAGTATAATCTACATCAACTTCTATCACCATATCAAACATTTACCCTGGGGAAACCATACGGACAAGGTGACTTTCTGAGGTTTCACTTAGTGTTACTGTGTTCTCCGTATTAATCAATTACAGGAATACAATGGAACTTAATATGGCTTTAAAATAAGGAAACAAAACACCTTAATAGGCCATTACCACAAAATCCAGGCTTCTCCTGCATAGTCATTTAAGATAACAAATCCTAAGTGTAAAATATTGCTGAAATACTCATTTGTCCTGGTGCCCTTAAATCAATACTTTTGTCCAAAACTAGACTGAAAGCTAAATACTATCATTTACTGTAATAAGTTCAATGAGTGTTTGGCAACATGACATACTCAAGCTTTGCAATAACAAAAGCAGACATTATCTTAGTGTACAAAGTCACAAAGGCTGTAATTTCTAACGTGCATGTATGCAGATAAAGAATTATGAGCTCTGCAAAGAGCAGGTTCCTCTATATAACTCCAATTTCTTTCCCAGGGTATGTTCCTAAAGGTTTGCAATTCATTATTGTGATGTACCTTCAAGAAGCAAAAGCCCCTGTACTAACATTGCACTAGAGAAAAACAGTGAGGCTACTCGAGAACTACAATTTTTATTCTCAAATTCGCAATCAAGACGTAGTTAAACTTTATAGTTACATTCTTCAG
Organism: Cuculus canorus; assembly: GCF_017976375.1. Classification (NCBI taxonomy): domain Eukaryota; kingdom Metazoa; phylum Chordata; class Aves; order Cuculiformes; family Cuculidae; genus Cuculus; species Cuculus canorus. Next base: position 5,708,486 of record NC_071411.1, on the reverse strand, counting down.
CCAACCTTATAAATTACAAGACCAAAATACACTGTGGTCTTGTCTCCGACTACAGCAATTAAAAGTATGACATAAGGAGGGAGATTTGTCACATTTGGACATAGCTTTACCTTAATTTAAGACCAGAGGTAAGGCATAAATCTCTCTTGGTCCTTAAATTTTAAGAGTCTGACCACATTAAAACCTTGCATAAATAAAAACTAAAACCAAAGATCCACAACACCTACTAAAACAAACATTAAACTGGTTTAGTGGGAAAACCCTGGAGAATAGGCAGAATTGACAGAAACAGGAAATATTGAAATACTACCAGGATCTGGCACAGTAAATACTCAGAACAAGAAAATCAAACACTAACACTGCTGATGGTTTCTGCTTCCTCAAAAATCTTGAATTAACAAGATAAATAAGGGACTAGCAAAAAATTAACTGAAATTGAAATTTTCCGTAAGAAATTTGTATCATGCAATTTCTATCAGCATTACAATTTTCATTTGCAAGCAAATTGGAGAAAAACTGCAACAGAAGCAAAGATTACCAAACACCACCAGATGAAGATCCAGAAGAGAAGATCGACTTATATTAAAGCAAAAAGTATGAGGAAGCTCATTAGTTTGTCAGGAAACTCCGACTCTGAGCCATGATCCCGGACATTCCAAGGAAGTACTGCAAAAGCTGCTTAACTACCTTGCTACACACTTCTAAGTTTCTCCGATTAGTTAATCATTACATCAAAGCTCCTCTATCCCTTGCAAAGAGGAACCTCTTCTCACATGTTCACTTTGCAAGTGTACAGAGAATCAAGGGAGCTGTTGTTCAAACTATTTCAGCCTTTCCTCGTTTCTGCTCCTTCCACATATGGTGCCGTGTTTACCCACCAGCATTAATTCCACCTTACTGCTGGTTTATGACAGAGAAAACTCCCAGTGATCGCACGTTCAGATAGAGAAAAACCCACATCAGATTTCACAAACGTCTACAAATGCAGTAGTGGTTTGGCAAGGTCACAGTAACACCACATAAGAACTCCAAAAGCATCCTGAAAGGTTAATGAAGACATCTCCATCTTAGCAAGGGATGTGTTCCATCTAAAAGGGTTTTTCTAATACAACTACGGTATCGTTTGTTTTAAACACCTGCAGCAAGCCTTGATAATCCATCTCTCCTCTGGACAAAACAAAGACCTCTTGCTTTCTGACATCACCTGCTCCTGAGCTATTTATTAACAGGTGACTGCTGTCACAAGGCAGGCAGCGTTCAGTTACATTGCCTCACTGAAGATAAGCTTAAAGTTACCGTGATATAAAGTCAACACAGCCAATAAAGGTGCAGAAGTACAAGTCTTAACTCAAAAGAACAGTCTGAGTACAAATGATACTGTGCTAATTTTAATCATGTCAAACTAGGTATTTTTGTACGAGGTCCAAACCACAAAGACTACCAAAATACAGTGAAGTGAGAGTTCACTGCACACTTCCTCATGCAGAAACAAGGGGTCACCAGAGCAATGCACCTCCACAGTTCTCTGAAGACTTTGCTGCATTCAGTAAGGACCAAAACTTTTTGTTAAAAAACCCTACATTTCATTTATTTTCATTCTGTGTTTTGAACTTCAGCATTCCACACTGAGAGCAAATGCAATTAACTGGAAACCAAATACCACCAGAAAAGGGTGCGGCTCCATCCAAAGATGGAAAATTCATTTTCCAGCGCATAGGAGAAATTTGACAATTGGGAGTTTAATATTTGTACTCGAGGCACTGCCAAGCCCTCCAACAAAGAGAGGGAAAATAGCCTGGGAGGAGGCTGGATTTATTTGCAACTCCTGGGTCAAGACTCTCAAAGCAAGCAGTAACTGAATGCTGGTAATTCATGAACAAAGGCAGATTATTCTGGTGTTCCCTTGAGATGGACCAATTTTACAATTAAAAAACCTCTATTTTTCCTTAAGCTTAAGGAAAGAAATACTGATAGCAGGCATCCACATACCAAGACAGGTCTGCCAGCAATGTGAGAGCTTGTACGAGCTGAATTTTTACAGGGGATCTTAGAGAACACAAGTTGGTCATTTCTTTAGCTGTGTCCTTCTGGCTTCAGAGCAAGGGGCAGAGGCTGCAGCCTCCTCACTGGTTTGGAACATCAGAACAAGCCCAGCAGACACAGAGGAAAGGGCAGAGCGCAGATAAGATGTTCAAGGATAAGGTAATTACAGTTTCACACAGTGACTCATTATCCATACTGGCCTTATTCGAGGGCAAAAATTACATACACGGTATGCTGGATTTACAAATGAAAAAGTTGGCTAATGTGGCAAAACTTGCCAAGGTAATTTTTCAAGTACTTTACACACAGAAAAAAGTATTTTGATGTCTTTTTTTCTAAACATTTTCCATCATATCCACAAAGTCATCAGGGACTTCACCATAGTAACACAGTGCCCATGAACTTTATTCTTCAGACAAGCTAAAATAAACCCAACCTGAATGCCACTTAAAATCTTTGTCAATAAAAAGTACTTAGAACACATAAGTGCCTATGACTGACCTGCCGGTGGGCACAATGAACATGGGCAAGGGAATTGCGAAGTACTGCTGCCAGTCTCGCACTTTTTCTTTCAGCTGTAAAGCCAGAGAGTAGTCAACCACATCTCAGAAATACATTAGCAAGCCTTGCAATTTTTTGGACTAAATGTGCTGTATTTCCCATGGAAAACATTTTTCGAAGTACAAAAAGAACCTCTTTCTGACACCAGAGGTTCTGGATTGTCCATCTCAGAAGAAAGAGCCTCCATTAATGGTTTAATTCTTTAAACAGCCATCAAGTCATTTTCCAAACAGCAGATTCTCCCAAGCAAGAAAACCAGTTTCAATCCTGAAAAGCATATGCAAAATTATAACGATGACTACACCATCTGACTACCAAGCTTTTCTGCAGTTACCAATTCAGGAAACTTGTCCCATTCAAGTTAGAAAGCTAGTATATTGTTCATCTATGAACGAAGGGCCATCAAGTGATTTTTCTCATTAATTCAATAGCGATGCTTTGAAGTAGACAAAAAAGAGGCAGTTGTAGAAGTATGAAGCGAAAAAAAAGTCTTTCTGCTTACCAGGAATCACAGAAGAGCAAATTAACTTAGGCGCCCTGGAGGACTTCAATACTACTTTTTTTTGTAAAACATCATTCAGCTAAAAATTGAGTCCAAAGCCTCACCAAAAGGTTACAAGTGCCACTATACTCCTCCCATGCAGTAGCCAAAGACACACGCCCAAATATTGCAACCAGCACACCAATAAAGGCACTAATGCTATTCTCATAAGATTAGCAAAAGGTTCAATTATACAATAAATCCATTATTTTTAATTTCTGTCATAATTGCTATGGGTCGTATTCCCTGCTATCAAATCATGTACGAGCCAATTATGGTCTCCTTGTCATTCCACTGGTCAGGGAAGCAGCACGCCATCCCACAGAGCAGCAAAGGCATTGCTACTGCAAAACCCACAACACAGCTACTCATTTCCAAGCAAGAATCATTGTATCCCTTCCTAAGCATGAAAATGCTTTTTATTTTACTATTTAAACTCTAGTTGCAACCACTAGAGGGCAACGCAATTATACACTCTCTGGCCCAGACGTGGTAAAGTAAACTAATTCAACAAAAAGACGTATCACGTTGAAGACTGTTTATATTATGAAGGTGAGGTTTTTTTGAATACTGAAGCTTCCATTAATTATAGCACATATTCTGCAGGTTGTCTAAACTGTTAATTCCATCTTTACAGTCTAGAGCCTCAAACACAAGCTACTTTTAAGCTACAATATCCACATTAACAATTCTCCTACTTCTCAGGTTTTAAAATTAGGTTTCTCGACTTCACTGTTCCTGCTACTGAAATTATGCAAGTTACTGAAAATCTGCCCTGAATTAGCAAGAATGTGTAAAAAACAGAATGCTGTCAAGCCTTTTCAGATTAAAGATAGAAATTGAACTTCCTAATCAATGGTAAAAAAAAAATCTAGCTAGAAATTTGCCATATGCTGCAAAAGAACTGGAATTAACATGCAATTTTTTTTTCCATGTCGAATCAGCAGTTCAAAAATATTGCTGTTCTGAGAACAGTTAGGCTCTTTACAAAGGTAGCACTGTCTTGAAATGTATTCTTGACATTTAGCACGCTAAGTTCTGCTACAATTAATTATCTAGGTCTTAGAAGAACAAAAGAGAAAGTTCAGAAACCAAAGCGAACCAGGAGAATGAGTCACTTACTAAAAGAACAAAAACAACTGGCAGAAGGATATGCACTGGTAACTCAAAGCAAACACATGGAAAGAATTATTTAAAAATCTACAGAACATGGAAGAAAGTTCAGCAAGCTTGGCTTCTCTAGTCATTAAAAATGATAACGACATTTAATAAGAGAGGCAGTGCACTGGTACTGTGCATCAAATCAGTCCCATCTTCTCTGCGGGAGGACAAAATCTGTACAGTATATCACCAAAACAGATAAGCCCTCAAATTAAGTTCACAAAAAATACAAACTGCACTCCCAGTACAAACACAGCCTTCCCACAAGAAACATGTTTGCTGTTAAGTAATAAGTTTTGACATACCAAAAGGTTTGTCATCCAAGCTTAAGCATGGCTGTAGACAAGACTATACTTTGATTAAAGAAAAATCAGCGAGACTTTTATGCTACCTATAATTAGGATAGTATTAGTATGAAGTTTTAATAAACTTTAATTAGGATTAGATGCTATCCATAGCTTGTTTCAAAGGAAAATAGGTTAGGCTACCGGGAATTGGCAGCATTAAAAATAACATGGTTAAATACAAATTCAAGAGAAATGTGTGCTTTCCCACTGCTTCTTGCTTCTCAAGGTTTTAGTTTTCTTTGGCAGCCGAGTCATATACTAAGGTCCTAGGCAAATAATTGGTGTATCAAACCCTATAGATGATGCAGGTTGACAAAGTTTCATTGGATTGTTACAACTTCGCATTATTTCAACCCTGTCATTAAGAAAGCAAGCACATCAGTGATTCTTTTGCTAAAAGAATTTCAAAGAATTGTTTACCACTGAAACCCAGGAAACCACTTCAAAGTCTGCCCAGCCAGTCTTAAAACAATTCAGACATTATTGTTATAATAAAAACAGAATACAAAATTGACATATAGATCAGAATCACTCTCCTGATTGCTTATACACAGATCCATGCGAGTATCCACCAAAGCTGCACAGTCTAGGAGACAGGGGTAATCAGTGATGGTTGAGACCCTCTTAAATGAAAGCATCTTTTCCTACTGCTCCTGCTAGTAGGTAGCAACCAGTCTGTCTACCATGGGCTTCCAAAGAAGGAAGCAAGTTGTCCTCCTACCTCATCTTCACATTCCCTCCTTCCTCTGTTGCCACCTGACAGTAGCTCCTAGGGGCTGAAATGGCTGTATTTTAGACATTCTTAAATGAGACGCTCAGCAGCAGTTCCTGGAAGGTAATGGACACACAGCCTTAGACTTTATGGATCTCTTGGCTATACTGGATAGCATGTTCCTCCACAGCACTCAGTACCTCCCAATTAAGTCTACAGGGAAGAGTCAGAGTAATCTCTCTGCTCTCTTCTCTATTTCAACTATTTCTCATCCTTACAAGTTGGTGCTTTTGCACCAGGTCCACGCTGTGCAGCAGCAGCGTTTCACAGCGCACCCAACTACAGGGAAGACACTGTGCAGTGCCTACAGCTGCTCCACTCTCCCGAACATCCACCCTACAAGCTGCACCATGGCACATCATCAGCTTCCTCCCTGTTTACATACTCCAGCTTCTTTTGGAAAAGAAAAAAAGAAACTGGACACATGGAGAAACTGAGTGTAGACCAACACCCCTCATCACACAACCGCAAGACGTGCTAAGCACATCAGCGACTAGAGGCACACCCCAGGAAAGCCTGTGTTATGGTTTCACCATTCAGCAGAGGGTGCCTTAAAAACAAAGGGGTGCTACATTTCCAAGCATACACACTAATATGTCATTCAAGTCTTAAATTCTCGTGGGACAAACAAACTGTATTTTTACTGTATTTGTTTATTCCTTGGCTTGCTTTTCTGCCCCTTAAAATCAGGTACAAGTTGGATAAAAAAACCAATCACGTTTTGTTAAGCAAGAATCCTCACCTTATTAAACTGCACTTTTAACACAATTCAAAGCTGCACAACTTGAGCATCTGATCTTCCGTACTGACTGCATAAATTGGACAGCCTGACAACTTTCAGACTCAGCAGCTGAACTTCCAGAACCAGCGACTCAGCCAGCACCAATTCAAAGTATGACACACTTGATCAGCAACCACCACCCAGCAGTGCTCGCCTTCTGTTTCTCAACAGGTTTATAACCTCAGTGTTTCTCAACAGGCGCATCAGCAACGTTGATGTTTTCTTCACTTCCCTCAGAAAGGTTTAGCTTGAAAAATTAAATACCAGAAACAGTAAATAAAAATGCATAAACCACATCAATAGTTTAGAGTAACAAAGTAGAGAAGAAAAATCCCAAGACAACTCACGAGAGAAATAATTCTGAAAGAAAAATGGTAGGCATTTCAAATGAACTGGACTTAACCCTTTATTCCTAACAATTCTAATACCTAAATTATTTGCATAAGATCATTTACAAACATTCTAGAATAATTTATCAATCCCTCTGGATTTTCTAAGTCTTTCATATACCAATAACCAATGTGCAAATTATTTACTCAGCTTTAACTTATTACTTTAAGAGAAACTATAATCATTCACTCGGTCATATTCTATGGTAAGTTACAATATAAGCACTCTATTCTAAGGCCCAGCACAAGAATACAGCACATCTACTTTGTCAGTAAGACAATAATTATTATTAACTTCATGCAGGAACAACTATCACCTTTTATTCTATTCCTTGCTTTCTAAAGGTTTACCAACCGTGTGATTTACAAACCTTTTGCCCTGCAACACAGAAAGAAGGGTGCCCCTGGCAAGTCAATAAATCAGCTGGAACCTCAACAGCAATAGGTCACTGCTTATCTTCTCTCAGATTTATACACAGCCATCATTTCAACTGAAAATTCAGTGCACATTAGAAGAAATCAGCCCCTAAACCATTCCAAGAAGAAAACAGAAAAAAAATTTAAAATCAAACAACAACAAAAAGCCACACCAAAAAGAAACCCACCAATTCGATTAAAGCAAATAATGAATTTAATGAAGAGCTTCTGAGACTGCTCATTTTGGAAAACACAGAGTTTCTTTTCAAGCAATACTTAATTCTCTTTACAATATGTTGAGTCACTCTGCAAATACATAGCTATGAAGTGAAAAGTCTGTATTTGTTCTAAGGGACCATATTCTTACTACTTACGCTTCAGCTGAATTTTTATCTTTCATTCACTTCAGATACTGTTTTAAAGAGAAGTGCAAATTGTTGGCACATTTACCATGACAAAGTCTTGGAGGAAAAACCAAAACCAAGCAATTGTCATTGATTTTTACAGAAAACTACTAGAACTTTTATACTCTGCAGATATGAAGAGTAATCATTGTGCCACCTCAAAGATGCAAACATTCATCTCTACTCAAGATAAACTACAATGCGAATTGCATTACTAGATTTTTTCATGAAGCAACACATTCAAAACTACATTAAGTATAAAATAGACTATTTTAAGTGCAACAGAACCACGTAAACAAAGATAAGTAGTTCAATGCTGCTATTTAAAACATAAACCAAAATTACTTCAGTAAATCTAACATCAACAGTGCTCTCATTAGCAAGCTATAACAAACTTACAAAAAAAACTATTTAAAATCTATTTTTAAACAGTCAAAGTGATAAACAAGTCGCCACAGAACAAATAGTTCAAATATGGCAGAGAAACAGCATTCTCCTCACTAGGAACAGTCTTACATAAGGAGATGAAACTACTTTCCCTAAAATCTTTCAAGGAGGTGACCGATCTTCCAACTGCACGAGTAATTCAATGAAAAAAACTTTGATAGAAATGAAGCTCGTTACAACCACTGTTTCTTCACTACTCATAAAAAGACGACTCTTTTTAGCATGTTAAGAATATTTTGGCTGAACTTATTAAGCTGAGAGAAATATGCATTTTTAAAAATTAAACACTTAAACAGCAGGCTTATCACAGAAAATTAAGGAAAAACTCTGTTACCTTAAGTGACAATGCTAACCTTTATGATGACTTTATTCAGCAGCACAGAACTCTGCTCCTCTAGCTCCTACGCTTAATGGCACAAGTAAATTTAAAAAGGAGAAGTGGTAAGACATGCTTCCTGTTGGTTTGTTTTGTGTTTTTTTTTTAAAAAAAAGAGCAACTTGCACTCTCAAGTGTGTAATCATGACTTCCAATTGTTCTTCAGTTGCAGTATTCCCTTTTGTATCACTTGATCCACCTGCAACATCTATCACTTTGTCTCTATCCCATCCTCACAGAATTTCCAATGCAATCAAACTCCATGGCATTTTCACTTCTTAGTGCTCTTCTCACCTAACTGTTTCTCCCTAAAAGTGATTCATGTCTCAGTGCTGACATGAAGTTCACCTCTACAGTTCTCCAATCTGGCTGCGCAGATGTGCCTCCTGGTCCCACAGAACCTAAACACCTGCAGATAATCTTCCAACACGACTAACAGGCTCAAATTAAAGTACGGCACCTCAAGAACTGGTTGCCACACACAGGAATGGCACACAGAATCAGGAAGTTTCTTCCAGTCTTTCATCTCACCCCTTTTCCCCCTAGTTTTCCTTTTTCCAGCCCCTAAAGCACTTATGTCCGGCTGCCCCAACACAACATGGTATTTGGCTTGAACACACTTGGACAAAAGATGAGAAGCTAGGATAACAATGACTTTCAGGAAGACAGACTTAGAGACTCCAGCGAGGAAGGGGTACTGAAAAGCAGGCAAGGTGGATAAGGCAGCCTTTTATGAAAGCTCGGAATTCTTTTCCTCCCAGGAAAAGAAGACAGGCCCAGAAGTACAGAACATAAACAATGGAGCTGATGGCTAAGGTTTGCTGTCTCAAGAGTGACCCACAAGTGCAAGAGTCAGTGTGCAGACGACAGGATGGATGAAGGATCAGCTATGCAGAAGAGCTCATCTGACATCTGAGAACCGGTTTGGGAAATTCTGTGAACCCAAAGCCTTTTGTGCCACAAATTTTTTCTTGTTTCCTCGATTTTGTCCCATACCTCGCTAAGAATCAGTATTTTGCAGAATGTTCTATTTTTTTATCTTCCCAATAGAAAAAATAAAGAGAAACTTAATTCCACAAGCAGAATATTTGCTAATGGTAATACACACACATTAAGAACAAAGTTTTTTCCAAAAAATCCACAAAGAAACACAACAAAGAGACACTCGCTGCTACCTAGACTTTAGGTCTCAAGAGGATTAGATAAATGAAACAAGGAACACTCTGATGTTGTGGTTCATTGTGCTTTTTTGCTGCCTAGTCCATTTCACTCCTGTTAACTTACTAGATTACTGCTGCAAGGCTGGCTAGACCACAGTGTTCTAAATAAGCATTATCGCGTACATTTTCAGAAATGTGTAGGTTCAGTAACCTTAGATTTCCTGAAAGATGTTTTCACCGAATAAGTTGACAGGATTCTGCTTCATGCTATTTGCTTTAGTTGTTCTGTCAAGGGAACTAGAAAGCACAGAGGAACATTGACATTTATATTAGAAAAAAGTACCTTTTGTGTTAGAACAAAATCCTGTAAGAGAGTAGAATTGAAAAGTAACAAGCATGATTCCTGTCTGAATTGCAGCGCTGAGTTTTGCAAAAGTAACAAAGACTCAATATTCCACCACAGTTTTCAACATGCAATTTCTCATTAGCATTGTGGGAAGACACAAGATATACAGGCTTCCTGCTATAGGCATTTAACAGTTTCACCCAAGTGTAGCATCAACAGGTCTGAAAAAAAATTGTTGATACTTTATTTTATAAATAAGAGTCATCCATGTCTCTTCCATAACCTGAAGCTGTAATACTTCAGAAAAACAAAAAAATTTTAAATGAAAATGCCTTCAAAACTTGTAAGTTTGGCCTAGCACACTATTAGCATGTGAAACAAACATTAATTATTATAATTCAGATATTTAAATGATAATACCCTTACTACATCTCAAGTATAGACAGGTATCTTGGTGCTTTACACTTTAAACAAGCTGCACTTTAATTGACTTTACTGCTTCTAATTATATAAAATAAATATACAAGACGTTCCTCCCATCATAGTTCTTAATGTAGGGTCATACCATTCTTTCTAAAGGGTTATTTAGCAAAGCAGGATATTTATTATCCTCCCTCTTCTAAGATGCCAGCAAACAGCTCATACTTCAAAAGCTACATTAAATCAGTAAGCCCTAGTACAGCGAATACTCTTTCAACTGCACAGAAATAAAAAGCATCAGGAAGAAAAGGCTCATCTCCACTGAAAAAAAACCCAAAACCCGTTGCTAAGTGGTTAAAATTCCCTCAGCCCTACTCATGGACACACCTAAAGGAATCTGCACTCCTGGCTGTATTGAGCAAAAGCTGTGTATCTAACACCTATCTGATTTTGTGGTAATTTATTACTGGTGTTCTTTCCTTCCACTGAAGTGGAGCATTTCATCAAGAATTATAAAAAAGCACAAACAGCAAGAAATTCTGTTGCAATCACAAGATTAGTTAATAACTGTTCTGTTTCAATGAGTGCAATTAAGTTTAAAAAAGACCACGAAATAAAGAATGATCAGGGAAAAAGGAACCTAGAAGATGAGATGCAGATTGGATCTCTCTGTTCGCAGTAGTATCTCTAGCTTTATGGAAAGGAAAACCCAGTAAGGGAAAATTACAAAAGCAAACCAAATGGGCCCATTTTTCCTATTTGGCTCAGTACTGTAACTAAAATCCTTTTTAATATCCCAGCAATTACACAGCACTGGGAATACTGAAATCACAAAAAGCTGTCCCCTTCCTATGTTCCAAGATATTTGTTTTGCTTTTGTATTCTTGTCACCACATTATTTGTTAGTTCAGATTTCAACCACAACTTTCCAAAAGCTGCAACTTCTCTTCAGATGGAAGAGACTTTTCCTAGAAAGCTAATTTGCCTTTTTTTTTTTTTTGCTTTTTATTCATGCATCAGTACCCAAGTTCTAAGATAAAAAATTTTCTGACTGAATAGAATCAAAGATTCTCATTCTAATACGGATCCTGCCATAAAAGCTCCTTACTCTAATACAACCCCCCACTAAAACAGCATTTACTGGTTTGTTAGTAAATGCTAATAGTACGGCTCCCACACGGGGTGTGCTGTCATATTACTAATTCTAATCACCAGCTTGGGACTCGAATACATAGCAGCTACCTGCATGGGCATCCTTAGCTCACAGCTACAGACTAAACAAAAGTACTCTGTCTGCCATGGATGTGAACGCTCACACATAAGCAGGTATTCTCACACCAAAACACTTACTAAGACACAATCTGTATCAGCTGTAAGAATGCTTATTTCCTGCACAGTCCAGCAGCAGAAATTTCAAAAAAACAAATTTCAACAAGTTTATTTTGTCAAAAAAAATCAGATGCAAATGCCTCAATTCTGGAAGGTCAGTTGTTCCATCTCCTTTTCTCCTTTTCTTTTTATTATGGCATCAAGCACGTGTTCATGACAATTCCTCAGGTTTTATTCCAGCTTAAGAAAAGGCAAAAGATACCCAGATCACCCAATATTTATTCTAAAACTGCAAAGTAACTCATAGTTCTAGAACTAATGGAGAAGTCACAGTTGCATTTCATCTCAGCAAACAGCTTTAACCCTGACAGTAATAAGGATACTACTTTCTGATACTAACAAAAATGAACTCATCAAACATCACAGGGAAGAGGAGCCTTTACAGTGCAGATAACAGACCTCTCTCTCTCAGATCACTAAAATATTATACAAACTTACCAACTTTGAGCACTGCCAACAATGAAACAGCACTTTCCTGTAGCACAGCTAGGACTTGGTGCACAACTACAACCATCTAAAGAAAAAGAACACTCAAGACACCTCAGCATGAGTTGAATAAAATGATTCTTTTTCCCCTAATGGCCATGTGTACAAACCAGCACTTACTATTTCTTAAAATCTTCAATTATCTGAAAACTTTTGCTCTGGATAGGAGAGGATATTTTCCACTCAGCTTTGCTCAACTGTATAGAAGCAGTCTAAAGCAATATTTAAAGCACAACTACCTAATATACTTTCTAGACTTAATTTGAGGCATGATACCAGCAAGCAGACCCAGCCATTGAAATAATGTTCCAAGACCGCAGGTATCCTAACATTAGGCTCAAAACTACATGTTCATAAAAGGTTTTTAAAGGATACTACAAAGCAATTATTTTTTTAAATCTTTTGGAAATACAAAAGTGCAATTATAAAAGAAGATGTGTGCAGCAAGTTTAAACAATAAAAAACATCAAAGAGCATGAGTTACAGATCTCAAAAGAACTACTACTCTAAGATCCTTTAATATTAGTTTATAAAACTTACATCACCATCTGAAATTCATCCAGCAACACCTATCCTGGGAAGGCTCAACAAGAAGCTATGTGGGAAAGGGAAGAAGAAAACTGAGCATATTTTCATTTGGTCTCACCTATCTGCTCATCTGCACATAGAGTTGTTCAACTGCAGGCACGTTACACCAGGCTGTGAAGCAGGCAAAAATCCTGAATAGGATGACCTCAAGAGCCCACAGGAATGCAATGTGGATATCCCAGAGCGGCTCAAAGAAAGCAGGACAGCTGTGTTGGTGTGGTATTTTGCCAAACTAATGCCTCCCAAGCCCATTTCTGGAACACAGGGTCAGAGCAAGTCAACCAGCAGCTAAAATGTAGATCTGCATGAAAAGTATCAAGGGGCAATATACTGCAATGGATGTACATATAACCTGTTCTGACTTCAGTAGGTGCCATAGCATGTGTACACAGATTCCAAAATAGAAAACAAGATTTGAGAGAAAGCTGACTGCGTGTGTCCATGCAATGCATTTGTTCAAGTACAAAACCCACCAAAAACATTTCCCCTCTGTTTACATCAAATTAAAAAGTTATCCAAACAGCAGACATACTTAAAACTTTCTAATGAACAGTCAGATTCATAAATTTAACTAAAACTCAAGATGACACCATGGGTAAAGAGCACTTAAATAGAATATTCACAGGCCTTTCTCTGCTAGAGGTAACATATCATTAATGTAATAGCAGTCTATTGGTTCTTCCTTTAGTTACATACGAAGGCCTCTGTTGACAAACTAATTTGTTGGCTTACAGTCAGAGACAATATTTATACATCTACCAAAAGACTTGCTTAAACAGCACAACAGGTAACTTTACCTAATGTCAACCAGTTACACAGATTGCTAAAACAAATACGTCCTTTCTATGACAATTCTTATTCCTGGCTTTCTCTTACAGTGGCTAGGATCTGCAATCTAGGAAAACCTCTGAGAAAATCTGAAAAAAAAAATTAATTTCCCCTTTCAGTTCCTAAAAAGGAAGTGGTGTTTGGGAGCTGCAAGTGAAAGTGGTGCGATATTTCTACCCTTATGGAATTAGGGGGTGGAACTAGGAACATTCTTACATCTTCCATTTAGTGTGTCTTTTCCTCCAAGTAAATTTTAAGATAGTCTCTGACACATTTTAGTGGGAATTTTAAGTTACAGTATATGGGAAGTACTCCGGGTATTTGGCAATACTAAAGGATATGAACATACACACACACTCTCTAAGTTCACAACATAATTCGAGACAACAGGAACACAAGACAGCCTACCTAGCAAACACGCCTGACCCCAGTCTCAGAAGCTTATTTGTTGGTAGCGATTAATTTTGTATCTGAAATTCTATCATAAGTCCACAAGCAACCTAAACTAATGAGACCTGCTGTGGAGCAGAGGATGGGCCTGGATGACCTCTAGAGGTCCACACCAACCTAACCTGCCCTCTGACAGTACATCCATGTCACAGAATTTGGCTGTCCTTGTTCACAGCACTGCGGCTTCCCTTAAAGTAAATACCACCCTAACTATCCATAATGACTTACAGTTCTGGAATCCACAGAAACAAAAGAAACTTCATCAAGCTTATACTTTGTTCCTTAATAATATGTGATTATATTGACTGCACACAGCCTTAAAAATCCTCTGGCATTCAGCAAGAGGAATCCCTGTAGTGATAGCAAGAAAAACAACAAGGAGTTGCAATTACCTACCAAGGTCAAAGACCTGAAAAAATACTTGGGCTGCAGAACGATTTCTTTCACATCCAGAGATAAAAAAAAAAGCTTTTTTCCTAATAGCAATCAAAAACTTAAAGAATTACAAATAATTCATTATGCCTCCCTAAAGCTTTCAGATTCTTCAAGTGCTTGAAAACAGTTAAGTAAGTGCAGAACACAGCAATGCCAGAATAAAATCACAAGTAATAACACCACAAAAACTGAATTGCAATGCCATTGCCCATAAGTACATTCAACTATTATAGCCAAGTACAAAACAACAACAACAAAAAAGAATGACAATTAATTGTGCCAGGAATTACTTGGAAAGGTCACCAGAAATTTAAAAGCAAACGGGCAGGCCAGCTAAAAGTTCAGCTTCGCAAAACCAAAAGATCTGGCTTCTATCCTAAACAGTTAAGTATTACACTTGAAGAAAAGCACTTAAATAGAAAGCAAGGCAGAGTCTTCAAAATCTGCTGAGGCAGGAGGTGTTATACAAGCAAAATACCTCTTACTGAACATTAACAGTATTGCATCACAAAGTTTTAGAAAAATCTATGTTTAAATTTAATCTTACTCAACATCCAGAAAAGAAAAAACTCTGGCAGAACCTGCCAGATCAGATAAGAGTAATAGCACACACAAAAAGCAGGAGCCAGTACCAAATGTCTTCAAAAGAACCTGCTGTACAAATACCTATTTGGCCCATAACAGAGCTTTTCTTCTTTGATCTGAAACACAAGCATTTCTATTCCTTCCTTTAGAAAGGTTATTACTCAAAACACAGTTACAAGCACCCACAACTCTTGTATCTTAACTTTACTTTTATGAAAGAATCATTACAGTTGTAATTATGAGAATATACAGCATTAATAACTTGTTCTTAATTTTATTTAGTCTCTGACTGCAAGAACAAATAGTCACTTGTCTGTTCTTACATAGTTTATAGATATGTATCTCACGGATATTGATGTTTCCTATATTGAAGGCTTCCAGTCCATAAATATTTTCAAAACATTTGAAATATATGAAAACCAAAACTGAACAAGATGTTCCAATTGAGGATAAACTTACTTTAACAGTAGCACAATACTGTCAGTATTTTTGTATTTAGTTACAAGTTCTTACTATTCTACACTATTGGAACATCTGTGATCAAGACACTCTCATCATCAATTCCTCAGTCTTTTCAATGGCTGGTTACTGTTACTTCATAACCTAAAAAGGCCTAAGAATAGCATGTTTTCCTCCAGTACGCACCACAGTTCAGCTATCAATACTTAAAACATTCCTCAACTTTGCAAATATATTATGAATTCCTCATGCCCTTTAACTGCCCTTGACTGATCCCAGTAGTTTTTATATTTACTTTTTAAGTGTTTACAAAACTAACAGAAGTCTAACTGCTGCTAGCGTTTTCTGTGTTTTTCCACTCAGCTGCAGTGTTACTACAGGATTTTGGACTTTCTATTATAAGCCTACTGGAAGTTCATCATTTATTTATACTTTCTCAAGACTGAAATAAACTCTATGGCATTGCCCAATCACATACATGTGTTCCTGGTACAACGCAACTCCAAAATTGTACCCGATTAAGCATCTGGCTCCAGCACAATCATTTTCCTTTTGGAAAAGGAAGCTGTTCCAGGTCTCTGGCAGAGATGTCTTCTTTAAGATGGTGCAGCCCAATCCATCTCTCTGCCTGAGGTTCCACTCCTAAAGCAGGCTGAAAAAAGCTCATCTATACTCAACAAAAACATAACAATACTGCAAGGCTTCTTCCACCAATTCTGCTGGAAGTAGAAATCTTTCTGGAAAGAAAGACAAGTTGGGGATCTTTATCCATTGTCACAGCAATATTTAACTAAACTTGGAGCTCTTAGATAATCCAAACTCTCAGCAATTGAGCAACATTAACAAGAAGCAATTATTAATGCGACTCAAAAGAAAAACCAGGGACAACAATCATATAATTCAGCAGCAACAGCCTGTAAAATTGCTAGCTTTAGGGATGGAGACAGCTTTCTTCCTTCCCTTTCCAAGTTCCACAAACAATAATCATTTTCACTCCCTGTTATCTATTAAAAGAAATCACAAAAACCAAAATGCAACAAATAAGCTGAGTATTTGTCCACACATCTTGCAGTTCTAAATCAGATTCAAATCAATACAACTGAAGTAGCAATCTGAGAGTCAGACAGTACAAACCCACATGGCTCTTCCCAGCTTACAGAAACTGAGTTACATTAATTAGATCAAGCAACCGAAACTGTTCAAATTTAGTAGGAAAAACAAAAGGATAAAGCCAAATAAAAAGTATTTCCCCTTGTTTACATTAGTAAATCCACCTGCAAATGATCAATGGACTGCTGCAATAAACACATGAAACAAAGTTAAAAACAGAGTGAAGAAGAATTTTATATAACCAAAGTGTATTAGGGAAGCAAGGTTTTACATTTATAAGCACAGGACCAGGAGCACACCCAAACCATCCCGTTAAAATCCTAAGGAAAACACATTTACTGGCCTTCATTACTGCTAAGTAACCGGATTCATTTGAGGTTTGTAAAAATTCATTGCAAATACAAAAGGGATTTTTGTCTGTTTTTAAAACCTAATCAATGCGTTTCAGCTCCTGGCTCAGGATAGATGCATCATGACTGCAATGGATCAGCTCCAAGAATTACAGTATTAGCTCTGCAGCAGTGGCTCTAGATGGTATCTCTGCAGGGAAATCCTCGTCAGCAGTAACTTACCTCTATTATCAATGGTCACCAGCACTCCTACACTGGATTCTAAAGTAAGTATGGTGGTGAAGTTTGCCAAAACTGAGATCTTCCTACCCCATCCTACTCTTAAGATCAGACCAGCATAAAACTGGATAGTTCATTTGAGGTGAAAAACACTTACATAAAAATATTAACAGGTGTACGTAAGGGCTGGCTGACATCACCCTCTTACCAAAAGAATCTAAGCACTGAAATTTCACCTTAGTGCATTATCGGGTCAGCCTCCCAGGACACTCAGAATAAACATTCAATGTCTGAGCAATGAAATGTCTCCTCTACAGACACTGCAGGCTGTAAGCACAGAGCAATATCAAAAGTACTAGAAAATAAAACATTTGTTCAGCTCTCAAAGACAGCTATCATAACAAAAGCTGAAAAGATGTAACAGAGGAAAATAACAGACATGGTATCTACTGAAAGAAATGGTACCGATACATAAAATATCAAACATCCCTTAAATAGATCAGCACCAAACAGCACAGAGTATCATGCAGGAATCTCTACAGGAAGCAGCAGAAAAAAAAAAAAACATTACGATCTCGTAACCTCAAATACAATTTTTCAGATCTCACTAAATTTAGTAAGATACTTTTACTCAAACACCTCTGAACAAACAGGACGTCCAGAGATGTCTTATGCTTCTTGAATCTTGCCAAATTCCTGATTGTTGTTGTCAAACAACAAAACCCTGTGTAATGTTAAGTGAATGACATATTTTCTTTTAACAATTATTTTTATAACAAATTCTTTCTCTTCTTTCTTTCATGATCCATATACTTTTACGGCTAGTATAATACAGAAAAAAAAAAAGAGAGCTTTCAAGGCCTGTTTATTGATGTATTTCTTGTATTGCTGGTCCAACATTTGATGCAGTACCCCTGATGTGGTCTAAAAAGCTGCAAGGGTTTCTTCTTTTCCAAGCAGAGGACTTCATATTTGTCCTTGTTCACTCCTGAGGTTCCCGTCTTCCCATTCATTCAGCAAGGTCAGGACCCTCCAGAGGGCAGCCCTGCCGTTGAGCCTACTGACTTATTCCTTACCACACCAACACTTGCAGATCTGGCATCATCTTCAAACTTTACCAGAGTGTACTTCATGTCCTTCAGGTCACTGATAAAAATATTCAGCAGCACAGCTCATAATACATAGTCTTGCAGTATTTCACTTGTTACCCACATCCAGGTAGAGCATCACCCATCAACCTCTGCCCCTGAGCTTGAAACTCAAACCAGTTTTATTGTACTCATCCAGCTGTTCATACATCCAGACTGCAGCACCCCAGTTTCAACAGAAAGACATCATGGGAAACAGTCAAAAGTCTTGCCAAAGGCAAGCTAAATGGCACTGCTCTCTCTTGCCCACAAATCTAGTTATTTTACAGGGCAGCCAGACTGGTCAGACATGATTTGTCCCTGCTAAATCCATGCTGACCATTACCAAATAATCTTCATGCACCCAGAAACATGGTCCAAAATTTGTTCCATAATCTGTTCCATGATTTTCCTAGGGACTCCCTTACTGTACCTTTGAGGTTGTTGTGTTGGAGGGGGAGGCAGGGTTTCTTTGCTTTCTTTGAAGCGGGGTCTCCCTGCAGGAAGTGTTCTGTAACATTTTTATCTCACATATTTTAAGCCTAGAAGCCATAAAGCACAGCCTTAATAAATTTAATTTGCTATCATGAGAATTATTTGGCTTACAATTTAATAGTTAGCATTTCTGTAACCAAAACAATATGAATGTGCTCAATTCAACCCATACCCAGTTTGAATTAAACAAAACCAGTAGTATTAGCTACCACACTAACACACAAACTTGTGCCTACACATTTTTTTTTCAGTTGTTAAAAACGACCAGTTATTTGGAGTCCTTTCGGTCTAAGAAAATACTTTATTTCCCACACAGTTTCTCAGAGCATTTGGTAAACTGTGGCAATGAATTCTCTATAAAAAGGCCTTATAACAGCCACTCACAACTACCTAAGGCACTGAATAATTCCAAGAAATTTATTTTTTAAAGCCTGGATATCTGTCAGAGTCTTCAGGTTCCTACTAAAAGCTTCCACCACATCTGCCAGAAGGCTGGGAGAAGTCACATAAAAACTCTCAGGCATTTTCAACTTGCTTAGTTTTAAAAACAAAAACTAAAAAGTATATGCCCCTCTGCAGTGATAGAAGCTGAACAAACATATTTAGATTTTTTCAACTACGGCCCACTTTTTCTCTTGCCTCGATTCGCACTTTTTGAAACACTCCATGCTCAGCACAACGCCCACTTCCTACATATCTAGTGACTCAATTTTTCAGACATCTCTTAAAAAGATTAACTTGTAATTACTCCAAAAAATCAGAATCCATTTTAAGCATAAGATTCTAATGCTACTGCTGTATGAAAAAATCCACAAAGAGATATTACACTGTTCCTACAAATACAAGCAAAAGCAGGCACTGCACTGGTTGTCTTTAGAAGTATGACTAAGCACAGAAAGAGTCTGAGGACAGATACTCATCCCACCACCCCCTTCCACCTTTATGTTACACATTTTTAGGCTCACATATTACATTAAGAATCTTTTTAAAAAGCAAATCCAAATTAAATATCTGCTTTTAATTGCTATTTGCCTGTGATCTCGAAGACTCATCCTACTTTCATCCTTAATAATGCTGGCGTTACATATACATTATCTCCTTTGGGCACATAACTTTTTCCATGTATAATTAAAGTGCCTTTATACAAAGTAAACATTCACTTCTTTCAACTATAAGTAACACGTCATCTTCAACTTGGTCTATTTATGTGACATACTTCAGCTTAAGCCAACCTCTGCCTCAAAAAAATGTTGTATACCCGTCCCCTTGCCAATGTTTACTGAGGCTTTTCGGTTTCTACTCTCCTTTACAGATTATGCCAATACAGCTGTTTACAGACTATGTGGTAAAGAGGATCACTAACATGATTCACTAAACCAAACCAAACCAAACTCAAAACCCTCAAGAAAAAAAAAATATTAAGAGTATAACTGAAAGGCGGCTCAAGAGGCAGCACAGAGACTGGACTGAGTGACTGGAAAAGCCAGAAACTGGTATTGCCGAAGTCCACAACTTACAAAACTGCAGCCCCAGATCATTCATGCAATATTCTGAATTATCTGAAGGTTTCCCCCATTACTAAATTGACATTTCACAGTCTTTGATTGTTCATAAACCCATAACTGATAAAAGCCCTATATATAAGCTTCTGAGAAATGTTTACAAACACTGTGGCAAGAAGAACTCATGCAGGTTTAAATATAGGTCATTGATAGGATAATGACATATTCCTAAGTGATATGTACTTATTAGAATTTCTGTAAACAATGATGATAAGCATTCCTGCATGCAAAATGTTCTGGCATAGGTTTAGGGGTTTGTTTCTACTTTGAAAAAAACATAGAATTCTCTAAAGTAGTTTTTGTGATTCAAGATTAAGACTGTATTTACTGACATCATCTACATGTCTTTTCACTACAGCATTTTATATCTATGATGCCCGAAGACGTATATTTCCCCCTCCTCCAACTACCTCACCATTTAACATTCAGACACTCAACCAGATGAAAAACAGACCGCATTGCCAAGAAACAAACACAGAATCCACAATTCTCCATATTGCTGTATCCATGTATTAAACCTTTCATAGTACCACAACACCATGCAAGGTTTAGTGATGTATTCCTATGCATAATCTTAAATCTACTCTTTGCTTGATCACTGTGGTTACTGATCCAGATGCTCACCTAGGCTATTTTCACCAAGAACCCCATCAAGTCCTCACAAGACAATATCTCAAGAACCATCACCTATCATCCTCTAAGGTACAACTACCAAGTTCCTGTTTTACATCAGCTATGTAAAAAGAGTAAGCATGTACTTTTTTTGACCTGTATTAGAAAAGCCAAAGCTAACTGAAATTTAAAAACAAACAAAATCCCACAGCTGACTGTCTTTTAAGCTCATCTATTAATCAGTACACTTGCCCAGCAGTCAGTGCTATGTCAAATTAACCATCCTTGGCACATACAGACTGTTTGTAACCATAATAGAGCACACGTGGGTCTTAAAATGTTCATCAATTATGAGAAATGTTAATAAAAAGCTATATGTAATATACTTTTAAGATTAAAAACAGCACAAGGATTTGGGACATTTGTTTTGTTGAGTCAAACAAGAAAGTCTAAAAAGCTATGCTTAAACTGAAAAATATTTAATGTACTTCAGTTTTCTAAGGTGTCTAAGAATGCACATCACACAGAGCCAAACCAACACGCTTAATGAAGCACTAATACAGATAGGAGTTTGCACAATTATGGGCAGGTAACTTAAAAGACACGGCATAACCCAGCCTTAAGAAATTAAATGCTTGTCTTGTCCCATCATGCCCAGGTATTGCATAACACAGGATAGTTAACAATGGAAGGTTTAAGAACTTGGACTGTGTTGTACTGTTCTTCATGCTGTGTCACAGTACTGAATAAGACCGCATTAATTACAGACCATATTATTCTTAAAAATCAAGATCTACATTGACGGCATTTCATAGATAGGCAGGCTTCAAAGCTAAAAAACGGAGCTGATTCGGAGCATATGAAGTTCTAGGCATAACATCAATACAATGGGAAAAAAAAAAGCCAGTGCTGAGGAACTGAAATCTGTACTTTGTCCATTCCTTGATGGATATTTAAAATTAACTTGACAGTCATTAAGTAAAATAACTTTACTTGTCCCAGTTCAATCCCTAGTGGACAAAACATGCACTACAGAACCCCTAAAATTCACTTAATAAAACAGCCAGTCTTTTTGAGAGTTAAGGTAACACAGGATATACTTTAAACCATTTTCACCAACAATGAGAAAAAACTTGTATGCCATTTGCTACACCCCTGCTGCCAGTAACAAATCTTCTATCAGGTCCAAGCAACAAAATACCCTTAATAAAATTTCAAAACGGCAAGTAGGAAGAGTGCCAAACAAACCTTGTAATATTTTAAATCCTTTTCTGGACACTCCTCACAATTAGCTGTATTTACATGCTCAGACAAAACAGTCATTTCGCAGTATTTGAAAAAATACTATTACACCACTACATTCATACAAGCCTGTGCTTTCAGATTTGTATTACTCACCTCAAAATCACCTACTTCCAGCAATGAATAACAGGCATGAAAATTTTTCAGTACTTATCATCATTTTCTACTGTTAGTTTTATGTTCACTTAATAATACTTAACATTTCTGCTTAACAAGAAATTATCAGCTTACCCGAAAAGTAATCAGTTTAGCTATAACACAAACCTTAACTTCTTCGACAGGCAACCGTATTTATTACAGCGAAACCAAAATGATTGGCAATCTGCTAAAACAGACCTGCTAAAATAAAGGTGGAGTTCGTTATTTTAAATAAAGAAAACCTCTTACCTTGCCTGTCTTGTGATCAAACCAGACAAGCGCATGGTTCCTGGACAGCACCTTACAGTCAAAAGTTGCATTATTCTGAGCTGGCCGGCAGCGAGCCACTGAGCGGCCGATCTTGACAGGCTCGTCCAGGTAGACATGACGCTCCTGAAACGGATGAGAGTTCGGGCGGCAAGTGAAGATGGCCAAGGCTGAAGGCATCGAGGACAGATTGTGGTTGCCACACCAACCAGAGATGAAGAGAGCCTCTTCTGATGCAGATTGTCCTCCACAATTGTTAACCCAAACCTCCACAGCAAATTAATATTAAAGCAGGACAAACATTATCATAGGAGAGGCCTAACAACTCATTGTTTCAGTGTGTAAACTAATTCTGGCAATAATCCAGTGAACAAGCCCCATTATATCTTTTAATAGTATCAGCAGTGGCCCAAGAAAAGTCTAAAATTTACCACTTTCAATCCATCCTCCTCTGGAAGAACAGGTATGAGCATCTGATTCCCTCAAAGAGAAGCAAAGGTTCCTTGAAAGAGGGATTAAATATATTAAATCCAAGTAGATGAGTCATACAAGTACTGTTGTTTGTAACCTCAACTGCCTTCTTTTCCCCCTCCTTCCGTAAACAGCACTGACCAAAATTCTGACCAACGCAACATGGAAGCAAGGAAAGGTTTAGGGAAGAATGAGGGAGAAGGGTTAGCGTCCTCTCTCAAAGCGCACAGATCAGGAGTTGGAAGGTGAACACGAAGCCCTCGCTCCACAACAGGGATCCAGTCGCTTCATACGGCAATCCGCATCTCACCATCTTCGTACAAAGCGGAGCAGGTGGTCCTCGATTTCGGACGGGTACGAGAGCTACGCCGTTTTCCTCTTCTGCACCCGATAAAGCCGAATGCTCTACACTTTCGGGCAGCCGCTCAGATAAGGAACTTGATAAGGCATGGAGAGAGCTTCGAGCTCTCCTCTCGAGGCGCGGGAAGACTCCAGCGGGGCTCTGACAAGTCGTTCCCGGCGGCTCGGGCTGGCGGCGAGCGTCCCTCGGCGGCGGGGCTGGAGGCGGCGAGAGGCTGCTCGGGGGAGCCCCGCCGGCCGGGCGGTGGGTCGGTCCGGTTGCCGGGCGAGGCGCTGCTGCCGGAGCCCCGCGGGCCGGGAGAGGCGGCGTCCCTCAGCCCCCGCGCCGGCGGCCGCGCATGGGGAGGCCCCGCTGCTCGGTCCCCCGTGCTCTCCTGGCCCGGCGGCGGCGGGAGAGGCCTGGCGGCCGGGCCCGCTCGGTAGCTCTGCCCCTCAGGCAGCCGCCGGCCACGAAAACTTTCCGGCGACCTGCGGAGCCGAAAACAAACCGGGTCAAGCGCCTCCCTCGCCCGGCGACACCCGCGCCGAACCCCGCGGGAGGGACGGGGCGCGTCCGGGCGCCGCTCCCCACCTTACCTTGAGCGCGGCGGCCGCCATAGTGACTGGAAACCTTCCCGGTGTGGCAGCCGCGGCGGGGCCGGGGCGGGGCCGCGGGGCGGGGCCAACGCCGAGGGGAGGGCGCGGCGGCCACTCCGACCGCGCGAGCTGTGCGCATGCGCATCTGCGGGCTCTGCGCATGTGTGCCTTCAGGCTCCGCGCATGCGCGATATTAGCCTTCGCGTGGGCGTGAATCCGGTCTCTGCGCATGCATTACTTGGGGGTTTGCGCATGCGCACCGCGCGCGGTGAGGCTGAGGCAGCTGCTCTAGCCACGCCCATCCCAGCGCGCGCTTCCGGTTGCGCGGGGCCGGTCAGGGGAAGGTCTGTGAAGCGGGGTGAGGGGTGTGAGGTGACCGGGGGTGATGGGCAGGCCTGAAATGGTATAAAAAGGGTTCTTGGGTACTGGTATGGCTACTCAAGGAGATGGTGGATTCCCCACCCTCGGAGTGGTTTAAAAAGCGGATGGATGAGGTGTTTAGGGATGTGGTTTAGTGGTAGAGAGGGAAGGTTGGACTTGATCTCAAAGGTCTTTTCAACCTAATGATTCTGTAGGTGATGATATAAATTGGAAGGGGGAAGGTGTGATTGAGAGCAGCCCTGCAGAGAAGGACTTGGGGTGCTGGTAGATAAGAAGCTCGACATGAACTGACGATCTGCGCTTGATCTGCGCTCGCAGCCCAGAAGGCCAACTGTATCCTGACCCATATCAAAAGCAGTGTGGCCAGCAGGGCGAGGGAGGGGATTCAGTCCCTCTGTTCCTCTCGCTTGAGGAATACTGTGTCCAGTTCTGGAATCCTCAACATAAAAATATGGAACTGTTGGAACAGGTCCAGAGGAGGCCACAAGGATGATCCAAGGGCTGGAGCACCTCCCATACAAGGACAGGCTGAGAGAGTTGGAGTTGTTCAGCCTGGAGAAGGGAAGGCTCCGAGGAGACCTTATAGCAACCTTCCAGTATCCGAAGGGGCTACAAGAAAGCTGGAGGGGGACTGTTCACAAAGGCTTGTAGTGGTAGGATGAGGGGGAATGGGTATAAACTGGAGAGGGGCAGATTTAGAGTAGACATAAGGAAGAATTTCTTCATGATGAGAGTGGTGAGACACTGACAGAGGTTGCCCAGGGAAGCTGTGGCTGCCTCATCCATGGAGGTGTTTAAGGCCAGGTTGGATGGGGTCTTGGGCAGCCTGATCCAGTGAGACGTGTCCCTGCCTATGGCAGGGGGGTTGGAACTAGATGATTTTTAAGGTCTCTTCCAACTCAAACCATTCTATGATTCTGTGATTTAGACTAAACATTAGAAAGAAAGTTTCCATGATGAGGGTGAGGAGGCAGTGGCCCAGGTTGCCCAGGGAAGCTGAGGCCGCCCCATTCCTGGAGGTGTTCAAGGCCAGATTGGATGGGGCTTTGAGAGACACAGGGGTCCCATGATAGCAGCAGGGTTCTCCCTGGCAGCCTCCTGCTTTCCCCCTGCTCTTCTTCTGTTGTGATCCCGGGTTGAAAGCTTTGGAAGCTGTGGTGTTATTCCTCCTCAGGGAGGGAGGAATGCTGGCCATGCTCTGGCGCCTGCAGCTCCAGGCTGGCAGCCAGAGGAACCCTGGAAGTGGTGCCCAGCACTAGGCAGAGCAGTAGGGATGGGGTGTCACTGCTGCAGCACTCCCACCATGCACCTTGGAGCATCCCCCAAGGTCAAGCTGGTCCTCATTTTCAAGAAGCCAAGGAAAGGCTCTTGTTTTTTCATGATCATACGGTAGGCTCTGCTGAACAGGTCTCTCCGGTCCAAATTTTAAAGTCCATCATTCCTATAACGCAAGCAAGCAGGGATTGTTTGGTTTAGGATAGATGCTGGAGTTGTGCCAGCACTATAATTACTCTCTGACGAGGAGTTAGGATCAAGGATCTGGAAGGGTTCTGTGATGCCAGAAAGGCCAGACTGCTGTGGAGAAGTGGAGTTGGACCAAGCAGTTTACCTGGCAATGTATGAGGGGAATAAGCAACAATTGAGGTAAAGCAGTGCAGCGTAACGTAGAAAACATGAATGCTGTGCTGCTGCTTATAGTGTGGGGAAAACCTTGGGGTTGTCTTCAGAATTTTCCTTTCTTTTTGACTGCACTGTGATTTGGGGGGCTGTGGTTCATTACAGTCTAGTCTTCCATTTTCTTCCAGTAAGAACAAGACAGCAAAACCAGGCTGTGTCATCTGCGTGTGAAGTAAAGAAATGAAATCCAAGATGAGAGACAGGTCTGATATTTGAAGACAAAAAGACTAACGGGAGGAAGCTTTAGGACTGTATGGCTGTAGTTCTCAGTTCTCCTGACATGAGAAAAGCAAATATCTGGCACACTATTCCGTGGCTTTGATCAGCTTGTTTACGAGATTATACTCTTGTGATAAATATATTCCTAATTTACTCATTTTTTAAATAAATGGAAATTCAGTTTGGCTGTTGTTTACAGCAGACAAGGTGCCATAAGTAATCAAAAGGGGGAAGAAAAAAAAGTTTAGAGAACATGGGGAATAAATTTAAGTCCATCAGGAGTTAGATTTGAGGGAAAGAATTGGAGAAGTAGAAATCATTGAGAACATTTTGGAATTGCAAAGGTATAAAAAGTGGAACAAAGGGTACTACAGGTGTTGGAATGGAAAGAATATTTATGAGTGCATTTTTGGTATTATTGTATGCATGTTTAATGGAGAAAGTAAAATCAAAGATGAAGAATCATTACCATCTATAGGACCTAGGATAATCAAATCAGAAACATAAGCTGAGTAGTGGATATCTTTTTCTAATGTTCTCTGTAAGCATTTGTAATTTATTATAAATTATTATATGTTTATGATTGTTATTCAAACATGTCACACTGTATTGTCTGTACAGTATCTTTCTCAAGTCGTCCTGTGACCAGAGTACGAACTGCTGTCTCTGTCCTTTAAACTGTAAGCTGCTGCCAAATTACGGTATCCTGAACCGTTCTCTATCCCCTGGAGAAATCCTAAGTTGACAGTCCCATGGGGGAAGCAACGGTACATGCCAGCTGCCTTTCAAATACTTTTTGGCACTGCCAAGCAGCTCTTGTAACAGTTCTACCTACTTGTCAGCGAGGGCATTAACTGGAGCCTTCTTTTTCTGTGTCAGTGCCAGCCTTCAGAGAAGGTGGATGGGTTTAGGTCTCTCTCAGAATTTTTAGTCCTATTTCAAATTGCTTAATGAGTTTGAAAGTTGTCAGGGGCTGATTCATAGACTAAGTTAAAATAAGAGGAAGTGGTTGCATTCTGAGACGAGAGAATTATTGGATGAGTATTTGATGAGGTATTTGATGCTTACTAGAACATGTCCATCTTAGAACAGTGGAAAGCAACAGGTGGACTGAAAGATTTCAGTATAAAATGTTCAGCTGCTGTACTGTGCTCAGCCCGAGAAAGGAGGACATGGAAGCTCGTGCTTCATTTCTGTGAACCACTGTTTGCTACATGACCAGAAGAGGCACTGAGCCTTAGCCGCCGTGTCAGGTAAGGGCAGCAAGATGCCACTGCAGTGGCTGTCCTTTTTCTGGGCATGAAATCCGTAAAGATTTTATGATGGCCATCATAGCTGAGGGCAGTTACAGCCCGCTGTTAGAGCCATCTGGGGTGAGGGAAATGGAAGGGAGGCGGCTGTCACATTTGTCCACTAAAGAGCTGGTGTCTGTTTCACAATGCTGAAATGCAGCAGAGGCAGAGTTATGTGCATACCTGCCAAACATCTGTTTTCTGGCTTGAGCCTATCAAGGTGTAGGAGGGATTCTGTGGTCTTAATGACTTGATGAATTATAAAATCTTTTGCTGAAGGAAGCCTGTTGTGAATTCTACATTAACTGTAACTGACTAGAGAAGAAAAGCACTGAGCATCACTAGCGGCAACTCAGTGCCAGATTTTGGAGTACTGCACAATGATGATCTAAAAGGCTACCACAATCTTAATAAATGCTAGATTAAGATTGCCAGCAGGGAGTTACTGTCAATCAGTTGCTTCTGGGGAGATCCTAACTCAAGAGAGATCTCAAGAGAGATTGTTATGTTTTGAGGGAATGAGGCATACAGTATAGTGAAAATTCAGTTTCTAGCATAAAAATTAAGATGCAAAGTGATAATGAAAACAGAATAAACAGGTAAGTTGGAGGTGCACAGTTTTCTACTGAGTTCTCATCCCTAAAACTCATTTGTCAGCAATTTACTGAATCAATTTCTGACTGATTTTCAGTAATACAACAAATTCTATATAATTGCACTCAAGCCATATTATATTTTAAAATATGACAGGCATTCACTGCTAGATAGAGCGATATGGAAATGTTGCAACTCAGCTGGTTTAATCTTCTCTTGTCAGGTAAACTCCACTTATCTTGTTTTCATTCAGACCCTTCCCTGCTTCTGTTTCTAGTTTGCATTGAACTTATTAAGATACTTGTATACAAATGAGTATCTTACTAACGTAACAGGCAGTTGTATTAATGTAATCATGTAGTAAGCATATATTGAATATACTATTTAATTTACATTATGTATTAAATAATTTGTATGTAATATTTCTATGATTATATAAAAAGCATTTTAATTATATATAATCTATATATCCAATTTATATTTATATAAATATGTCTACATATTTTTATATATCCTATTTATAGAATCTAATATACACTGTTTTATTAATACACATTGTGTAGTATGTTGTTAATGTACATATATAGTAAATACAAATAAGTATAATGTAACATGCATACTATTATTAGAGTATTGTGCTAATATATAACTAATTTTGCATATATTGTCCCTTAATTTCTAGTGAAATTAGTTAATTTGGTATGCCTGGCATTTTAGTAGAACATAGCATGTAATCAGCTCTTAGCTGTTTTTCTATTAATACAAGATGGACTTTTTGAAATTTTTGATGTTTTCTGTGGCTTTTTGAAACATAAGAAAAAAAGTATTTTAAAATAAATATGACATTTCTGAGGTTTGTTTGTTTGAAATAAATGTATTTATTGGACCGGATCTAATTTCCAAATACAAATGAAGTGTTGCTTTAAACTAAAGTCTCAAGGCAAGGGGGTGGTGGAGGGGGGGAAGGCGAGGTGAGCAGATGATGTTTACCCCGTTCTTTGGTGTTATTCGGTGTGATCAGTCTGCACAGTCACTCCCTGACGAAGCTGATGGAAGTTGGCCAGCCAGCAGCCAACACAACATTTGCTGCTACCTGATAGAAAGCATCCCACTGAGAGAGGCAGGATAGAACGGTGGGGACAGCAGCTGTAGGAGAAAGATAGAGAGTAGAAGAAAGCAACATAGGCTCAAATGCCTCTCTCAGAATCCAGCTGTCATAGGCCTATACCCATTTTTATTCCAGCAACTGCCATTACAGGGGATGCTTTTTCTGGGAGATACTCTTGTGCAAACCCTGCTGACTATTTATAAGAGATGGTTGTCTTTCTGCAAAATAAGACATAGTTCATAGAGCTTTTTAAGGGCAGATTCCATATGAAAAGCCCCACTGTTTCATGAGACTATAGTGCAAATTGTAGGAAAGCATTCTCAGTTAATGGATTGCTAGCTTTGAAGTCTGTATTTTGTCCTGCACTGATAGGCAACTTGAAGGAGAAAGCAACCAGTTTCAGTTGTTCAAAATGTTACACTGCTTTAAATATGTGCAGAAATATTTTTATTCTTAAACAACTGACATCCTTTCTCAACCAAGGAAAATCATCATATTTTACCAAAACTAAAGTGTGTTTGGAACAGGGAGATGGTAATTTTCCTGAACTAATGTTTCCCTGGTGATTAGGAATAGCTTTAATAGGTGAGAATCCTCTCCTTTTCTGTGACTTCTTTCTCAAAGATTCTGTCTTCAGTCTCTAAACTTTCTTCTGCTAAAAGATTATTTCTGTAAAGCATCAAGTTGAATTAAGTCATTGTTTTTTGTTTGTTTAACAGAAAGAACAGAGGATACCAGTCTTACTATGTACCTGTTCTTACTTTACTTGTATATCGTTTTTATTCATGTAAAAACTTAAAATAGAGGCTAGCAGAAGCTAGAAGGGAATGCATGACAATAATAGCTAAAATTTTGGTCTGCCCATTGAATGTGAACAAGGGAAAGTATGAAAATATAAACAGGGGAAGGCTTGTAAGAAGTCATGGGATGATACCTTTTCTTAAACCAAATGGTAAAAGCTTTTGGACAAACTCCGTTTCAGCTCTTACGTGGGAACAGGAGATGAAATACCACTGTAGAATCACTGCCCTTAGTTTAACCTGATGAAGCTAAGTCTTAGTCATGTCTTATTTTGGACAGTGATCTTTTACAGAACTCAGAAGTTAACTACTGGAAAATTTTGTGAGCCTTATGTGGCATCACAGTAAAATTCCTGAAGTCACTGGAGACGGCAGGAGCCTGCCAGACTTCCAGCAGCCACTCCCGCTGCGCTACAGAACTCCATTCTTCTCAGTTCATATCTAAAATTCACTTTGCCGCTAATGGTTGATGATAGCTGTATCTTACATCATCGCAATGATAAGTCTGTGTGTTATAATGTTGTTTATGTGTTTGTTCCTCCTTTGTCTAGGAAATTACTATAATGATCAAAGCCTACTTTAATTTCTAGCAGCTAAACAAATGTTGTTAGTGGGTTTTAAGGAACAGTGCACTTAAAGTGCCATAACTCTTTTATTAAGAATGTACAGATGTGGTATCTTGGTTTTAATATTTGCAACTTCTATCGGGAAAAGCGGCATGCAGTAATTCCAGCGGGCAGCCTGGCTGCGTCTGCTGTGGTTGATGCTCTTCAGCTAACCAAAAGTCTAGGATGAAAAACTAAACTGGAAGGGTTACGGGTTAGGAGAGGGTGGTTGGGATTTTATTGTTTGTTTAATAAAGTACCTATTTAGCATATTCAACTTCTCAAAAATGTTTCCTGTGGAGATATAGATGGGACACGTGCCGAAAGAATATTTGAAAGCTTTTACATTATTAAGTCATAGAATCATAGAATAGTTTGGATTGGAAGGGACCTTAAAGCCCATCCAGGTCCAACCCCTCTGCCATGGGCAGGGACACCTCGCACAGGATCAGGCTGCCCAAGGCCCATCCAACCTGGCCTTGAACCCCTCCAGGGATGGGGCAGCCACAATTCCCTGAGCAACCTGTGCCAGGGCCTCACCACTCTCATAGTGAAGAAATTCCTCCTTATGTCCAGTCTAAATCTGCCCCTCTCCAGTTTACACCGATTGCCCCTCATCCTATTGCTACAAGCCTTTGTAAACAGACCTTCCCAGCTTTCTTGTAGCCCTTTCAGGCACTGGAAGGTCGCTCTAAGATCTCCTCGGAGCCTTCTCGCCTCCAGGCTGAACGTTATTAAATACATTATTAAATAAAGAGCTTGGCTTTTGGCTAAGCCGAAGAAATCGGTTTTAAAAGAGATTTAGATTCACTTCTATTCCCCGATACTCCTGTGCAGCGCAGGGTACGGCTGTCCGGCCCGCAGCCTGCGGGGTGTCCCCAGGCGGCTCCTGACCGCTGCAGGACACGATGCAGCCGCGGCTGTTAATTGCTGGGTGCTGTTAATCGCCCAGACGCGCTCACGGGCACGGGAGGAGAGCTGCGGTTCGCTCCCTGCAGCTACAGCGCTGGTGGCGGCGGGCAGCCCGCTCCCTCGGGCAAGGACGCCCCGTCCCCAGCGCCGCGGTGCCGGAGCGCCGTGTCCTTTCTCCGAGCAGCAGCGCAGCCCGCGGGGCGGGAGGACGATCCCACTGCGCTTCCCGCGCGGGCCGCGGGGGGGAGCCGCTCGCCTGCCGCCCCCCTCCTCCGGTGCCCGCTTGGACGTTCCCACCCCGAGCGGCTGCAGTCGCCGAGGGAACGCGGAGGGGGGGGGCGGTGGGGCGGAGCGCCGGGTCATGTGACTGGCGGCGCGGGGCCGGCAGCGCCATGGCGCGGCGGGAGCCCGGAGCCGGGGAGGAGGCGGTGGAGCCGGAGCCGTGCCTGTCGCTGCTGCCCTGGGACCGCTTCTCGGCCTGGCTGCACTGCGTGTGCGTGGTGGGCTTCGACCTGGAGCTGGGGCAGGCGGTGGAGGTGCGTGCGGGGCCCGGGGGCGCTGTGCGGGGTTCTGTGCGGGGCAGCGAGCGAGGCCCGGGGCAGCCGTATGGGACCCGGGGAGGCTGCACGGGGAGCTCTGTGGGGCAGTTAGCAGGGCTCGGAGGGGCTGTGCGGGACTCGGGGGCCCTGTGCGGGGCAGCGAGCGGGGCCCGGGGGCGCTGGGCAGGGCGGTGTGCGGGGACTGGGGGCGCTGTGCGGTTTAGTGGCCGGGGCTGAGGGCGATGTGCGGGGTTCAGGAGGGCTGTGCGGGACCTGGGGGCGATGTGCGGGGCTCGGGGAGGCTGTGCGGGGCCTGGGGGCGCTGCACGGGGCGCTGTGCGGGGCACTTCGCAGGGCCTGGGGAGGCTGGGGGGGTCCGAGGGGGCTGTGAGGGCCCCGGGGAGGCTGTGGGGCGCTCGAGTGCCCCGCACGGGTCGCTGTGTGAGGCAGCGTGCGGGACCCGGGGGGGCTGCCCGGTGTCCCCGTGCCCCGGGGCAATCGGGCTCTTCCACTGGCTCCGTGGTTTCGCAGCCCCGGGGAGGCGGCGCCGGTCTGAGCGAAACGGGATTGCGCGATCCCGGGGTCGGGGGCTGCGGGGATCGGCGGGGTCAGCAGTGCGTGGTTGACACCCGCGAGGGATGCGGTGGCCATCCAGAAGGACCTGGGTGACCTGGAGGGAGAAGTGGTGCTCGTGAAAACCTCATGAGGTGCAGCGAGCTGCGCCTGAGCCGGGGCAGCCCTCGGTGTCGGTCCGGGCTGGGGATGAAGGGCTGAGAGCAGCCCTGCAGAGAGAGACCTGCGGGTCCTGGCGGCGGGTGAGCAGCTGCACCTGCGCTGGCAATGTGCGCTCGCAGCCCAGAAGGCCAACTGTGCCTTGGGCCGCTTCAGGAGGAGCGTGGCCAGAGGGGCGAGGTTGTGAGTCTGCTCCGCTCTGGAGAGACCCACCGGGAGCCCCACATCCAGCTCTGAGGCCCTCGGCGCAGGTGGGACGTGGACCTGTTTGTGCGAGCCCAGAGGAGGCCACAAAACCCATCAAAGGCCTGGAACACCGCCCTTGTGAAGAGAGGCTGAGGGAATTGGGGTTGTTCGTCTTGAAAAAGAGAAGACTCCAAGGCGACTTTATTGCGACGTTTCAGTACTTAAAGGGGGCTTGTAAGAAAGATGGGGAAAAACTTTTTAGCAGAGCCTGTAGCAGTAGGACAAGGGTGATGTTTTTAAACTAAGAGAGGAAAAGTTTAGACTAGGCAGTAGGAAGAAATTGTTTACACTGAAGGTGGTGAAACACTGGCACAGGTTGCCCAGAGAGGTGGTGGATGCCCCATCCCTGGGAATGTTCGAATTGGATGGGGCTCTGAGCGGCATGATCTGGTTGAAGATGTCCATGCTCACTGCAGGGAGAGTCGGGCTAGATGACCTTCATGGCCCCTTCCAATCCAAACCCTACTGTGGTTTGGTGATCAGCTTCCTTCATATGCAAATAGCACTGATTTCCATCACATCTACATGTTGAAGACTTTAAGAGTATAATAGTAGTGTGAATGCAAGTAGCCTTCATGATTAACAATCTTCTCCTGCTCACTAAGGTAGGCAAATAAATTCTCTGAATGTCGGAAACGTTTTCCTTGCAGCGTTAAATGAATGTAAAAACTGTGAGGATGCCATTAGTGATGCTGCCACAAACTGATGCTGCCACAAACTGCACAGTTTTTACCTGCCTGCTGCTCTTTGTCATTCTGTGCAACAGGCAAATGTGGATGAAATTCTGTATGGAACTGCATTAGAGAACTGATTGGGCTGAAAAATAAACTGGAAAGAATAATTGTTTGGATCAGTTTCACATCCTGTTTCTCTGTATTTACCATAAGACTGCAGCAAACGGTTGGTGTGCAGGCAAAAATATCTTGTCTGTCTTTCTTTCTTGTTAAAGCGGTGTTAACATTAATGTGTGGGAAACGGGCCTAAAATTCAACTAGATGGCTCTTACCGTATTTTAAATACATGATTGATATGCATTGTGGACTGCAAGAGAAATAAGAAACCAGCGTCCTGAGCTAATTATCAAGTTATATTTGCCTGATTTTATAAAGTGGTGTTAGATACAAAACCAAGAATTTCATTATAACCAGTGAGTTAAGCAGAAAACGTGTTTGGTGGCTGGAGGAAGCACAGAGCAGCATCTGTTCTGTCTGCAAACAATTCCGTTAACAGCCCTACTAATTTTAGTTGAATGGTTGCATAAAATAAAACTAAAAGTCTACATAGCTATCAGGACTGATTTTTTTTTCTGGTTGTGTTTCTATAGGAAGAATATCAGCTTTTAGTTTCAATTTGAATCCTTAACAATTAGGTTGCTTAACAGTACAGAGTTTTGAAAGACGCTGAATTGCAGAGCAAGCATTTCTGTTGCTGCACACACAGAGGTTCATGTTTTATTTCTTTCTTGGAAGCTCCATAGAAGGAAAGAAGCTGCTCCTTGCCTAGTTCTGCAGTTCTAGAAGAATTGTGTTTCAGGGGAAGGGATCCTACGTAGTTACCAAAGTTATATTTCCTCCAATAACCGCATTTTCTAAGTTGATTTTCTTCCATGTGCAAATTGGGCGGTTTGGGGTTTTTTCCTGCCGAGCAAGTTAGATCATTATTTCTAGGGGGAAATATGGTGTATATAAAGGACACTTAATTATGGAGGCAAACATTTGAAAGCTGGGAAGTTACTGTCTCCACTGATTGAGCTTTGTGTCTCACTTCTGTCTTGTCTTTCCCCCTTTTATTTTGTGCTGTCGATAGACACTTTCTGGTGCCAAACAGCTGAGATCGCGGTAGCTCACAGGAATGGTGTTCCTGCTCTTTCCAATTTGGATTTCTTTAGTCAGGTTGTTCAGAACATTGCAAAATCTGGTAAAACTTCATCTAGGCAATGCTTACTGTCATTATCGTGTCATTCTGACAGGGGCATCCAGGCAGGTCAGAAAGGTTGAGCAGATGTAACAGGGTGGAGGTAACAGTTACGACTTATTACACGTCTTTGCCTTCTGGGAAGATACAGTGGCTAGTGAGGAATAGGAAGGTGAATTCAAGTCTGCTCTGAACTCCAGCCATCTGCCTGGATGCAGATCATTTTGGCATCATTCAGCTCCTGAAAAAGTTATATTTGTGTGTATTTTTTAGCATAAGATGGTGTAGGAATGATAGGTTTACAGAATACCGTATGCAGATGCTCCGTCCATGTGCGTGCTTTTAACTTTTATTAGGTTAATATTGTGTTATATGCCTGGGCATCACTGGATGGAGGACAGGGGAAAAGAAGTGAATTGGGGACTTCATGGCCAGGGGACGGAAAGCTTGCTTAGTCAGAGACCAGCCAGTGGATATATTACATTATCAGGAGCATTACATTATCAGGAAATACATCTAATTACGTTTTGTTGAACAAAACTGGAAGTTATCAGTATGGTAATACAAGGACTCTAGACTAAGTAAGTTCTTGCATGGAACTTCTGCTCCTACAGAATTTCCCATCTATGAGAGCACTGAAACCTTCTTTGAAACATAATCTTTACAACTGTGTTGCAATTCCTTTGCATACAAGCTAGCCACCCATTTCAGTAGCTTTAAGGGGTTTTTTGAGGAACTTTTTAGCTGAAATTTAAGTGCATCTACTCTTTCCTGTACTTTTCTCACCTACTTGCATGATCGCTGATTCTGTACATCTGTTTCTTTAAACAATGGTGCTTTCGTATCTTAAATGGTGTCCTGTCATTTTTGAGTTCTGTGTTGTAAAAACATATTAAATAAATTTACTTTTTTCTGTCAGTACAAAAGTAGTGGCTCTTTGAATGTGTTCCTTGAGTTTTCACAATTCCCAGCTCTCATTTGGGGCAAATGATCATCCTCCAAGAATTGTAATTAATACAGAGGGTGTTTTGTGGTTGAATTTTGATTACTCCCACCTAACTATCCATTGCAACAGATCTCAGACAGTAACATGGTGTTAGCTTTCTGTGGAATCATCTACTGCATTTCGTATGTACAAGTTAAATGTAAAGCATGTAATCTTGCTCTGCTTTGAGACCTGTTGCACCAATAACTTCAGGTACTCTGAATTTTTTAATGTATCTGTATGGTCTCCAACTGGTATCCGAAATACCTTGTGAAGAAGGGTGATTAAGTTAGTGTAAAAGCACAGGAAAAATGACAACAGAGATATAACATTAATAGCTTGCTATTGAACATAGCTTACGGCATGGCAGGCATTTGAGGGCTGTGTAATGAAAATGTTTAATAAAAGCTTACTGTTCATACCCAGTTTACTTTCAAATAAAATAATACTTTTTTCTTGTAGGTAATATATCCTCCACATTCAAAACTCACAGATAAAGAGGTAAGTCATGGTTGCTGTATAGGTGTATAGTTAGCTTTTGGTTTAGTAACTTCAGGAAATATAACATCTCTTTTCTTTTCCCCACCCTTTAGAAAACCAATATTTGCTATTTGTCTTTTCCAGATTCTAACTCAGGTAAGTGCTTCCTTTGCTCTGTAGTCATCGGTTATTCAACTATGCTGTGTTAAAATGTTAGAATTTCACTGTTTAAATTTCTGGGTTTGGAATAAATACTAATGTGAATATCTTAATATTACAATTAGGAAAAATTTGCAAAGAAGATTAATTGTAATACTCTAATTGTCTGTATTGCTGTAAGGTCAGAGAACTCATTATTTTATGTAAGTGAAATATCAGGAATGTGAATGTGTAAGACCTTCCAGATAAAACACATGCAGATGTTCAGAATACTTAGAAAGTAAAGAATGAACATCTTAATCTTGCTTTTAAACAGAATAATTATATTGTCATTGTAGAAGGAAGTGTAGGCATGGAATTTGAATGGTTTAATAAAGCAAATGAAAGGGGTATAGAACCATCTTCTTATAAAGGAGTAAATGTGTATTTTCTGAACTCATAGCAGTGAAACTGACTTTTACATTCAAAAGCATTTAGAAAGAACAGTTGTGAAGGGAAAACCTAGACTATCATGTATCTTCTCTGTTGTTGACGCTTCTGTTGCTGTGTGTGGTCCTGCTTGCTAAATTCTTCTTTAATCTAAACTTTACTGTTCTGCTGCCAAAGAGAAATTGGAGGCATGTGTCTGATGACTTGGACCACCTGCAAAAGGATGTGGCAGAAGTATAGACACTTCCTTTCATATTAATTTCTTTACAAAAGTCAAAACCTGTTGCTGTAACTGCTCTTACTCTGTGCTTTTGGTTGTTCTGCAGCACAACAGCTCTGATGTGAGGTAATGCAGGTGTGTGCTTTTAATTTGTGTGTGAGCTCACTTGCGTAATTGTAGAAAATATCTTGGCTATTTTTTCCACTTTGTCTTAATGTCATTAAAATTAAGCTATTTTCTCTGTTCTTGACATCCTGTATGTAAACAGATGAAGAGCTGCTTTCTGTTATTGAAAGAGAAGATGAGTTAACTGTATCTTCTCATTGCTCTCGTCGTTAATAAATCTGTCCAACCTGCAAAAGGTTTATTTTAATGCACACAAAAAATACATTAAGAACAAAGGCTGGGAGGTGATAGTAGAGTTATTTTAGGCAGAGTAGTTATATATAAGGAGGTTTTACTTTCAGCAGGAAAAACAGCCCCCTTTTTTTCTTTTTAGAATGTCCCTATTAACCTGTAGATTTTTGATTATTCTTGGTAGGCTGAAGTTTCAGATGATGTAGAGAATTGGCGGTGTAAAATCTGCGATCTATGTATTAGCTGGGAATTCATGCTTTCAGTTAGGATTTATTTTTTCATCATAGGATGCAATATAAAAAGAAAAGCTTTGTGTAATATAGCAGTAAAGGAAGTTACTGGCTTGCAGCTGAATTTGAGGTCTGTCTTTCATAGGTTTTCAAAAGATTAATTCAACTGTTTTTTTTCCTCTTACGTCTAGAAAGAGAGATCATTTTAGGACTCGTAGTGGTTGTGAATTTAGCTATGAAAACTTGGAGCAAATATTTAGTGCTTTGTTATTGATATGTGCTGTGGGTTTTTTTTCTTGTTATGATCCATATCGCTAAGCAGTTGCTTTAGTTACCTGTCTGAGTTGGATGGTTATCCCATCATACTATGTTTTGCTACTTTTGGGTTTGCCTGAGCGCATTGTGGGTTTACTGCTGCAACTTCAGGGGGTTCTAAAACTGGGGCGTGAATGCTCTGAATGCTCCAGTGTTAAGCTACACTGCAGCTCACAGCCGGTGATTTCGGCTGAGGTTTGGGGCTGGCTGTGGTTGCTGTAGCAATTTGTGGCTGAAAGAGAAGATGATGAAATTGAGCTTTTTAAGTGTGAGGAACAGATCTGTAGAGTAGAACTCTGTGTTACTGTTCAGTCAATTAGCGCTGCTGGTGTAAGAGAGGGCAGCTCTGAAGAGTTCAGGTGATGATGAGTGACTTCATGGTTTTTTTTTTCCTGAAGGTCTTTGCAAAATTAACTCAAAAAGCTGGAAGAGCAAAGCACTGACAAAAAAGTTAGATTTGTGATGGAGAAGCAGGTGTCCTTTGACAGCTGGAAACTTACTGCTATGGCAATAGCTTCAAGTTTAATAGTAGATTGGTTTCTATAGTCACTTACATGAACATGACATAGTTACGGCGAAGGCAGTCTGCTTACCACAGGCTGGTGACTTGGGAGGTTGTCTTTCGATTGATTGTTCGTGTTAATAACACTGCATTCCAAAGGGACTTTTTATTTACAGGTTTGCTAGTGTGAGTAATGCACCTGATCTTAAAATCCTAGCAATCTCCCTTCTTGCTATTAACAGCACATTCTATTCAGCTTATGTAGCTTCTGCTTCAACTGAAGGTTTTCTGGAGCTTCTTCACTTTTAAAAGCAGACAACACTTGTAACAGCGTGAACGCAGCCATGGGAGGACCAGTGATACAAGTTCTGAAGCTTCACTTCCCCTCTTCCACCTGAAGAAAGATACCAACTTAGCCCAATTTATTTTCAGACTGCGAACAATTGATGCACTTAATTTTAATTTCAGAAATTAATTTTAATAGAAATGAAGAGAAGCTTCACTCGTTGGAAGTGTTCTTGGGGAGTACTACCCCATTTGGCTCATTTTTCTGCTGTTAGTTTTGCACCTTTCAAAAATACTGCGTCCTAGACCTGCACGTGGAGTTAGAAGAGATCGGCATAATACACGCATACCGTGTGACTTATGTATGAACCACTTGCTGTCAAAACAAGGTTAAGTGTGGTCATTCAGCAGAGAAATGATGTGTGGTTAAGATAATCAGAACTATACACGCAGACCAATCAGGTGTGTGATACCA
Organism: Cuculus canorus; assembly: GCF_017976375.1. Taxonomy (NCBI): domain Eukaryota; kingdom Metazoa; phylum Chordata; class Aves; order Cuculiformes; family Cuculidae; genus Cuculus; species Cuculus canorus. The sequence continues at coordinate 5,669,056 of NC_071411.1, read as the reverse complement.
GTAGGAGGTCAGGCATTAGGAAAGCTGTGGAAGGACGTGACAGTCTGATAAACTCTCTGTGAGACAGAGTGGGTTTTTTGGCTTCTTTTTGAAGATAGGCTGTTTATTGTTGCTGAAGATACCAAATTACTCAGTTATAAAGAAACCATACGTATAGAAATGGTTGCAATAGCAGGGCACGATAGCAGTGCAACGTAAATGAACCAAAACTGTTTTGCCTGTTTGGCCATAGCCAAGCCCTCATATTAAACAAGGCTCAAACTCAGAATTCTGTATGTTTGTTGTTTATCTCTTCCTCCCATGTAGGTTGTCTTGGGGACACACAGTTTTGTTTTAGATTTCGACGGTCTTCTGGAAGGAAAGTCTCATTGTGTTGTTTTCTGGACCGATTGGATAGAGATCTACCGGTTTACCTAAAGGTTGGAAATCAAAAAACAAAAGTGAAGTTAATTTCTTCTGGGAAGTCTTAATTTGTGGGTCTTCACGTTTAAATTTAATGCTTGAAAAGCAAAATCTCTGAACTGGATGTCCTGAAAGGCACAGCTCAGCAAATGAGTTTTTAGCATATCATTATTATGGTAATTAACTAATAGTTAGTTTTGTGAACTGTTCTTTAAGTTTTGTTGCTGTGTATTTTGGACTGCAAGGAATTAAAGTGACGATGACGAGGCCTGTTTGGTTACTGACTAGAAACCAGTAGATCAAATTGTGAAAAACATCACCTTTTTGGAAATCTGAAATGCTTTGTAACTTAAAAAAAAAGAGTTGAGATGTCTTGCTCCGTTTCCACACTTTATTTTTTGAAGATAGAACAGTTAGCTAGAGGAGACAGTGGCAAAAAAAAGCTGTTTTCAGCATGTCGTTGTGGAATATTGAGGACAGTGGATATGCAAGTGGGCGTCTGATTCTCAAACTCAATTTAGATCTGTTTACATGGCAAGTACTTGAATTCCTGTTTGTAGGATGGATGAAGCTGATGTTTTATCTTTGAAATGTAAAAGTGTGCTTCCTTAATGTTCCAAGAATCTCTTATAGTTAATACATTGAAAGACTAGTTTTTATCTTTTCAAGTCAGGGCTTTTAGGTTTTTAACTGCTAGAGTCTTTTTAGTGCTACTTTCCAAAATTATGAGTGTTGATTTATTCCTCAGGAAATTAATTCTATTTTAGCTTTCATGGTGTGTCAGGAGAAAGTAGATATAAAAATAGTAAAGCCAGAAAGCGCAGCTGTTTTCGTACACTGATGTTTTCCCTTTGAAGTACTTATTTAAAAAAAAAAAGCCAATAAACAGAGTAATCCTTTTAGGTTATTGTATCTAATCAACTTGGGAGCTTGCAGAGAAGTAGACTTTTAGAGTGCATATTGAGTGTTTCAGAATGGACGGTATCAAGTGGTTGTATTGAATTCTTCCCTTTCTTTTGCAGAAAGATCCAGCATACTACTATGGTTATGTGTATTTCAGACAAGTTCGAGATAAATCACTAAAAAGAGGCTATTTCCAGAAGGTAATTTCAGTTCTTCTAGAAAAATATTAATTTGGAAGTTAATTACCTTTCAGTGCCTTCAGAGGAACAGAAAGAGTATGTTGCTTTCTTAAATTCTTTGTTGATTTGCAGTAAACTGGTCTAATTTTACATCAGCTGTGCTGTGTTCCAGCTGCACTGTCCAAACGAAAAGGTTTTGTGTGTTAAAAGTTGGTAACTTTGGGGAGTTGTTTGTGTGCAGTTGCCTGCAGCCAAACGTGTGGTTGCCTTGCATTGTGTGAGAAAAATCACACTTGCTGTTCTCTGAGGATAATGAGTAGAACTGCAATCAAACTGGGGGAAGGGGTTAATTTAAAATAATACTTTTGTTTTATTACTCTGTTCCAGTCGCTGGTCCTCATCAGCAAACTGCCTTATGTCCATCTCTTTCGCACCATGCTTAAGCAAATAGCACCAGAATATTTTGAGAAAAGTGAAGCTTTCCTGGAAGCAGGTAGTGGCACTATTTTGTTCTGGAAGAGCTCCTATAATAACACAAGTATTTTTGGAGAAACAGTAAATGCCACTGTTGCGTTCTAATTTGCATTTCTGTCTTCTTGCAGGGCAGAGGGTTGAAACTTTGGCAAATTGGCTTGATTCCTAAATCATTGAACAGAGCTCAACTATGGTTGAACTTGATGATCTTAAAGGTCTTTTCCAACCTATGATTCTAATTTTGGATCCTCCATGGAGCTGAAGCTCCCCCCTAAAAACTATGTAGGATTTTCTTTTAGATTTCTGGACAGCTGCTCAGCAGAAATAGCTGATGGCAATTCTTAGTCTGCACTCTTCAAAAATTGTGTCTTTTGCGACATCCTGAGAAGTTGTGTTAAGCAACTGTGCAAACGTCATCTTGGGTGTGGGTTTTTTTTGAGGGTTTTGTTTTGACCAAAGAGAAAAAGCAACAAAGCAGCATTGAAAACAGGAGCTTCAGCCTTACTGTAGAACTTGAAGAGCCAGAGAGGGCCAAATGGGAAAGTTAGTTGCTATTTGCCTGGAAGTGCTGTGTTCTTTTGTACTGTGCCCTATACCACATCTGTGTCTTTGTGCTTTCACTGAGCAACAATTTGTGGAAAATATTCTTGATAAAGGAATTGTAATTTTTAATCACATGTAGATAAACAGGGTTTTTTGACAGGTTATGTCATGAACAAAATAAGACCTGCAGAAACCACTAGAATTAGTAACTATATAAATAATTGTTTACAACAAAATGCTGAAGAACTTTCTAGCCAAGCATTTCCCTCAACTACTTATGTTTATCTGTTCTACACTAGCTAATGTACATCTGTGTGTGTTCTTTGTGAAGTTTCTTAATGTGTACTTTCATGGCTTCTTGTGTAACATGACTTGCAATTAGTTGAGGAGTAAGTGTGACAAAAAGCAGAAGACAAGAGGATACTGTTTTCTTGAAATGAAAAGTTTATCGTTCTAATGAAACAGTACATTAAGAATGTCAAAAGGCTGTAAAACTTCTTTAGAGTGATCAAGAGATAAGTAGAATTTGTTGGCTATTGGCACTAGTTTAAAGTGGCAGCGTGCACAAGATGACTACAATATCACGGGTTATAGCATATATAAACTAAACTCAATTATACTCTTTTTTTTTTTTCTTTAAGTTTGTAGTGATGTTGATCGTTGGCCACCACCAATTCCAGGGAAAATACTGCATTTGCCTATTATGGGTATTATAATGAAGGTAAGTACTCCTGCATTTATTTTTCTCTTGAGGGTGTTTTCCCCTCAATTTACTGTCTAGGTGCTCACTATGGTTTACCTTGTTTTCAGCGTCTTATACTTTGGAACAAGAATTGATGTGTTCTTCACTCAGAGTGAAGGTCCAGGAGATCTTGATTAGGTCTCTTGATTGGCGGGGGGGAAGAGAAGAAACTGTGGTGCATGAGTTAATATGTAATTCCTTAAGATTTTGAAAAGAGGTGTTTCAGTGCAAGTACTAATTACAATGTCTACATTATCCTTCTGGTTCTGCATTCTAGGAGACTTTAATGGTGATTATACTTGATATTTGATTTGACAAATAACACTTCAGAATACTGAGAGTTAAGTTCCAGTCAAGCAAATTAAATATGTAGATGATAATCTTTCTTATTCCTGAAGTTTGACAAGTAAAAATCTTTTTTTGGCCCACACACCAGAAATTAATTTCATGGTCTCTTGATAATTTTTAATGAAAGAGAAATGTATCTGAAGAAAGCTGATAGAGAAGTTCTGTCTTGTGCGTGGGGAGGAACTGTAGAGGTTAAATGGTGGCTAAGAAATGGGCCTCTGGGAGCCATAGCGTCTTCATTTGAAATGCAATTAAATGGATATGATAGATTCAGAGGTTACAGTTGGAAGTACATATTCAGTAGATACTCCCAAGTTGATGGCTAGATGCATGTGCATCACCAGGGAGAAGGAGGAGACGCTTCTGAAGCGAGCACAGATTCGTTAGAGCAGTGTTCCGGATGCTGAATGATAATGATGAGTGTCAGATATGTGTTGTTTGGATGTTGCCTGCATTTATCTTATTGGTAATGCTTATCCATGACAGCTGAAATTGCATTCCTAAACTGAGTGAAGCCTCAATGACCATCTTCAGTGGTATTGTCCCCTTTTTTTTTTTTTTTTTTACATTGTTTGGGCAGTCAGTTTTAACCTTTGTGTATAAATCACATCCGTATGTGAATACCAGCTTTCAAAATTTTTAAATCTGTTGTGCTCAGGATGTTTGGATGCCGACTGTGAGGTCAGAAAAAGATTTTTATGTTATTCGGTATATTTAGATTTTCCCTCATGCCCACCAGGGTGTCTGGTGTTTTAGATGAGGATATTTTCTGAAAGTAATTATCTACCACCTTAAAACCTCGTAATCTTACTTCGGACTGTTCTCTCTCATGTGTAAATGTAATTTTATCGAAGTTATCATGGTAGCTGTGACTAGTCTTATCCATAATCTTTTTTAACTGAAATATTATTTTCATATTGTAATAACCAGTTTGCAGTGCGGTACTTCTTAGCATTATATATTGATTCCTGTAGCAATGATCTGTGGTCATCAGCTCTGTATTCATTGTTACCGGGAGGGTCTGTACAGTAAGTTAGGCATCATACTCAAGTATATCCTCTTCAAAGATTACATCTTGACTGTAAGCCAGCGTTTTAAGTCTCTGAATTAGATACAAGGAAAAAAAGCCTGTCTGTCTTTTTCTTTCAAAGCTGCGGATTCCGACATATCGTGACAAGCCTGGAACAACGCCGATAGTACAGAATATACTCCAGGTAGAGATTAGATATTTCTGTTATATATAACCCTGAGACAAAGCTAAATTCCTGCCTTCGTTCTTCTACTTGTTCATAAAAGATTGGTAGCAATTCCTCATATACTTTGCTTATAATGAATTCCGCAGACTTTGAACCTTTGAGTGACAGAGTCTAGACTCGGATTCTTTGTGGAAAAGGTATTTAACCCAGTCGCCCCAGGTACTTCAGGACAGGATCATCCGGCTCCTGGAAGAAGATAGTTGGCTGACAAAATTGCTGAGCTCAAACATGCTTTTAATGGGTGAAGCTGTGCTAAATTAGGGTTTTTTTTGAGAATAAAATTAAAAATCTTTAGTCGTAGAAGATGGATATAAACCAAATCTGTTTGTGCCTTCACATGCTGCGTGGCTGTTTAAAACGGCTGCAGTATTTTGTATCTTTTCTGGACTGAAAGTTGCATACCTGAGTAATGAGTGTTGGGGGGACTCTTCCTTTTAGCACACAAAAATAGTTACTTCTGGAGATTATGTGGTACCTACGCAGTAGTACAGTGGTGGTGAGTAATTAGGTTATCTACTGTCTGTAAGCATTTAAGGGAAACTTTTATTTAACACCGAGGTATTCTGATGACTAAAAAACAAGCATTGCAATGTCTTTCAGGCAGATGCTCAGATCTCCATGGCTTTACCGACTGTTCATGAAGTAGATCTTTTCAGGTAGGAGTTGGGGCTGTTGTATTCTTAGCTGTGAATTCCCACAAATCAAAGATTTATGGCAGTTCCATAATATGTCTCATCACTTGCAAGCTAACATTTAGTAGTATTGGTTTAATATTCTTTTTCTGTAAGGATGGCTAAAACCCTCTTCAGGCTGAGACTACAATAAATAAGCAAGCTTATGAAATGCTCCCTTTTATAATATCGTTTTATATTTTTCAAATTACTATTCAATACTACTGCAAGCTTCCTTTTTTTATCCAGTTCTTAATCAAATACTTATTTCTTCTGATTATCTTAAGTGTATTAAAAGATTTCCATCTCTTTTTAGGTGTTTCTGTCCAGTGTTCTTTCACATCCAGATGCTTTGGGAGCTGGTGCTGCTCGGAGAACCACTTGTCGTGATGGCACCATCACCATCAGAATCTTCAGAAACTGTTCTGGCACTTGTTAGGTAAATGTAATGGAGCTTCCTAACGAATGACCGAGTGAGTCACTGTACAGTGCAGCTGAGTGCAGCTTCATTAGATCTGAATAGAACAAGACGTTACAAATTCTGTATTTGCTCATTTCTTTTGTGAAATTCTGTACTGCACACAAACAACAAGCTTATCCTCTTTCTCTCTTGTAGTTGTATTTCACCGTTGAAGTACTGCAGTGATTTCAGGCCATACTTTACTATACACGACAGTGAATTCAAAGAATATACAACTCGCACACAAGCCCCGTAAGTAAATCAGACTTTTTTGTTAAGGTGTTGCTCAAAGCCGCTCGTAACCACAAATCTGTTTTAAGATATTGCTTAGCTGTTATAAATTTCTATCATTAAAGAATATGTTTGAACTCCTTACTTACAAGATTTATCTTACAGAGTAAAGTAGTTGGCTGGTTTAAGTTTTCACTCCAGATAGATAGGATAAAGAATTTGGGAAACAAATTAAACTACATTTGAGCTTTATAGGGCACTTTTGTACAGAGTAACTGAAAATGCAAATATGAAAACTGGAGAGTTTTGCTTTTCAGTAAGGGTTTGTCTGTGCAATACCAGCTCCGTAGTAGCTCTTTGAGAAATTGCTCTGTAATCGTTTTTATTTTCAAGCAGTTACTAAAGAAAGTGACTTCTAGAATTCAGCATCCATACAGCAATTCTGTAAAGATAATCCAGTTGTTGTCCCAGTTGAGACAATAATTTAAAAAGTAAATATATATTTACTAAATCTGTTAGAAGAATGTTTTAAAAAAATTCAGAACTTAAGATTCTTTTTTTTGAAAGCCTGAGTCCTGACTCTACAAAAAACAATTCTGTTTCAAACTACTTTAAGGACATACTTTCCCCCCCCCCCCTTTTTTTTTAATCCTGCTCTTATTTTAATACTATACACCTATGATACTTCTTATTGTATGTTATTTAAATGCCACTTGATTTGGGAATGGAGTGCATGTGTCAGAGTAACTGATATCTTCTATAAACTTTTTTTTCTAATGTTTGAACTGGCAGTGGTTGTTGTGTTGGGTTTTTTTGTTTGTTTCGTTGTTCTTTTACTGTATTTTTCTTCTCAATAAAAGTATTGCCAGCGATACAGCAGTGGAAAAACACACAAACAGAGGCATTATGTTTCAGCTTGTATTCTGTGGGAATGGTTATGCAATCTGTAATTTTATTTCTAAAAATAATTCCATGAAGGATTTGGTTAAACTTCAGTAACCTGTGTTCAAAATTGCATGTGCTCTTCTGCAGCAAAATAGAAAGGTGGTTCGGTGTGTACAGTAGTATTTGAAATACAGTTAGAATTGCTCTGGCTTTCTTGCAGAAATTTGGGATTTTTTTATAACCAGTGTGAGGAATTGATAACCTGTTTCTAATGTGGCAGTTCCAGTGAGGCTTGCACTTAGACTCTTTCCTTAGCTAATGTTTGCCTGCAAAGTGGATGGCAACCACTATGCTGAAAAATACACTTATAATTTGTCATATTAGTGCTGTAAATCCCAAACTCTGCAGCTCTGTGCTCTTACTGCCTCTTGTTCTTTGGGTGCCCCTCTGCGCCTTCAGAGCTAGATTTGAGGCACAGAGTAGACAGAAAAATCTGACTACTTGCGAGATAATGAATTGGATAATACCCTGTTCTTGTCATTGCAAGTGGGCAGTATTTAGCCGTGTGTCTCAGCCAATGATGTTGCTTTTATTCTCCAGAATTATTTGGGCTTTAAAGTACATCTCTCTTGCTATTGTCTGTAACTTAAAGACTTTGATAAACTTACCGCGCTCTTACGTGCAACTTAAAATGGAACTCCTAAATACAAAAGGAAAATAATTTCAAGTTAAGAATTAAAGCTGACTTTTTGTATTCATTAAGACAAAAGCTCTTACTGTCAAATTTTAAACATTGTCATTATTTTCCTAGACCATCTGTCATTCTCGGGGTGACGAATCCTTTTTTTGCTAAAACACTTCAACACTGGCCTCACATTATCCGAATTGGAGATATCAAACTGCCAGGTAAAGTACAAAAATCTTCTGCAGTGATGTGTGGCAAGATCCGTGCGCTTAATTGTTTACAAACATAGGTATTTTGGTTTAATTAATTTAGTTTAATACTAACCAAATTCCTATGGATGTAAATCTGTCAAGTGCAGTTAGGCTCTTGAGTGCTTTGTCTTGCATTGCTCATTCTCGTATTAAATGCAAAAGCTGGTAATACTCATTAGAGATAATGTTTTACCTTTTGCATAATATGGGTTTTGTGTCTCTGCCGGTAATGTATGAAAATGAGAGACACCATTTATTACTGATGTTAATTTTAGGATGAGTAGAACTTAATAAATCAGTCATAGTAAATCAGTCATAATAAATCAGTGCACAGAAGGTAAAACCCATATGAAAGCTAAGTTTGAATGTTACAATAATATAAAAAGTTATTTATTGATGGTGTTTTGATAATGTATTTCTAATCTGGCAATATTCCAGGCATTGTTAATTGTTCAAGTAGATTATTTCCTTACATGATCAAGTAGAATTTTAATGTATTCTTTGCATAGCACACCAATTGTTAACCTGTAATAATTATTAAAGTACTGCAGTATTTTATGTGAAATTCCTGAACACAGCTTCTGCTGTGACAGGTTGACTGTTCGGTTCCAAAAGTGTGAATGCATAAATGTCCGGTTGGGATAATACACCATGAAATTCATTTATGTAGAATAAGATACATTCGGTTTCTGAGTACTAATTAAGAATTACATGCTGTGTTCAATATAATAAGGCAAGTTTTTGCTTCACTTCAAAGTATTAGCGCCTGTCTGTGTTTCAGGATTCCTGTGGGAGTTGGGGTTTTGTGGGGAGGAGTTAGCAAGCTGCTGTGTAGTTAAGGTTTGGAAAACAGCATCTTAATTCAACCTCTGCAAAGGCATATTTACAGGTCACCTTCACATTTGCTACGCAGATTCAAGTATGAAATTCTAAATCTTTGGTGCAGCCATGTGAAATGCTTAGTCAGGAAGTTCTGGAGTTGTATCTGATCTGCCTTTAATCCCTTTGGGCACAAAGAGAAGGCTTATAATTTTTCTGTTTGTTTGTTGGTTTTTGTTATTTTCATTTTCTTTGGCTATGGAAGAGGAGACATGAATTCATTCTCTTACAATACTTGATCCATGGCTGCTGTGTTAATTTCTTATATACAACTTTTATTTTGGCTGAGGTAATAAAGATTTGTTCCTGAAAGCATCTCTACCCTGAGGAGAGTAAAGGAAGATGAAATAACATTTGAAATTAATGAAACAGACATTTACTGATATATAGTCAGTATTTTTCTTTGGCTGCTTTGGTGCAGAAGGTTGTCCTTTTTCTTTGGTTCGGTTGTGGTTTTTCTTTTCAACAGGGAACCCTTCTATAAAGTGAAAAGCCTGTCTGCTGTTACGGATGTTTCTGGATACATACTTGGATGCTTATTAATGTCTCTAATGCTTCTTCCAATATTAGATGATCTTCTAAATGACAATATCCATTCTAAAAACCAGTACAACACAGAGCACATGAGCTGTAGTATCCAGTAACAGGGACGGAGATTCCAAGTAAGGTGGCTTTAAATGTTTTGGCAGGTGAAGTTCCAAAGCAGGTGAAAGTGAAAAAACTGAAGAACCTAAAAACTTTGGACTCCAAACCTGGTAATAACTTGCTTCAGAGTTAAATTACCAGTATTTTAATTATAAAAAGCGTACCCCATTTTTCCTTTCGCTGTGGGCTGCTTTTTTTCTTTAGGTGTCTATACTTCTTACAAGCCATACTTGAACAAAGATGAAGAAATCGTTAAACAGTTACAGAAGGTAATACTGCAAGTCTCCTCTTAATGGGAATGTTCTGTGTACTGTTGGACAGTGTTTTCATTTAGGGCTGAGCTCTGTGTGATGTAAGTGAAACTGGATTCTGATTCGCAGTTCATAACTGAATAGATGGGTGTACACCCACATTTGTAGAAGAAGGGCTGCTGCCTTTTTAGCAGTTTAGATAGCGACATGAATGGCTTAATAACTTAGACAATTGAAGTGATCGGTTCATCTGTTTTGGGTTTTCCACCCACTGTTGTCCGTCTCTAGTCTCTTTGGTCTAGAAATCTCATGCATGAGGTGTGTAAGAATCAGAGCATCCAAACTTGATCTGATTTCCCTAAGTTTGCTTATAGAAATATTTCTTTTCTTGAGTTTTTTATTCAAGTAAAACAGTGAGTAATTGAAGGGATGAATATGGTCTTGATGTTATGGCTTTCCTTTCATGGTTGAGGATAGAGGGTTCTACATGTAAGCTTCTGGCAAATGAATGCAGAAGCACTGGAATAAATTTTCTTAGAAAAACCCACAACTACTTATTTTGGGGTTAAAGACTTATAGTGATATTTTACTTCTTTTTTCTTAAGGGTGTACAACAGAAACGTCCTACAGAAGCTCAGAGCGTGATTCTTCGGCGGTATTTTTTGGAATTGACAGAAAGTTTCATTATTCCATTAGTGAGTTCTTGGTCTAAAGGGTTTTTTATATATTTAATATCGAGTAGCTTTTTTTGCGTTGGCCTGACTGAACCTAGTAACTGTTCAGTAACCAGCAGTGTAGCCCCTGCGGTCAGCACTGGGTCCAGTACTGTTCAGCATCTTCATTAGTGCTCTGGATGATGGGGCACTGCATACCCTCAGCAAATTTGCTGATGGTACGGAAACTGTGAGTAGAGACTGATAAACAGGGGGTGACGTTGTTGTTTGGAGGCACCTCAGGAGGCTGGAGAAGTGGGCTGACAGGAAGCTCATGCAGTTCAGCAAACAGAAGTGCAAAGTCCTGTACCTGAGAAGGAATAAACCTTTGCAGCAGTGGGTACTGGGTGTCGCCAGGCTGGAAAAGGCAGCTTTGCAGTAAAAGATCTTGAGATCCTAACAAACATGAAGTTCAATGTCAGCCAGCAACATGCCTTCAAAGCAAAGAAAGCCAGTGGTATCCTGGGCTGCATTAAGAGACAAAAAGCTTTCAGAGTTTTGCATTTTCCCTTTTTTTTTTATTTTTTTATTGTATCAACCTCAGCAAAGAACCTCCAGTTTTTGTTCTGAACTGGAGCAGGCTCATAAGGAGAGTAATGGAATCTAGTTCCTGTAACTAATTTCTGATAAAACATATTCTGAGGAAACTCTGCACTTTCAGCTGACTCTAGATAGAACTAGAATTTTCCTGTTATCAAGCTGATTATGATCACAGATGAAAATACACGGCCATTTGTGTACAAACGCTTTCAAAATGTATATAGCAGGTTGTACTGGTGTGCTTGTGTGAGCTGGCAAGGCGGAGCTACCTCCTGTCGTCAGACCTTGAGCTTCAGTAGTGGCCTTGCTGAGAAACGCCTGCGTTACTCGTAGCTGAGATAGCCCAGTGGGGCTCTAGCCATGCCTTTGCCAAGCATTGCTGCTGCAGGGATGCCCACAGCTGAGACAGCGTTTTGTAGGTTAGTTCTTACAGATTCATAGAATGGTTTGGGTTGGAAGGAACCGTAAAGCCCATACAGTTCCAGCCCCCTGCCAGAGGCAGGGACACCTCCCACTGGATCAGGCTGCTCAAGGCCCCATCCAGCCTGGCCTTGAACACTGGGATGGGACAGCCACAGCTTCCCTGGGCAACCTGGGCCTCCCCACCCTCATTGTGAAGAATTTCTTCCTAAAGTCTAATCTAAGTCTTCGTCCTCATCCTATCACTACCTGCACTTGTAAAAAGTTCCTCCACAGCTTTTTTATTTAATATATGTATGATGGACTCTGAAAATCACTTCCATATACTTTGTAAGTGGGATTACTGTTTGGAATCACCCACGATATGGAGGTGCTTGTAGACTGTCACCAAAGACAAGAGAGATTATTCACTGGTGGCTGAAGTTCAGGATATGTACATATCACATCCTTCTTGAATCCTGTCATTTTTTCCCTCGTGTCCCTGAATCTTGTGGCCATAAAGTTCTGTAGTTGGGAAATGCAAGTGGCATTCTATATGCTGTTCCTTATGCTCTCATGTGGTAAATACGCATGACCGCACCCTGTACCAATACTTGGATGAGAAAATACTGTGGCCACAAGTGATAAGCAAACATACACGTGGACTGTGTATCTTCAGTACTGGTTATGCAAACAACCTTTCTTTTTTCCTTTCACTAGGAACGTTATGTGGCAAGCCTAATGCCTTTGCAAAAATGCATATCACCGTGGAAGGTATGGAAATATAATTTGAATGAGCTGGAAATCGGTGATTAGAGAAAACAGTTGTGGTATGCTAATGATTTCCTTAATTTCTTTCCATAGAGTCCACCACAGCTGAGGCAGTTTAGCCAGGATGAGTTCATGAAGACACTGGAAAAAGCAGGACCACAGCTCACATCAGGTTTAAAGGGAGACTGGATAGGACTTTACAGGTATTTTGTTTCATCAGCATAAAAAATTATCTTCTGAAATGATGACAAGTCAGTAATATGAATGCTCTTTTCCAAGCTTATTATCAGTATTGATTTGAGTAAGAGAATATGTGCTTTAATAGGAATTGATAGTGCTTGGTGTGCTTAATTCTGTTTCTCTTTACCGTGTTAATAGTTTTCGTAAGATGCTACCAACCCTACAACTCACTGTGTACCAGTATTGTGGTTTTATTTCTGGTTCTGACTTGATTCCTCCTTCCAACCAAACACAAAGATAAAAAAAACAATTCAGTCCGAGCCTTGCTTTTGTTTCTGACAAAATTCCTAATCTTTCTCATCTTTCTTTACATTTTCTCAATCCTTCTCTTGATTAATAGCAGCACCTGTTACGCTCCACTTCAAAGTACAATGTTTTTTTTTCAAAGTAAACAGAGAAAGGGTTCTAATACCTTCTTCAACCTCAAACATAATTACTTTACATTTGGTGATGCAGAAAATGGTGTATTATTAAAACTGCAATAAAAATATAGAATGTGTTTTGCTTTGGTGTTTTACCAGACATTTTTTGAAGTCACCCAACTTTGACGGTTGGTTTAGGAGCCGGCAGAAAGAAATCACACAGAAGTTGGAGGCCCTTCATTTAGAAGCACTCTGTAATGAGGTTAGGAAAATATGTGCTTTATGTTTAATATTAATCATCATGTAATAAAAATACATTCTCCCTCAAGTCAGTTTTACCCCTGCTGTTCTCATTGGTTGAACATAAGAGTGTTGACAATTTTGTCTAGTCTAATCTATTGAAACATTAATTTGTTACTCACGTACAAGCTAGAACTAACATAGCAAAAGAGAATAGCATGAAATGTAGTTCACTTCTTTTTATAATGACTGCTATCATTTGTAAAATGTATCTTTATTCCTTTTTCGTTGTGCATTTTGAAATTGAATATCCCCCTTCTCTTACTTCTCCCCCAAAAAAAGGTCCTTTCTCTTAATTGATAACATTATTTCACTCAGCTTCCTTCCTTGGTTTTCCAACACATTTTTAAGTTGTGATATAGTTTGTAGCTTTGAAGATATAAACTCAGGGTTTGGCACGATTTTTTTCTTTTATTTGTTTGTCTTGTGTGTGTGTTCCATCCTCCTGTTTTGCTAAGTCCTAAGCAAACATGCAAATAAAGCAGAATTTCACAGTAGAGACAGTGCGTGACTAGAATTAGTTTAGTAAAAGGCATGGGATTAAGGAAGAGGAGAAGACCCGTTCAGAACAAGAGTGGTAAATATTAGTTTCGAAAATTATCTGTGTTGCCATAAATATTTTGATGCTTTGTCTTTATTCTTTTAGAACTTGGTTTTCTGGAGTCAGAAGCATAGTGAAGTAGAAACAGTGGATCTTGTCTTAAAGTTAAAGAATAAACTGGTAAGTAACTGAGCTGAACATGGCTCAAATTTGTCTACCTTAACTAGGTGAAAGTACTATATAGTTTTGTTGACAGGCCCTTAAATGAAAATATTCTTTAAGATCCATGTAGCTCAAGAAATCAGTCACCCAGGTTTTTTAAACAAAACACTGCATTTCAGCTATCACCAAAGGAAGAGTTAATGAGCTTCCCAGCATCGTCCCGCTATGTTGGAAGCATTGCACTGGTTTCGTAGTTGGAACTTTGTGACTGATGTGAGTGAGAGCAAGGCGGAATCCTCAGGGGAGCAGAAAACCAGACTTTCTTGTGTTAGCTCATGCTGTTGTGTGGTTGTTGAGGAAAGCGTCTGTTCTCCAAAGTCCTAATCAGTCAGCAAATAAGGAACTCATTTTTCAGATTCACTACTATGTCACTTTGGTATGTCTTGTATTTTTAGCAGAAATCCTGTTTTATTGTAGTTGCAGGCTGACAGAGAGCAGCTTCCTGTGAAAACTGACACATTGAAAAAGCTGCAGGCGCACATCAATGATATCATCCTAGCACTTCCAGATGACTTGCAGGACATTTTGCTCAAAACTGGCACAACATGATTTCCACTAGGCTTTTTTTGTGCAAAAAACAAAAAGGCAGATGCGGTTTCACAGAAGACAGTGGCTTACCAGCTTCGAAACACAGCTCGAAATGGCATATTAACACTACAAATGGACTGTATGAACGGTATAGCCCACTATACTGTTTTTTCCACTTAAATACCAATGCAAATAAAGGAATTCCTGTGTCTAACAATGTTTGAAACAAGTGCTCTTAAAGAAAAGTCTGTGGGCCTATGAAACTCTACCACAGTGTAGGACTGCAGCGCAGTGCTGGCATTGCAGAATGTTTTCTAATTGGTGCTGCTATACCCAAACCTGTTAACTCAGGGCTAAACAATGTTGATTCTGTACTGTCCTGTTGATGTAGTATCTGATTGCTTTTCTTTTTTCTTTTAGTTTTTATCTAGTAATAAGCCCGACTGGCATATTATCTGCCTCGGTCAGAGGATGTTACAGTTGAGGTATTTTGCTGGTAAATCTTTGCTTTCAGAACAGTTTCAGGGACAGCTGAAATAATCAGATCGGTTCTTAACTTCTTCCTTTCTCTTTCTCACTTTCTTTCCAAAACCATATTAATATAGCGTCTTCAAAGAAGAGAAGGCAGCTGACAAATTCCCACAAGAAAAGGCTCTTCCATTCAGATTGTCGGTTGATTAGGGTGCTCTTACTTGCGTGCCTTAAATATAAAGTCATTGCATATGAATTGGTGATTTTAAACTTCTGACATTCAGGATTTAAAGAGGATCACTAGTGTAAATGTAAATATGCGATATTCATCACAGAAAATGAACACAGTGGTGTTCTAATATGGATTTTAAAATCAATGATTGCAGTAGAGTTAGCCGATACGTGACCTGTTTTGGTTGGAGATCGCAGCAGTTAGCTCCTGTTTAAATTTTTACATGTTTTTTTTTTACTTTATTTTTTTACTTACCCCAGTAGAGGGTTTGAAAAGGTGATGCCACTGGAGGGAAAGGATGTTGACTTCAGCTGAAAAAAAGCCCATGGTAGGGTCAAACTGTGGCAAGTAAAGATTGTAGCATGATATTATTCTCAGTATATGCACATAGCAGACTTGCATAAAGAGGAATTCTCTCTCGCATATTAAGCAACAAGAATGTGATGTTTATCTTCTTGAACAAGTTTCAGTGGTACATACGAACTCTGCTGCTCCACAGGCAATGGTGGACATTGACTAGTTTCAAGTAGCATAAAATTCATGCTATAGCGTACACCCAGCATACACTGTTATGTGACAAGTGGATCACGATCAGTTATAAAAAGAAAATAATCTGCTTTTAAGTGCTTGGATAGAATTTTTAAAATCTTATGACATAATCCCGCTATGAGAATATGCTTTTGTACAACCAGTATTTCATACCACCTTTCTAAAAATGTCTAATTTAGATATGAAGTGTCACAATGGTATTTTTATGAAAATATGTATTTTAATACTGTTATAGTTTGTATACCATTACTCATGACCAAAGTTCAATGTATCTATTCTGTTACTTAAACTACACCACCTCAGCATTAATTTCTAACTTGCAAATTTATTTTTTTTGCCCAGCCTGATGAATTGCATTTCTAATCCAGAAATTAATAAGTGGTCATTCTTTTACTAAATTATCTCAAATATTTAACTTGGAGCACTGTGTAGTTTCTTGGAACCATGTAAACCAGTAACAACTATGATAACTATCACGTGAGTGCAAATATGTATTTTTGTAAAAGAAAATAAAGGGATCAATTTTTATTTTTTTCTTTGGAACTTATGTAACTCAGATGAAGGGTGTGATTCGTTTGTTTCCTTCCCCCCCCCCTTCCTGTGTAAGACAAGCTTCTCAACAGATTATGGAGACTGCTGCTTAGTCTGACGTGATGGAGGTTGTACCTCTTGGGTGACCAGAACTACCTGATGTGACAGAGAAGTGTTGGAGTTTGAAAATGCATCATGGTTGTAATAGGATAGAACTGCAGGATCCTCAAGCTCACATGCCTCACCATAACATCCTTTCAGGTATTTGTAATGAGCCATAAGGTCTCCCCTCAGCCTCTTCTCCAAGCTAAACAACCCCAGTTCCCTCAGCTGCTCCTCACAACCCCTGTGCTCCAGACCATTCATCAGCTTTGTTGCCCTCCTCTGGATGTGCTCCACAACTCTGTACCTTTCTTTTAGTGAGGGCCCTAAAACTGAACACAGGATTTGAGGCATGGCCTCATCAGCACCCAGTACAGGGAAAGAGTCCCTGCCCGGCTTCTGCTGGCCACACCATCTTTGATCCAAGCTAGGATGCTTGCTGTTGGCTGCCTTGGCTACCTGGGCCACCTGGGCCGCAGCTGGCTCACTTTCAGCCACTGTCAACCAACACCCCCAGGTCCTTTTCAGACAGGCGTCTTTCCACTCTCCCCCAATGCTGTATCACTGCACGGGGTTGTTGTGGCCCAAGTGCAGGACCTGGCACTTGGCCTCGTTGAACCCCACACACGTGGCTTTGGCCCGTTGATCCAGGTTCCTCTGCAGCACCTCCCTAACTTGGAGCAGATCAACACCCATGCCCAACTTGGTGTCAGTAATCAATGTTCTGGGGATGACAGAAGGGCTTGGGTTGGAAGGCACCTCCAAGTTCAGCCAGTTCTACCCTCTGTGAGGGGCAGGGACGTGTCCAACTTGATCAGGGGCTCCAAGGCCTATCCAAGCCTGGAGCTTGGAACAGCTCCAGGGAGGGGGCAGCCATAACTTCCCTGGGCAATCTGGGCCAGGGCCTCCTCACCCCCATCCTGAAGAAATTCTTCCTAATGCCCAATCTACATCTCCCCCCTCCAGTGTAAAGCCATTCCCCCTCACTCTATCACTCCATGCGCTTAAAAAAGCCCCTCCCCAGCTTTCCTCTGTCCCTTTCAGCCCTGGAAGCTGCTCTAAGGTCTCCCTCGAGCCTTCTCTTTTCCAGCCTGAACACCCCCTTCTCTTCCAGCCTCTCCTCAGAGATGTTTTGCTTGGATTCTCGTTGGTTTATCGCCCTCCGGCTCTGCGGCTCCTGGGTGGGTGCGGGGCACCCAGCGACCTCGCGCCTCCCCCTTCTCCCCCCAGTTTCCCGGCATGCCGTGCTCCGCGCAGCCGGAAGTGAGGCGTGTGGCAGTCTGGGACTCCATCTCCCGTGATGCTCAGCGGCGGCAGCTGCAGGCGAGCCGAGCGCTGAGTGGGCGCGATGTACGCCGGGAGGTGTAGTTCCGCGAGGGGGCCGGCGGGGCCGCGCGGCGGAGGGGTGGTGCCGCGGCCGGGGGGATGTGGCGAGCGTGACGTGACTTTGTCCGCGTTGGAGCCGCGGGCCGTGGCGAGCGTGACGTGGCAGAGAGCGAGCGAGCGGGGTTCCGCGGTCACAGAGCAGCAAGCGCCCGCCCGCGCCCATCTCGGAGCCGCCGCAGCTCTGCCCCTGCTCGCCCGAGGACCCGCCGCGCCGCGCCGCCCGCGCCGCCATGGGCCTCACCATCTCCTCGCTCTTCTCGCGCCTCTTCGGCAAGAAGCAGATGCGCATCCTCATGGGTGAGGGGCCGCGGCGGGACGGGGCGGATCCACGAGTCCGGGCGAGCCCTCCGGGACGAGGCCCGCGGCGGGGGGAGGGCAGGCCGCGGCGGAGCGGCTCCGGGTCCCCTGGGCCCGGGTCCCCATTGCCCAGGGGACTCCTCTGTCCCTTGTGCCCGGGTCCCTATTGCCCAGAGCGCCTGTGTCCCCTCGGCCCGGGTCCCCAGGGCACCCCCCCCCCGTCCCGGTCGCCCAGGGCGCCTCTGTGTCCCCTTTGCCCAGGTCCTCAGGGCACCTCTCCTTGTCCCCATCGCCCAGGGCACTTCCTTGTCCCGATTTCCCAGGGCATGTCATTGTCCCCCGTGCCCGGGTCCCCTTTGCCCAGAGCCTGTCCGTGTCCCCATTCCCTGGGGCTTCCATTTCCCAAGGCCTGCGGGGTCGTTGGGAAGTGAATGAAGGAGAGGCGAGGAAGGGAATGGGGATGTGCTTGCCCTTCTTTTGCCTCCGCTGTGTTCGCGTTTCCTTCTCTCCAGTGTCCCGTCTCCCCGCCCCGTCCCTCGTCCGGATTCGTGGAGGAGGGGTGGCAGAGAACACTCTGTCCCCGGGGCTGGCGTGAATTCCCTTCACCCATGCAAAAAATCCCCCAAAAAGTTATTATAAAAAGCTATACACAGAAGATCTAAAGGTGAATTACCCTTAATCTTTAGTATTTTGAAATATCATTCAGAATGTCATAGAATCATGGAATGGTTGGGATTGGAAGGCGCCTTAAAGTTCATCCAGTTCCAACTCCCCTGCCATGGGCAGGGACACCTCCAACCAGACCAGGCTGCTCCAGATCCATCCAACCTAGAGATGCTCCCAACCAAGCAGCCTGGCTGTGACAGAGCCTGGGTGCTCTGACACTGACAGCTTAAGAAATTGCACATAATGGCCAGGCTTCAGTAACTAAGGCGTCTGTATCTCTAGCTTTTGTGAAAGGACATTATGGTGTAGCATCTGTGCTCTTCAATTCTCCCGAACGTTGCACACAAAATCTTAAAATCCCTTAGGTTGCTTTTTCAGTGCTTAGTTAGTTATTTGGAATTAAATGATGTTTCTGTAGAAATGAACTGTGCAAGAGTTGAAGCTAGCAGCTCTTGAAGATTCTGGTTTCAAGATTATGGTTCAAAAGGTCAAAGCAAGTGCATGCTGCATTTGGTATTTCCTCCTCTGCTCCAGCTCTTCCCTGCCTTCTTCCGCCCACCCTCTCCCAAGCTTCATGTGCAAACAGCTCTTGACCCCCAAATTTGTTTCCAGTGCTGTTCCTAAAGTGAATGGAACTTGACTCGTGGCCATAGACTGAGGGAGCTTTCCCAAGAAATTATATGAAGTGCTCATTTCCATGTAGCCAGCAATGGGACCTGGTCCTAACTGTGACACTTCTTGGCACACTACTCACCCTCAGCACTGCCTGGCTACGTGCAGCTGATGCAAAATGCAGCTTATTTAATTATAAACTTCCATGTTCTCTATACATTTTGTGATTACAGAGTTCTTTATTGCACACACAGTAATTTTTTATTTTATCTTAGTCGCTTTAAATTAGAGACTCTCATCCATTTCAAAACAACCTGAATAATTTCAGTCTTCAAGACAACTTAGTACATCTCTTGGTTTCAAGGAGGTGATTCGACCATCTCCCCAGCAGCCAGACTTTTCATAGGACTCTAAAAGAATGGAGCAAAAGCTTCAGATGAGCTTGATGGTAGCATGAGATCGTGTCTGTGGTGTTTGTAGTTCTGTTGAATTCTGCAAAATGATGAAAACAGGAAAGTGATGTCATACAGATCAAAGCAACTTGCAAGGCTTTAGTTTTTCCACTGGTAGATAATTCATTCAAATTTAGGTTAGATAGGAGTTCTAGCAGTTGGTTCCACTGCATCTGTTTTTTCTTTTTAATTATTTTGATTTTAAGGTACAGATTATATTTACACACAGGCTGGGTCAGAGTATGAGACTACACCTTATTTGTTGTGTTGTATATGAGGGTAAAACTTCTGCTGTGTTGTGATGAGAGTGTCTCATGCAGCCTAAACTGGATGTTTTGAACCAGAATATGTTATACTGGAGGTCGCATAATTCATTTTTACTTGTGACTAGGAAAAGCAGCTCTTCATAGTGTTCTGCATGATGCATCGACACTTTGAGGAGAAATGTCTACATGAATTTGGGGACTGATTTAAACTTTTCCTCAAGGTGATAATTTTCAATTTATGATTTGAAAGTGAGCAGGACAAGGCTAGACATTTAAGTAGTAGTAAATCAGTGAAGTAACTGTGTGGGGCAAGGTGTTTATGGAGAAATTTTAAATGAGTTGCTAATGAACAGATGATTAGTTTATAATTCTGACTTCCTTTTCGTACAGCTTTCTTCTATTTCTGCAGAATTCAAGCTAAAGTAGAATCAATATAGCTCTTAAGACAGACTTTGTGTTACTGAGTTCTGCAGAATTTGAATACTACTCTTCAGGTACCATTACCAACAGCTGACATGACACGCTGTCTTTATAATATCAAACGACATCTTGACAGTGTTAGGTTTATGGTTGGAGTCAATGATCTTAAAGGTATTTTCTGTGATATTTATGGTAAAAGGTGCACATTAATGGTGTGCTGTTACTGCATTTTTGTGGGGAGCTTTGTCTGTGGGTTTGTTTTTTTTACAATTAGGTATTTTTCAGAAATATTAGGTTAACGTGATTCTGAGGAAATGAATGTAAAATAATTCCTGCATCTTCTTTATAGAAGGAAGTAACGTGAGGGGAAAAGAAAAGAAATAACTGTGGGACAGGAATGAATGATACAAGGTTAGACTAGGCAACTGGGGCACTGAAGTGGAAAATCTGAGTCCTAACTCTATGTCTACCTCTTCTTTAAAACTCTTCACTCATAGTTTCTTGTGCTTAAAAAAGGCAAGTTATTGATTCACTGTATACCTTTCAGTATCATAGTGTTCTGTGTCTTGGGGTAGTCGTGCAGGTAATAACTGAGATAATACCTACTCAGGAGCTTTGAATACAAAGGTAATTATTAAATATGTTGGCAAAAAAATTGTCACATTCATTGGGAATTTTGTCACCCTACAACACAAAATCATTTAGCTGATTTTTGTAGCTGGTTTTTGTTTGGGGTTTTTTGAACCGCTGGTGTGGTTCACATGCTGTTGGGTTTCTTTTGTATGTGTGTTTTCTTGAGAAAAAGAATTCTTTACTAAGATTGATCCTTTCACATCCCCCAAAGGCTTAGCCAGTCAAAACTAAACCTGAAAGAGGAATATTATGTAGAGGATAAAGAAGACAAGTTTTGAGGTAACTGGTATAAAGGTAAAAGAAAAGTGAAGGAGTACAAACCTGTAGTAAATCGTAGTAAATTTTTTTGCTGGCTTTTGTTTCTAACATGAATGTCATGAATCAGTTAAGAACTGTAGAAACTTTTTTTTCTTTGTGTGATTATGGGAAGGGTTCATCTTGGAAGCAGCAGCTATATTCTATAGTAAACTTGGTAAATCTCAATCTGACAACCAAAATCTATTTGTCTTGATGGGGATTCAATTGTAAAAGTCAACTCGTTTTTTCTGCCTCTTTATTTTCCATGAAGTTCTGTGCTGTGGTAACTGAGGCAGCTCGATACTCAGCTACCAATGATTGAAGTTGGACGTTGGTAAATGAGGAGTATGATGTAGGCACAGGAGTGGCGTTCCCAGGGAAAGGCAAACTGCAAGCTTGAGATGTAGAAACACAACAGACTGTGAATAAATCACTTTTAAGAGGAGTAGAAGGCTCAGAACCATGCTTGTTTTTGCAGCAACTGAGAGCATTGTAGGTGTTTTTTTCTTCAGCTCAAGGAAGAGGATGTTTGACTGAGTTTAAAGATAAATGGTTTCAAGTGCAAGTCTGTGCTTTTCATTTGTACTTTATTGCAATTTTAATGCTTTGTGGTATAACTGCTGTCCGCCATACCTGCATCGAGATTCTTACACTTTGGTCTTGCCAACGGTCAGGCAATAAAATTGGAGTGAAAGTGTAGATTTGGAAATTCACTTGACGTTATTTGAGGATTTAATCTTGGTATATCAACCTAAATTTTAGGACATGAAAATAGCTCATACATTTACATTTAGTGTTCCAGTGCTAATGTAGACATGTATGTTTTTTTGAACTACTAAAAGCAATAATTACATTTTGTAGTGGCTCAAAAGATTAAATGCAATTTAGTACTCTGAAATGTTTTGTTCTGAAATGGGTAGTAAATGCCAAGTTGGAGCGAGAAGTATGAATGTAGGCTACGCTCTTGATGACTTCGTAACAGTTACAATTTAGGTAAAAGAGGCAGATTTGTGCAAGTGGGGTCATGGTGATTTGCAGAAGTTGCTTTCCCATTGGTTAAAAGCTGCTGTTCAGCCAGAGGAAGAAAACACCTATCCATAACTCAGCGTGCCTCGGTGCAAAGTCCAATGGCTTAATTATAATTGTGGATAAAAGCAAAGTCTCTGGGCTTTATGCTCACATAGCTGGTGTACCCTCCTGCCAGCGCCACTGAGGTGGTCGTGGTGAGTCCTGGCACGAGAGCAGAGTGAATAACTGGGGCATAATTCCTGAAAACTCTAGTTTAAAACTCTAGGCTAGTTTCTAATTTCTTAACTGTAAGTCATATCTTCAAATTGTTTCCAGTACTCTGTGTTCATTCTTTGAAATGAGGTTGTTTTTTTTCTTTGTCTTTATCAGTATCTCATGGCATAACCCCTAAATACACCAAACCCATTTGTGTTGATAAAGCCATCTTTCTTTCCTTGCTAATTTTAACACATCTTGTCAGTGTTTGTTGTACTGATAACTGCTTGGGTGGGTTCTTTGGGGAGTGGGAGAACGGTTTGTAAGTATAGCTTTAATGAGCGGTTCTCTAAATGATCTTAATGTTAATTTACTGGAAAACTACCACATGCATACCATGTACGTACATTATGTTTTCTTGTAAAGATCCTACAAATGCTTACTTGAAGCTGAGCTGTGTGAGAATAGTGTTGGGCTTCAAGCATTGTGCTTTTAAACATTGTTCTTCAGTGTATATGGAGGGTTTGAGGGTTTCAGAGTTTGCTTACAGGGTTTTCTAAGGGTACCTGACTCTTCAGTGGCGCAGGGAGAATGTTAGCATTTGCAGGTTTCATGAATTGCAAGCTCTTGTGAAACCTCTACTGCACAATGCCTTTTTTTTTTGTGTTCATGTTTGTGTGTGGTCCTAAAAGAGACCAACACTTTTAGCACACTTAAAGCTGTTACATTTTTATTTGAACATTTTGGGAGTTTATTACCCCTTAAGGAGCTTTGGTTTCGATGATGGATTCTCTCCCCGCTTATATCATGACATAACAATTGGAACAACTGGTTTTTTTAACACATGATGACAGTACCAAAGAAACTGCTTTGCTATATGTGATCCTCTTCTCAGTACCAGAATATGGGGCAGTTGTAGATATATTTTTTTTAATCAGTTTGCTCTTAACAGCATTTTGTGTCTTGAGAATGAGGAGGCTTTAAGAGTTTGGTTTCTTTCTGAATAAGCAGGTAGTTTCAAATTCCATTTTATTGCCACGATAAGGAAACAGCTGCATTATTAATCGTCAAGTCATCAAACCATTTTAAGCTTAATATATTGCCATTACCAAGTGAGTGATTAACTGAGAACACTTAATGTTATCCTTGTTTGATAACATTATTTGGTTTCTTGTACAAGCATTATTTAATTAATTGATGGTATTTTATTTTTGTTTGGGCAAAATTTTGCTGACTATTTAAAGTTTCACAAATAGACGTGTTTTTCCAACTGTTGCTGTGGTTAAGTGTTTAATATTTACCTTTTATTTAGCTACTTATATGCTGGGTATTGGATTCTAACATCTTTGAGGCTATGTTTTGTTGGGTTTTTTTAAGGATCACATATTTACCCGATAGCTTGCATTGAAAAACAGTAAGCTTAAGTTTTGTTGTAGAAATAGAAAAGCAAATTTCAGTGCAGAAGGCCTTCTGTAAAGATCAAAAGTGGAGTCTTCTAATGAAAGTGTTCTGGTGGATCACCATGAATAGAATTGAAATCCTGAAGAAGAATTAGACCCCCTAGGGTATACAAAGACGGACAACAGGAATTTCCTAATATATGTATTTTTGTCAAAATAAGTGTTTTAGCATAAGGACAAGAGATGAGAATGAGGGAGACTGCATTGTCTTCCACTGATGGGGCCAACTCCTGCTGGTTTGGGTGCACATGAAACTGGCTTTAGCTGAAGGCTGAGTGAGCAAGACCATCCCCAGCTTGAAGCAAAATAGCTAACATGATCACTTAGAAACTATGTTGTGTTTGTAGTTTGTAGCTAGGCATTTGAAACCATTCTTAGACAGAAGAAAATTTCAAAGAGAATGGCTGAGAGAGTTTCACAGGCTGAGATAGTTGGGGTTGTTCAGCTTGGAGAAGAGAAGGCTCTGAGGAGACCTTAGAGCAACCTTCCAGTACTTAAAGGGGGCTACAAGAAAGCTGGGGAGGGGCTGTTCACAAAGGCTTGTGGGGATAGGACGAGGGGCAATGGGTATAAACAGGAGAGAGGCAGATTTAGACTAGACACGAGGATGAGAGTGGTGAGACATTGGAACAGGTTGCCCAGGGAAGTTGTGACTACCCCGTCCCTGGAGGTGTTCAAGGTCAGGTTGAATGGGCCTTAGGCAGCCTGATCGAGTGGGATGTCCCTGCCCATTGCGGGATGGTTGCAACTGGGTGATCTTTAAGGCCCCTTTCAACCCAAACTATTCTATGATAGAACTTAATTAAATAACACAAATACTAAGGAAGATGAACAGAAACTTGTGAGCCTGTAGGTTGTGGATGGAAGTGTGTTGTTGAGCTTTTCTTGATGGCTTGTTCTCTCTCTTAGTGCTGGGTAGAGGAGCTGGTGGGACACGTACAGTAGCGTGTCAGCAGTGACTTAAGACTGTTTAAAAAGTTGTTTCTTCTCAGAAAAAACTCTGTAATACACTGCATGTAAAATGGCATATTTTTAGATGAGAAGGTTGTAGTTCATATTGTGAACTAAATCAAATTTTCTGTTTATTCTAGTTGGTTTGGATGCTGCTGGTAAGACAACTATTCTTTATAAACTGAAGCTAGGAGAAATCGTCACCACAATTCCCACTATTGGTAAGAAAACCAAATTCTCGTGCCTTCATTCTTGTTACTCTAAATTTGTGTTGTAGAGATTGGCTCCTGAAGAACGTAGGGATTTGGTATCTTTGCTGTTAGTACGAGTAGAAGGGCAAACGTGGCTTTCTAGTACTGCTGTAACATAGCTGAGTCACACCAGAGAGAAACCTAGACCAGAATCCTGTGTCTGACAGTGGCCAGTAGCAGATGCTCAGCAGTAAAGGAACCAAGGAAGCATCAGTCCTTTGCCCAAACTCCATGAGCCTCTTGCAGTTGGTGGCTGAAAGATTTGCTGAACCACAGGTGGTGTACTTTAAATTAAAAGATTAATATTACTCTGCCCCATCAGTCAATTTCTTCTTGATCTAGCAATTCCGTTCTGATAAGCCATTTTATCTATATTTTGGGGAAGTATTACTTAGGAAGTAGCTATCTTTAACATGGTTAGAATTACATTTTAACACTAACATTAACTATTTCTAATTACTTGATTCTTTTATTTTTAGGTTTTAATGTGGAAACAGTAGAATATAAAAACATTTGTTTCACGGTTTGGGATGTTGGTGGTCAGGATAAAATTAGACCTCTTTGGAGGCATTATTTCCAAAACACACAGGTAAGAGTTGTGAAACAGGAATAATTAATGACCTGTTTTCTAAGGTCTCATGATAGTTTGGAGAGTATGTGTGGAAAGCTGTATTCTGTCTGTTATTTTCAGAAAAGCTCTTCACTATTTCCTGCAAGTGCCGAGTGATATGTGAATTTTATTCTAGTTGAAGCTAGGTTTGTTACCCTGAAGGCTTCAAGTCTGGTTGTGAGTGTAGCCTGGCAAGATGAAGTCCTTTAGGATCTACCAGTGTAATGTGTCAGAGCAGCTGGTTTGTTTGTAGGGAACTCTTCAACTTTGCTGTATTCATGCTTTGATCTATTTGAATTGGTGTTGGCTTATTTAGAAGGCCTCGTTTTGTTTTGCAGTTGAAAATTATTACATGGTTGTTCAAACAGACATCTTGCATTGCTTAAACAGGAAGTTGGTTACCTAAGAGAGGGACTGATCACAACGCTCAATATGAGATTTCTTGTTTTTAAAATACTGCAGCTTGTTTGCATTGATTTTTGAAACTGCTTAACTTTTTACAGGGCCTCATTTTTGTGGTAGACAGCAATGACAGAGAGAGAATCCAAGAAGCAGCGGATGAGCTGCAGAAAATGGTAAATAACAATACCCTCTGAAATATGATTGTTACTGATACATTTTGGGGTGGTTGTAAGCTCTTGTAGGAGATTTAGGATTTTAAAAGTTTAGGGAGCTTGTACAGTGCACGTTGTATTCGCTTGGTAATTCCAGGTCACGTAGGGTACTGAATTGTAACTGCAATTCTGTAGAAAGCTTTAGCTCAAGAATTACTGTTGCATCAGAACTTTTCTTTCCTTCATGAAAACTTAACAGAAGTGCAGCAGATAAAGAAAGAATTTTAGAAAAGCAAATTGGTGCTAAGAATTTCAGTGGCAAGGTGTTGGTAAATTTCAACTGTCTGTTGAAAGACTATTTTCTTATTTGTAGGAGAATTTCTGTTGGGTACTGGTTACATTTCATTCAGTACTTATTAAGGACTTCAGGAGCAAGAATGGAAATGTTTATAACCTTTAAATCAGTATTTAGGTTTCTTTAGTACTTGCTGAAGTACTTAACTGAGCTGATTTAATAACATGACCGTTTTTTCTGTTAGCTCGAGGAGGATGAGCTGCGAGATGCAGTGCTGCTTCTGTTTGCGAACAAACAGGATCTGCCAAATGCCATGGCAATCAGCGAAATGACAGATAAACTAGGTCTTCAGTCTCTGCGTAACAGAACTGTAAGTACTAAACTTCCTGGTTGCTGAATTCTTCTCTTCCTTTGTTATGTATCATAAACATTAGTTTTTCTTTAGAAGAAAGTAAAGTTTTCACCACTTCCTGTAGGAAGATGCACGTACATTCTATTAAACTCTGTAGTGCATAATTTAAAGTCATTGTTCAAAATAAGTGGTTTAGAAGTACAGCCTAGTGTTTGCAGCTGTTGCAGGTGTCTCATCTCTCACTTTTTCCTGAAAAAATAAAAGTATGCCAGTCTGTCACTGAAATACAGCTGTCAGATGTGTTTGACAAAGAATGTGGTGGGCTTTCCTGTTTTCTCGGTATTTGTTATTCAGGGGAGAAAGTGCATTCTGCATTCTCACCACTACAAAGATGGGAGGAAACTAACTAGCTCCTGAATCCTTAGATTCCACCTGCACAAGCCTTGCTTCACATAGACCCCTTTAGCGTTCCGTAATACTTGCGTAATGTCTGTATGTTGACACACTAAGATCATATCCATAGAAAGTGTTTTAGAGGTCTGTTAATTTAGATCATTCCATGTCTGTTTCCTGAAAAGCTGTCTTTGAAAAACAAGAAGGTAGTTTTCAGCAAATAAACCAAATGCAAGTTCTGTATTTGTTTCTTGATAAATTAAACAGCATTCTAGCATTTGGGGGACAAACTCTCTGCTTTTGGATAAAGTCTGAACCCCATCTACTTTAGAAAAGTATATATAAACTTTTGAAAATATGACCTATTTGATAGTGTCTCTATATGTGGCACAGAACTAAGGTCAAAGAACACTGTTTGAGTGTCTGAGTGTCACGTACTATTACAACTTCGCTTGTGTTTTGTTGGTATTTAAATGTAATTTTTGTTCTGCATCAACAGTGGTACGTCCAGGCTACCTGTGCTACACAAGGAACTGGCCTGTACGAGGGACTTGACTGGCTGTCAAATGAACTCTCAAAACGCTAACTCAAACTGGATGACTCTTTCACCAGGGACATGTTTGATATAAGTGGTCTAGGCTTGTTACAACAAAATTAGTTTGCATCTTGGTTATTACAGTATCTGGAACTGATATTTGGGCAGGATATTACAGCGTTTCAACTTCTTTTGTTGCCAATTATTGTTTACCGAGCTACATGTTGCAGAGGTAGCAATATGCTTGGGTAAAAAATATCCTTAACTTGGAAAAAGTGTATCTTCTGATTTTTTTCCCCCTCCTTAGCCTAAATGCCTGAATATAGTTATTGTGGCATCTTTAAGATCTGTTTTGAATACTCTCTGGAGCCCGAATAAATTAATGTTTTGATTTTTTTTTTTTCCTCACTGCTACTTTTAGTTTACTGATGCCCTGTTTCATTCCT
Source organism: Cuculus canorus (assembly GCF_017976375.1). Classification (NCBI taxonomy): domain Eukaryota; kingdom Metazoa; phylum Chordata; class Aves; order Cuculiformes; family Cuculidae; genus Cuculus; species Cuculus canorus. The sequence continues at coordinate 5,640,650 of NC_071411.1, read as the reverse complement.
CAGACAGTCTGCTGATTTAAAAATGTAGCATTCCGTATATATTTATTTCTGTCCCTTGCCAAAAAGAATTCCTAATACTGCTTGTTCCAGCCAAGGAAATGCTCTAAAACACTATTCAATCTGCTGCACTGAGGAACATTTTATTAATTCTTGGGTTCTGTCAGCCCAACTTGCCTTTATGTGAATTGGATTTGGTGGGTAGAATAGTTCTGTGCTGGTTGCGAAGAGCTCATGTTGAGGTTGTTTTTAATATTCAGCAGATTGTCTTCCTTTATATTGTATCTTTTTTTTTTTTTTTATGTTGCATGTTGCTTTTTGGTATCAGCCTGACTATTTTTGCCCAGTGTATAATAGTTCTGCTGAAATTTTACTGTTTGTTGGTGAACATATCTTCATAAAGAACTTTTGGAAATTCATCAAACTCAATGGATTAGTTTCTTCATAACCCATTTGGAATTATTCCTAATAAAATTATAAAATGTATAGTTCTGTGTATGCTCTTCTTGATTCCCAAAATAGTTGAGCTGCAAGTTATCGCTTGTTCTTTTTCTATTTAGTGAGCTTTCCTACAGCTTGAATGTGAACATCAGTTTTTCACTTGTTTGGAGCCTTAGAGAACGGAATGTGGAAGAAGGGCAACAAAGTTGTATACAGTGCAGTAGAGTAGCTGTCATCAAGATTGATATGATTCTGTAAGTGTCTTTTGAAGTTGTAAATCTAAAATTCCTTTTTAGATGTCCAGATATGAAAATACTAACAGTTACAAAAATTGTAATAAAACAAATACCAACTGCCTGAAAAGCACGCATGTCTGTTTCGTAGTTGTATCTGCACTGGAAAACCAACACGGGCTCTAGCAGGAGCATCGCCAGTTCTGCTGGTGGCTAGCAGGGAAGTTAACTTCCGTATTTGTACAGGAATTTAGTCAGTACTGTATAAACGGTGATAGTAAGCCCCAAAAATCAGCTTTAGGCAGCTGCTACTGTTTACTTTCGTATTTCTCCTTCTTATACTTCTCTAGTTCAATATAATTAAATTAATTTTTTTTTAGTCTGCCACTAGTGCGTATTTTTAAATCTGTTTTTCTGTTGACTCTGCTGTATGGATTCAAACATAGCTTAATCTTCCAACTGAAACATTCTGCTCTATTAATGGTACGTCTTTAGGAACCCAAAGCATGACTTCACTGCTTTTTTAGGCTAAGCTTCTCTATTATTTCTAGCCCAGGTCTTGTTATCCTTGCTACAAGAAATGCGAGTGACAAGGTCTGAGAGACTTAAGGTAGCTTAAATTAAGAGTGACTTCCAAAGCTGCAGCTGAGGCTTAAGTTTCTAGGAAGGACTGTTACCATCAACACAACTAACTAGAGAAAATTCCAGAGCTCTTGAATGTGGTCATTAACTCTCTTCACTGTGTAACAGAAACCCAGGAGGAAGTGTAAGGTGAGTAGGGTTTTGCTTGCACTTTTAATGAATAGCTGATTACATGTTAACTGAAGTAGATATATCCATGCGTTGGATCAGAAGCTGTCCATATGCTTATTTCTAGCAATGAAGTTCCTTGAAATGATCCTTAAAAGGAACACCTTGTTTCAAAAGAGGCAGCTGGTCTGTGATATGAATTGTATTGGTATAGTGCCAAGAGGTTAAAATGAAACAGTGCTTGTGACAAATTAAATGCCATCTCCTCTTCCAAGGAAAAAGTTAGAAATAGCCTTTAAATAAAAAACAGATACTTAGAAACAAATGAGGCTGATTATTTTGAAGGAAGATTTCTGTTTAGTAGAGATGAGTATTTCATTGGTTTAATTCTTTCAGATGCTTTTAAGTAATTAAATCCCCTGGTTTAGGTGAGCTGCGTTTACCCACAATTCTGAGTTACAGCATGTGTATAGAAGTTCCTGTTTCAAAGAGTCACTGTGCTTCACTTTGTGTACCAGTAGGTTGTAATTTTGCTGTAAAAGGAGTAATCTCACAAAGTCGGAAAGTAGTAAAGATGAAGCTCATGTAAGAGCAATTGGATCTGCACGGGGGTTAAGGTGTAGTAACACCAAGTCAATAAAATTCTGGAGTGTAACTGGGTAGTTGCTGTAGTGTTAATGAGAGCGTAGAGAGGATCTGAAGCGTACTACAGTTTTCCTGTAAATAGATAAGATCACACGACCTCCGAGTACTCCACACTGTAAGGTTGTAATCTTGGAAGCAACGCCTCTGTTATGCAGTTTATTAATCGTAATGTTAAGGTGTGGAAAAGATAAGACACCTGATAGCCTGTGGAATAACGTCACAATTGGACAGAAGTAAATAAACTTCCCCTCATGTTGCTAGAATCTCATCTAGTGTTCCGAATTCTCTGAATACTTCCAAGGTGCACGCTAGGTGACGTGTTCCTGACTCTAAGCAGCAGTCCCTGGGGCTGGTGCATGTGCTCAGAAAGCTGCCTAGTGTACGGATGGCAAGTGTGAAGTAGTTTGTCATGCATATTCTTGCTGGCTATCGCTATGACCTGAATTCCTACTGGTTTTCTTTTTCCTTTGGAGTTAGTGTTACTTTTGTATAATAGCCAGCGCTCATCTGTGTGTCAAGAACAAACTGCTGATGAAGGGTTTTATTAGGCTGCCTAATCTCTTTTAGTACTAAGATCACATGTGGTGTTGAAATCCGTGTCATATTCCATTAATATGGCTGGCTGTCAGTAAATATATTAGCTGTGGCAGTGACACTTTCTTAAACAGACAAAAAGGAGATGAAACATTTAATTCCTGACTCTTCTCTCTTTTTGGATTACAGAAACTCAGAGGATAAATTCTACAACCTCATTAGTTAGAGGCTGATAATTTGTATGCTAATCTTACATGAACACAGTACTATAAAGGCAGTGTAAGTCCAATTTTTCACCTAGCCAAGTGTCTGTTGCCTCCAGAAGGCCAGGCTTTCCTGCTCTTAGTTCTGGAAACGTTCTTGCGACTGACAAGTTTAGCTATAGCGGGAGCTGCAGTGAAAGGAGAAACTCCTCCCTCGTGAGACAATGGCTTGTCAGAGCAGATGCTGGAGCAGGGCGGCTGTGGAGTTCACTGCATCAGAGATGGGGAAGTGGATTAAATTGAAAGCAAAGTGAAATATTCCTTTTTTCCTTAATGACTAGTCTGGGAAAGTACTGTAGTGCGAAAAAATAACCAAAACCAACCCCAAGCACACTTGAAAATATGTGAAGGATATGGAGCATTCCAATTGCTGGAAGGGGAACACAGGAGTTTAGGTTTATGAAATAAAATGGAGACAAGCTTAATATGGGGCTTTGACAAATCTGGATTCTAGAGGTGATCTAGAGAGTGATTAATTAATTGCTGGGTAGGTCCATGTGCATATGGGGAGTTAAAATTGCCTTACGTGGAGTAGGAAGCACCGTATATTATCTCATGTAAATGTAGAGCTTAGAATGTGTGGGATATGAGCCAGAGGTGTAGTGAAGAGTTGCTTCCACCTCCCAAAAAGTCACTATTGTTTTCAATTGTGATTTTTTCCTAACCTAGGCCCTAGCGCTACATTCTCCCTCCAGAAAGGTTTGCTTGTTTCCTGATTCGAGGCTCTTGTTGGCAGTCAGCCGGTGCTGCTGCATTTCACTAATTGAACCAGGGACGCTTTGACTGGGGAACCTTCAGCAGCAGCTCACGGAGTTGCATTTTCTCCTTTAAAGGATTATCTACCATGTGCAAGGGCCATGTACTTTACCAGGCCTGCTCCAGTACCCTGGTTTTCTTTTACTGCCTGCTTCCTGCAGCTGCCGGCTTTGCTGTGCTCTCCTGTCCTCAGTCTGCAAGGAGACAGAGGCAGCCGTGCAAGTACCGATAGAGGAATGAAAGGAAGCACAATGCCAAGCGAGTCTATTCTCTCCCCAGCTCCATCTTCTGGCACTACGGAGAAGAGAAAGATTCTCAATGTTCTGTTTCTGGAAATCAAGACAAAGTAACCCAATTGTAAAGAATAGGTACTTAAAAAGGAGAAATTGAATGTTTTCTGAAGTTACAAGGGAAGTTGAGTTAGCATGTGTAAGTAATGTAATTTCACTTTCAAACTTAATTTCAATTTTACTATTCTAAGTGACAGAGTGGGACATTCTCTTGCCAGTCTACAAGCCTGTATTATTTGAATTCGGGGGTTTTTTTCAGACCTGGCAGATTGTAGGCAGCTTCTGACTCACTTTCAGTGTAATCTTTCAATTAGTACATATTATTTGCCCAGAAACAAGGTTTTATCTTCGCTCTTGTACCTTGGAAGTTTAGTTATGAATCACTGATACTTTTATATATATAATCTCCAGGAGAGTACAGACATCACCTTCAACTCATATGCAAGATTGAGCTACACTTTACTTTTTAATTGGATTTATAAGAGTAACTGATCAAGGACTCAGTCAAAGTATTTCAGGTCCAATTTTACAGGTTTAGTGAATCCCAGCTCTAACCTACAGTCTACACGAGTGGTTCTGCAAGTACAGTGCAAGTACACAGCTTTTTATCAACCTGGGCAGACTTGGTTTGCCGTGAAAGACAACTAGAAAAAATCATTTGAGAGCACTTGACAGTTGAAAGGGGAACTTTATTAGGTGGAAGAGAGTGATGTACTGAAATGGTTTTCAAATGCCATTTCATTCAAATGGACTACTGATGCAGGGAAAGAATCCTTTTAAATGACTCGACCCCCTGTAGCACATTCAATGAGTATATGGAAAAAAAAGATGTCTCCCCACATCCAAGTTTCTTCTAGAAAACTGGGAAAACTACCATTTCTAAAAGGAAAAAAAGTGGCAATAACATTGAGGTCTTCTTTGTGTCCAACAGAGGAACAAATAAGAACAATTGTGGTCAATGTCTGCAAGTCACTTGTGTTTCTTTTTGAAGATTTAGGCACAGATTTAAGCTAATGCACCACATGAACTCTCCTGTATCTCCTCCTACCTAAAAATAGATTATAATGTTAAAAAGCTTTCTCCCATCCAGAGTTGGCAGTCTTAAACTTGATTATTTCTCTTATTGCCAATGACTATAAAAACCAGAAGGAACTGATGTCCAAAGTAGATGCTACCTGTTTATGTAGTCCAGTTTTACCAGGTACTCAAGTTACCCTCATTACCCATATCAAGTGGGCAAGCAAAATGCTTCCAAATTAATTATAACAGCTGATTGTTGACAGAAAAGCCATTCACTGATAATTAAAGAACATCTTTTCAGAAGGTTGTAGGTACACATACATGGGTCATGCCACTTACTAAAAAACTGGGCCACAGTAATGGTAAGTGAACAAGCCTTTCTGCACTCGTTTAAAAAAAAAAAACATTGTCATGACAGCAATTACAATGCAATGAGGTTGAATCAACCAAATCCATTTGTTTTCAGGTTCTGCATTTGGTTCTGAATTAAGCAGGGTTAAATTTGTACACCATCTTACATGAATTTAATCCAATTTATATCTTTAAGAAAATAATTCTTAATCCTTTAAAAACACCAGTAAAAAGGCATATGATAACCCAATTTTAACCACCCCCCATCTTAAATATATTTTTCCTATTGGCATATAAAAAGGCAAGGGAGAAGCTGTCATGCAAATATTCTGAACAATGTGGTAACTTTCAGTGGAACCATTAAACACATCAACTTCCCAGTGACTGTTACGACTTCCCTGCTAAGAGCACACAAGCTGAGGTGCAACCTCAGTTCCCCAGCCATAAATAAGTGTTGTCTTTGAAAACCCCCAAAAGCACCGCACAAGAGCTGACTTATTTCCACTTCAAGTCACATACTAGTGCTATGTGATCAGAAGGATGTATAACACTTGGCAAGGCCTGATGGGCTGTTACTTCTTCATGACTCGGCAATGGAATGACCTGTTCAACCTCTAGAGCATTTTCATCAATGAAAATGTAGTCCAGACATCCATGGAACCCACCGACATAATTTGTGTAAGCAGGTTCTCCACAAGCACTAAGCAGTTTGAAAGGATGGCTTAGAGGCATATTGCACCTTTCTTCTTCGCCATTTGAGACCCAGTCTTCGTGATCTTCAGCAATGCCACCACTCTTAATAAAACTGTAAGTTCCAGATGATGGTGTGCTGTTAAAATCTCCACAGAATATGACTGGTATACCAGGATACAAGTCACACGCTACATGCTTGATGTGAGTCAAGGCTACAGCGATTTGGACGAGACGGATGTTCCCACCTAAGAATATACAAATGCATTACTTGACACACTTCACAGCAGCATTGGAAGGATTTTCCAAGTTGCTCATTTAAGCATGCATCATGTATAGCTCTGAAACAGCTATCTCATTTTAAGTTCTCTACACTGCGTTTTAGAATAGTTTTCATAAATAAAGAAGCCTTTGGCCTTTGTGGCTATGAAAGTTTTAGAGAGGCAGACAATGTTTTAACAAACTCGCATAGGCAAGAACTCAACTCATGTTATAGCACTTTCTGTTTTGTGCCAGACATCCCAATATTGTTCCTAAAAATCACAGAACCAAAAGAAAACTAATTAAAAGAGAAGAATCTCTTCTAAAAGCTTCTGTAGCCCAATTTGGTTGCCCTTCTGGCAATAGCCCAACAGAACTCCTTTAGATACAATACGACTGGGAAGCCATGAGCACAGGCAAAGCCATCTATGTATCATGGTCTACTCTCTGTGTGTAACATGACTTCTCTCCATTTCATCTGCGTTCCACAGACTCCCAGGCACACTAAAACAATCTTACTCTAAGGAAAACACACAAACAGACCTAGTAGCCTGGCTTGATTCATCTAGATAAGAAACAAGGCAGGAAACTGTTCCAGAAGAAAAGGCTACAGCTGCAAAAGAATGGGGGGAAATCTATTCTCCCTAGGAAGGACAAAAGCCTTTAGACACCCAGTTATCCCACATACACACATGTGACAAAATTACCTTTTGGATGCCAGTATAGGTGGGTATTGGCTACACAAATCTTCCTGGAAGGATCTGTTGTAGACTGAAGAACTGAAACCTTCAATAGAAAAAGCAGTCTTTAGTAAGCCTTAAAGAGAAAGGTTATATATTTTTTGAAACTGCAATAGCCAGCTTACTCCTCTCCAGCCACTTCAAAGAATCCAAGGCTTCTAATCTTGTAGAGTCTATTTATCTCCTACATAAAAATTGGATACCAGCCAATGTATTGCCAATATAACCACTGCATCCAGCTATTCCACAAATGTTCTTTTGTCTGTAAGTATCCAGCTTGGCAGTATTTTTTTCTCCAATTCATTCCACATTTTTTCATAAGTTGTTACTAAGACTGCATCATTCTCAACTACTTTTGTTTTCTCGCCTTCCACCTCTGCAACAAAATTGGAGCTGTATCTCCGGTTTTAGCACACAAACACTAGGATCTCAGTTACCAAGAAGTCGTTAGTCCTCCTCAGTCCTCAAGTAGGGAACTTCTACCAATGAGCATTTCTGAAATTCCTGACAGACCCAGATCTTACATGTTTGTACTTGCAGGATCGCTTTGGTGGCAGAACACCTGGCATCAACAAACTCGCAAACCTGTCCAACTTAACTTCTCTCCCTACTGTCACTTGGTAAAGTGGCATTATTAAAGCAAGCCAAACTAACTTACTCTCATTTATACCTAATTTACTTGGCAGCCAATGCTACCACTGATACCTGGACCAGAATCTCAACAGCTGTCTCCATCTTAAAATGAAGAATATCCATTTGCCTTTTTAACCAAATTCTGTTAAGTCCAATTCAGAAAAGTCTTGATGCTATGTTCTCGTTCTTAAGTTCCTCTTCTGCTCTTTTAATTCCCCTCGATAAAAGGGAACCTACCACTGTTCTGTCGTTGTTTCAGACTATTAATCCTTCACCTCCCCCTTCTCCTGTGGTTTGACACTCAACGGACCCAGCTTGGCCACACCTGCCCGCAGACAGCAGGAACAGGAGAGGTGAAAGACAAAATGTCCGTAGGAGCTGGTACCTGCAGCACAGAGGATCTCTGCAGCACCTTCTCCTGCACCAGGGGGTACTTGGCCAGCTTCTCCCGCAGCTCCTCGTGCAGCGGCTCCGAGAGCAGCGCTTCGCTGAACGCTACGTCGTGCCGGCTAAGGAGGCTGAACTTGTCCCTGCGGTAGAACGTGGCCAGCCCTTCGTGCTGCTTCTCCTTGATCTTGAACAGCCCTTCGAGTCCAAAAGCATCCAGGGCCGGGGCCAAACTGTCCACGAAGACGGACTTGTCCACTTCTTGCAAGCAGACGAGGTCGGCGCTGTAACCCGCCAGCTCCTTCTTGAGGAGGTTCTGCCGGTAGTCGAGCTCCAGGGCGTAGGGCGCGCAGTACGGGTAGAGCACGGTGCGGGAGAACTCGGTCTGCGCGTAGGTGTCGGCGAGAATGTTGTAGGTGACGGTTCGCACGGAGCCGCCCCCGCACGGCCTCGCGGTGTAGAGGTGCCGCGGGTCGAAGGTGCAGGTACCGGGGCCCGCTTCCACGGGGCCGCTGCTCTCCACCTCGCGGGGCGCCCCGAAGCGCCGCGCCGCGTCCCCGGGCGTGCAGCGCAGCTTCAGCCGCAGCCCCACCAGCGCCGCGCCCGGCGTGAACACGCGCTCGGCCGCCGCCTCCTCCCACACGGGGCCGCCGTCCCCCGCGGGCTCCCGGCGCTCGCGGAACCAGCGGAACAGGCAGTGCCGCGGCGCCGCGAACTCGGTGCTCAGCGCGGGGCACACGGGGAAGCCGGCGAGCAGCGAGCGCGGCAGGCGCAGTTCGGTGAGCGCGGGCGGGTTGCGCTCCACGAGGTACCGCGTGTCCCCCACCTGCAGCACCGCGCCCTCCTGCCACGCCGCCGCGTTCGGCGTCTCCTCGCCCACTGCCTCCCCGCCACGGCCGAACAGCCGCACGACCGGAGCCGCCGCCGCCGCCGCGCCCTCCCCCGCTGGGCCGCCCTTCGCCTTCTTGTTCTTCTTTCCCGCCTTGCCGGGGCCCCTGGCGGCGCTGGCGGCGATGCGGGCGAGCGCCCGGCCCAGCGGCTCCGCCTGGTCGCGCTGCAGATGCCTGGCGCTGCCGTCCGGGAGCACGAGCCGCACGCTCAGCTTGGGCTCGCCGGGCACGCACCGCACTACGGCCCGCTCCATCGCGGCGGGCGCGGCGCGGAGCCGCTGCAGGGCGGAGCGCACCCGCTGCCACATGGAGCCGCCGGCACCGCCCTCGCGCTTCCGCCCGGACACACCGGAAACGGCGGGGGAGGGGGAGGGGGGGGCAAGAGGGGGTGACGTTGCGAGCGGGGAGGGGCCAAGCGTGACACGGCAACTGGGCGGGGCGCGCGCCACGTGCACGCGGGACGGGGCGGAGCTTGGCGCGTGGGGCGCACGGGGCTGGGGGCGCGCGCGCGGGTTTTTGCGTGTAGGGTGGGTGGGGCGCGCGAGTCTAGGCGCGTGGGTCTAGGTGCGCGCCATGCGCGCTTGGGGCGGAAGTGGGCGCGCGCGGAGCTTGCCGCGCAGGGCGGGGCGCGCGAGTCTAGGCGCGCGGAACGGGGCGCGCGGGGCTGGGGGGCGCGCGCGAGTGTATGCACGCGTGACGTGCACGTGGGGCGGGGCGGGGCGCGCGCGGGGTTTGACGCGCAGAGCGGGGCGCGCGGGTCTCGGCGCGCGGTGGGGTTTGGGGGCCGCACGAAGCTGGGGCGGAGCCGGCGGGGAGGGGCGGGGCTCTTGGCGTGGCGAGCGAGGGGCAGCGGCACTCCCGTCCAGCCGCGCTTTGACCGCTGTCCCGTGTCCCGGGAGGTGTTGTCTATTGTCAGACCCCAGGAGGTTCCCCCCGCCTCATCTCGGGGTTCGCTCCCTCAGCGGCGGAATCCTCAGGAAAGGTTGCGGGAAAGGGGGTGCGTGTCGCGGGAAAACCTCGGGGTGGGATCATAGAAGGGTGGATTAGAAGGAATCTCATGGATCATCTGGTCCAGCCTTTATATGTGACAGTTTAAATGAGAGCCCAGCACCTGAAAGTGTCTGGTGCAGAAGGATCCACCACTTCCCTGGGGAGATTATTCCAATGTTAAACTGTTCTCCTGGAGGAAAAATTGGAATCTTCCCAGGAGCAGCTTCTACCCATTGCCTGTTGCCTTTTCCAGGTGACTCCTTGTGAAAATGGGGTCTAAGTCCTCTTGGCAGATACCTGTTATCTGCTGGTTTGCTGTGCAGGTCTCCCCTAAGCAAGGATTTCAGTTTGTTTTGTGTTTAGGAAAAACCATTTAACCTTTAGGTTGAAGCTTCAAACCGAGCCACCCTGGGCTGTGGGAATGTGGAAGCCCAGGACCTGGAAAAATGGGTTTGAAATTCTCTCCAGCTGTTCCATCTCGCCCACACGGGTACGAAATCGGGGTTTAAAGTCTGTTTGTCCCATGTGGGCAAGCACGTAGTAAATACCAGGAAATCCTTAAAATTTCCACTTCTATAAAATGTGATCTTAGTGATCTGATGCATGAGAGCGTTAAAACTTGTTAAGCCTTCTTGCTGTGGTCTGGAACGAGGAGGTTTTATCTGCTGTGTTCAGGCAGATGCTGAGCAGAGGCACTCATTGACCTTTGTTGGCTGCATGGAGCCGCTGGCAGACTTGGAAATGTAAGGTAGCATTTTTCCAAGACTCTGTTTTGGGTTTTGGTTTTTTTTTTTGATCACAGGACTATATTAACCTGAATACTACAAGGTGCAGCAAACACCCTTTCTGTGAATAAACAGGCCTTGAATGAGCACTCAGATCACAGAAGGAGCTGAGGTGGAAGGGACCCACAAGGAGCATCGAGTTCAGCTCCTGTCCCTGCATAGGACAACCCCAAAACTTACACCTTGTGTTAAAGTACATTGCCCAAATGCTTCTTGAATGCTGTTAGGCTTTGGCCCTGTGTCTCCGTGGGAAGCTGTTCCAGTGCTCCACAAGCCTTTGGGTGAAGAGCCTTTTCCTGGTATCCAATCTAAACCTCCCCAGCCCATCTTCCTGCCATTCCCATGGGCAGGGATCCGGGCAGGCACAGCTCCCTGGCAAGGGCTGGGTGCTGCTTCATCTTCCATCCAGTACTTGAAGGGGCTCCAGGGAAGCTGGGGAAGGGCACAGGAGGAGGAGGAACGGTTTTTAGCTGAAAGGGGGGGATTGAGGTAAGATATTAGGAAGAAATGTTTTCCTGTGAGGCCCTGGCCCAGGTTGCCCAGGGAAGCTGTGGCTGTCCCATCCCTGGAGGGGTTCAAGAGAGGATGGGCGGGGTTTGAACAACCTGATCCGGTGGGAGGGGGGTGGAACTGGATGAGTTTTGATGTCTATTTCAACCCAAACCGTTCTATGATTCAAAGGAGCAGCACTCTGCTCTGCAAGCCGAGACGCTGTTAAACACCTGTCCGGGGAGCTATCGGCTTTGTTAAGCCACCGGGGAGCTGGGAAGGGCCGTGGTTCATTATACCATCACCAGGTTGGAAAAGACCTCTTGGATCATAGAGTCCAACCTTCCTTCTCCACTACTAAACCACATCCCCGAGCGCCTCATCCACGCTCCTGCTTAAACTCCTCCAAGGATGGGGGCTCCCCTCCTCCCGTGAGCACCCGGAGGAGCCGCTCCCGGGACCGCCCCTCGCCTGCCCCTCCGCTCTCGGCTGCGGGGACACCGCACCGCCGCCCTGCGCGCCCCGGAGGTGAGGAGGGCGGTGGGGTCCCTTATGCGCGGGGATGGGGCCCCCCGTGCGCAGGGATGGGGTCTTCTGCGCGTGGGGACGGGGTCCCCGTTCTCTCCCTACCTTCCCCAGTAGGACCCTGCTGGGTTGCAGGTGCACTGGCAAAACCTAATTCCATCTCGGTTTCCTTCAGCTGAGCTTCATTTCTTTTGATGAGTCCACCACCCCACGTTTGAATTCAGTTTTCGGACTAATTTAGGAGGTTTCTCCATCTTTCTGCTCTGCTGTGAGAACCTGTGGAAATGTAGTTGTGAGTTTGTGCGTTGTGTTTCTAAGGGAACTCTACCGTCTGTCTGTTGGGATAGTCACAGCAAGGTTTAAGATTTAACCTAATTCTGCCTCGGCTCTCTTCATCTGAGCTTTATTTCTTTTGATGTCTCCACCACCCTGCGTTTTAATTCAGCTTTAAGATGTGGCATTAATTTAGGAAGTGGCTTCGGCTTTCTGCTCCGCTTGTTGTGATTTTGAGCGTCATGTTTCCAAGGGAATGCCACTGCGAGGCTGTTGGCATAGCCGTGCTCAGCTGCAAGCAAGATTTAATTCGCTATTGGACAGCCTCTTAGTGAACCTGAGCTCAGTCACACAATAGGGATTTTTCTTTATTGTCCTTTTTTTTTCCCCCACCTATTGTTCTGTTGTTATACAAGGTGATTATTAAACTTTGGTTGCCATGTATCTTCAGCTGTGGTTACCTGATTATCTGCTCCACGTCTTCATCCCACCCCCAAACTGGGATTTCTATTTCAAGCCCATACCTGCCTCTCCTTTCCTGTTGCACAGCTCAACTACCCACAACTGTGGTTACAGCAAAACCTCCCATCTGCTTCACCTGAATCCCATATCCATTTCGGTCTTCATTTAATTGGGCATCTGCCCCCACAACCCAGGGCTTTAGCCACGTCCCCTCAGCTACATTAAAATATTACTTACCTCTTTGCTGTTGGTAATCTCCGTTTAGTTTTACTTCTGTAGGTGTTCCGTCAGTGAATGTTACTTAGAGAGCCCAGAGCTGCTGCGGTGTGAAAGAGAAGGGAACTGCCAAGCACCTATTTGGTATTTGCAGAGGCATTTATTCCGGTAGCTCAGATAAAGACTTGCAGGCAGCTGCAATGAACCTGTGCACTGCTCGGTCTTAGGTAAATGCATAAAACCCAATCACTAGGGTCTGCTGACAGAGCGTTATGTTTATATGCAAAACAGAGTTCTCAAGCAGCCTGCTAAGTTCATCGCCAGACTTTTACCATCACGAAGTTATTTTTGAAGAGTCTCCAGTTTTATTCTGCTTTTTACAAGACGAACATGCTATTTCTTAACCTTTCCGTGTATGGAACAGAATTATTAATTACTACTTTGCAGGTAGAAAATAAGCTTAATTATTTTTTTCTTTGAGAAACATGAAAAGAAGAATAGGGTGCTTTTTTTATATAAATGCTTTCTTGATAACTTCTTGCACTTTTTCCCTCTCTTAACAGTGATGTAGTGTCTAGACAATAACTTTCTCATAGTTTTGCTCCCATTTGTTTGACATCGTGTTGAAGCTATGAATCTGTGTTGATGACTTCATGATTTTATTTCTTTTTCTTTTAAAGGCTGCCTTTCAGTAGAATTCCAGGATCTCGTATTTGAAAACTTGCTGCAGCTTTATCTTTACGCTGAAATCCAATATCAAGGATGGCACACTCGGATGGACCACCTGCCAATAAAAAGGCTTTGACAACCTGGTTTCTTCCCACTGTTTTACCTTTGTCAGTCACATCTCACACATCACCATTACAGAATAAAATATTGACATACCGAAGATGCAACGAACAGCGAAAGATGCTTAATCAGTTACTGTGAGTTTTATGTAATTCAAGAAATGTTGAAATTCACATGAAAGAAATCTTGCACATTTGACATCTGAGAAAAAATAATGGCATTTGGAGTGTCCCTGCACATGGCAGTGAGGTTGGAACCGGGTGGTCTTTAAGGTCCCTTCCAACTCATACCATTCTGTGGTCCTATGACTGCTGACCAGCCATCTGACAAGCAGGGAATATTCTGCTGGAACATGGATTCTGTTACGTTTTTGTATGATGTGAACTGTATTGTAAATAAGGCCCCATGAAGTAGAGAAAATTGGCAGTGTGCTTCCACGTGGAAGTTTTTAGCTGAGTTATATTGCGATAAGGCTGAAATACGTTTGTACATATCTTGTAAAAAGTATCCCAAAAGGATGGACTGAAATGTTTTAATGTGCAAGGTCAGCAGGACATGCATGCCTTAACCATTTAAATTTTTGTGATAGTTATTTAGCAATGCATAACCCCTGGCAGTAAAGAAGAGCTGGCCTTAAAATAAACAGCTTTAGGAGCTTTGTTTTGCACTTTTTATTTCTGAGGTTTTTTTCATAATATGGTTGACAAGATCTGTTGTAGTAGTTCGAGGAGAAGTAAGATATAATCCTAACAGGAACACTGGGCATACTGGATGAGGTGAATCAAGACATTTATATATTGCAATTGTGGTCAAGATAAATGTGGCTCTTTATATAAGAGAAGATGGGGTACGCAAAGGCAGCCTTACCTTTTAGTGATCAAAGACTTGGTAAACATGAAAAAAATGATTGCATCAGTTAAAACATTAGCATTATTTTTGATGTATCATTTGCTGTTCTCTGCACTTCTGACTGTTTTACTTTAGAATTGATCGAGCTTTGAAAGTCTATCATGTATCCATGGAAGAAGAAATTCAAAGAGGTCCTGTACCTCCTGTTCCAGAACTGCCTTCCACTGTGAGAAAATATTTCTTAAACATTTTACCCGTTGTCTCTTTGATTCTTTGTTATTGGGGCATTTATGCCTCTTACTTTTTAATTTTTACGTAAATATACTTCTCTCAATCTTTGATGATTCATAAATGTATTTATATGCTGAAGTAGTCCCATTGAAATTGATACCTGTACATCTACAGCATTAATTATTTATTTAGGAATAATATTTGTGAATTTTTATATTTCTGATTTATTTTTTGTTTTTATGTTCTTAATATATCATGACTTTCTGTTCCTTTTTTGCAGATGAACAGTGAACAAAGGAAACAAAGAGTGAGTTAAATTCTGCTTTTTTTAGTGTAGAAGACTGAATGGTCTCTAGAGGGGCTGAGTACGTTATGTGGAATCAATGGTGGTTAAACAGGGAAAGCTTTTATTGTTGGGAGAATATGGAATAGGAAGCAATGGAAAGGAAGTTATTTTTCTCTCCAGAAAGTATCTCTATCAGTAATTTAAGTGTTAATCTAAACCTTAGTTAAAGATCATTACCTAGAAAAAAATCCAACAGGGTTCAGAACTTCTTCAATTTAGGCCACAGATTGTAATTGAACCTGTACAAAAATTAGTTTTTTACATTGTTCACCTGATTTGAAGAACATACACAAATCCTGGAATTTGTGTATAGCTTTTAAAATAAGAATTTATCTCAAAGAGCCACTTAAAACTCAAATTACCATTGAAATATTTATTTTAAGTAGCTCAGGTGAACATATATTATTTTTTCCTGACTGATGTTAGATAAACTCATCCCGAAAACTACAGAGATTCAGATTCCTTTTTTGTTTTATAACAAACTTATTACTTTAAAGCACAAAACCCTATTTATTTGGCCGTGCCTCCCCCTGCCCCACTTGTGCTTACTTTTTGCCATGTAAATGTTTGTTCAAAAATCAATACAGGAAACTTGAACTGCTTTATTGTCAGTTGTAAACTGCATCAGGGAACGAAGGAAAATGCCATGCTAAAACGTACAATGTTTTGTATTTAAGCACAGAGGCAGGGAAACCATCTTACCAGCCACAGAGTAGCTTTTAATGTACTGTTCAATGAATACTGAAAAGATTAAATTGGCTTGCCTGCCCTTAGGTATAAGAAATGGTGAATAATAGACTTCATTGTCAAGCCTAGTGCAAAAATGTTTATGTAGCCAGTTATCAGTCCTCTGACGGTATTATCCTTTCAGACAAACTATGGCTTCATGAAGAAGTGTGTGCAGAGTAATCCGCTGGTTCCTATTCAGCAGCAGTGGCTAACGTCCATTCTCACATTGGTGCCACAGTCGCTTATGGAAGGCAAAGATGGGGAACTGTTAACTGAAAAGCTTTTAGAGGAGATAGTAATGGATTATGAAATGAGCATGCGAAGATTTATGGGTAAGTACCAGAAGCTACGCTGTACTAATATTGATGTTTTGCTGTATATTGTAAGCTGTTCCATGTTCTCCCCCCCAAAATGATTTGTCTAGATTGTTCTTTCAGCCAAGCATTATCTTTGTAATTAACCACCAATTTCTCTTTTTCTGCCTCATCAAATGTGCATTAACTGTAATGTTTAAGGCAAAACTTGCTGATTTTATTTGGTCTAGTAAGAGGTTAACTAGTGCAGTTCAAGCAAAGAGAGAGAGAGAAGAGGGTTGATTGCTGATGACCTCATTTCATAAAGTCTAACTTGTTTAGTTAATGTGATACAAGACTGTATCCCTGAGGAAAGCAGAAACTTTATATGTACTAATCATTCTTTTTTTTTCCTCTTCAGGAACAGCAGCCTGTTTTAAGCTGGTCATCCACAAACACATCAATAAGTTTTCTGACACTGCTTTCTACGCATGAGAAAGCTCACATTAAATATCTGCAAAGATAATTAGTTGTTTTCAGCTATCACTCATAAAACTCACTTTGATTTTTCAACTTTTTTAAAAGAGTAGTGAACTGGAATTTTGCAAGAGTATTCTCTTGAAATAATGTATTAATATCTTTTTTTTTTACATTTGTAGTATCTTATATCAAATTGAGCCAAATTTTAATATTTCAGTGGATGGCTGATCTTCTTAAACACAAAGACTGAAAAATATACAATTTAACATGGGACTAAATTCTTCGTACTGTCATCAATGGGATAATTATAGTATCCCACCTTAATTATATTAAACAAATGGCCATAAATACTTAGAATCATAGACTATCTCAAGTTGGAAGACATCCATAAGAATCATTCAGTCCGACTCCCTGCTCCTTGCAAGACTACCTAAAACTAAACCGTATGACTGAGAGCATCATCCAGATGCTCCTTCAACCCTGACAGTCTTGGTGCTGTGACCGCTTCCTTGGGGAGCCTCTTCCAGTGACTGGCCATTCTCTCAGCGAGGAAGTTACTTAAGAAAGTACTTAGTTATTAAACACTAGTCTATCTGAAAACCTTCATGAATAGGGGACAGAGTTGGAATTAAGCCATGTGAGGCTGTATAGCTTATAGCAGAAGCTGTGCTTTTGAGTTCCCTTTAGGGGAATGTGTTTTGAAAACGTGAATGACACAGTTACCTTTCTGTGCTACTATGTGCTTGGGTCAGCCTGGAGGAAGATTGAGGAAATACAGTGCATATTGAGTATGGCTTGATTTTCTTCTAATGTTCATACATGTTATTTTTTTTCCCCATAGTGCGAAGTGTTCTTATTAAACCAGACGTAAAAGGACTCGAAGATGAAAAGGAGGCACCTTTGCCTTCATTACCTCTGTGAGTGGATTAAGTTAGGAAATAACCCACTGGCAAAACACTTGATTGCATGAGTGAAGTTCTTGCCGAGTTGCAAAAACAGAGTTATAGCATAATGCTAATTCTGGCGTAGAGTCCCTTAATGAGACATTTTTTCTGTCTGTAGAGGATCTTACATTTGAACATCTTATATCTGAATGCCTTACGTAGTTTTAGCAATAAGAATAATTACTGCTGTTGTTACAGTTACATAGAGTAGCACTGTGGACTGCAAAGGACACTTGTGGCCCAGACTCTGAAGTCATATTGCAGCCACCTGTGGGATAAAGCGTGTGTGTATGAGGCAGTTTACTGTCAGACAGCAACACCATACAGTACTTTAATGTGCTAAAACTGCATCTAATGCCAAGGTTTCATATGGCTTTGGTATTATGAGGTGAAACCGTGAGACCAAAGGAAAGGGTATTATCCACTGACAAAATAGAAGGTAGACAGAATATGATTATCTGAATTGCACGATTTGCTGAAGCATTAGAATGTGTATCATCAATAATTAGAATTATTGATGATAAATGCTTCCTGTCAGCGGTTGTTGAAGTTCGAAGTTTACATTGAAAGAACTTCAGGAAGAGAGGTCATCTGAAAATACTCTGGAGTGTAAAACACGGTTGATCAGAGTATCTTTTTGGCTTCTGCTGCATTGTACTGAGGATACATGTATGGGACTTAAATAACTATTCATGTTAGGGAATAATATTTTTAATACTGCTTTCTATAAGTAAGAATGTTTTATTTAAATATCGTTTGACCTCTTCACTTTTTGTTTGTTTTGATGGTTGCATTTCTTTTTTCCAGAGGCCTGGATTTTTCTAGACCCTGGCATAACAGTTTTATCCAAGCAAAAAATGAAATTGTTTCGTTGCACATTCTTCACCCCACAATGAAAAAGCTACTGGAGTTTGGTTATGCAGCTTTCTCTACCTTTCTTATAGTGGATTTCTCAAGTTTCAGGTAAAGTCGGTTTTGAATTATTAACCTGTCTAGGTTTTTTAAACTGGTGAAGATGAATTTGTTCAATTCTGTTATTGATCATAGGGGATTTGTATAACAAATTTCTTCAATGTGCCATTTAATATTCTTTGAGAATTTACATCTTGTTACTGACACACTGTTAACTTTTCTTCACTGTTATGTATAAATATTTTATTAGTGCTTAAATTGCTGGAAGTATTAGCCCTTTTGATTTATGTTTTGCCTTTAATTCTGTAAAGATCTCCTCATTATTTATTTAGTCTTAATGTCATGATCCCTGATTGAAGTAGCATTTGAATCATTGACATCTGCTATCGGTTGGGAATTCCATGCTACCCCTAACAATCAAATTTCTTGCTAGTTTTCATCAGTTGGACTTTAGTCTTGGAACTTTTAATTTTCAAAATTTTCAAAAAGGTAATTTTTAATATGTTTTCCCTAGTTACTGCTCTTTATTTCCTGGGGCTTGGGGTATTTTTTTCCTCTTTTAAGTGTACAGAAGTGATGCTTATGTTCCCACTGTGCTTTCTGCTAAAAATAAATGGGTTTGTAAAACACTACGGATTGCTGTTACTTTACTCCATGGGTTTTTTAATTTTGTTTATGAAGTCACCTGTAACTTTCTTTTCTAGCCTGAAAGGGCCAATTGACTGTGAATCTTTAAAGACCAATGTCTCGCTAAGCTGTCATAAAGCAGAACAGAAGATATTGAATACGTGGTATCAAAGAGTTATCCGTCTCTTTACTCAGACAGAGGCATTGAATGGTGTAAAGTTGGATCGGATTGACTCTTTCTATAAGTGTGTGGCATTGCTTATGTCTAGTCAGGTAAAAATCTTTCCTCTCTGCAATAAACTTATTGTGAGATTTAGGTAATTTTAATGTGTCAGCCCATTATATGATATGGGGCCTGTTTAATTAATCATTTTTGGCCATCTGTGGCATGTAATTCAGTATTCAAAGTGTAAACTATTTTCAACCTCCCTCATTTGAAATAAATGCGTGGTTTTGTCTGCGTTTTTTTCTTCTAGCATCTTAGACACATAAAATTTATTAATTCTACCAACTAGAATGTAATTAGCCTAAAGAAGGAAATATCTCGGTGCTCTCAGGACCCTTCCTGTTGCCAATCCTGGCATTACAATTATATGTCATATATTAGAAAAATGAACAAGACCTGGTCTGTCTCACTTGAAAGCAAACATACCTACACAAACAGACTGAAAGTCTAGCTCTGGCAGCACATATGTGAGTGGTTAGAGTTCTGCAAAATTTCTAAACACAATTTTTCTCTGTGGGAAATGATACCACAATGGTTTGCAAGTCAATTTCTTTCTCCCTGATTATTTATGTCTAGATGGAAGTTATATGAAGTGTTTCTCAGTTATTTTTCTTTCTGTTTTAGGAATTTCCAATTGTTTTATTTCCTAGTGATAATAAAACAAGAACATTTAAATGAAATCGCTGATTTCAGACTGAGACAATTGTTTTTCAAAGTTCTTAGTTTATTGAAAATTAGAAATCCTTTAACTTCTAATTAACTTAAAGCATCTGTTGTTTACATTGTCCTATTTAAAAATACAAGGTTTGACACAAACCCCCCTGAGACTAACCCTGTAGCTTGGGAACCAAGAGTGGGAGGGGAGAGACAAAGAGATGTTTATAGAATGATCCAGTCGGTGCTCAAAGGAACTCAGTTTTGGTTGATAGAAGATGTGAAAGCAAAAATGACGGAGATCCCCCACAGCCTTTCAGAAAGTGATGTGCATAATTGAACATTGGCAGCATCAGATGCAGCTGTGTGTCAGCTCAGAAGGGACCTATTTTGATTGTAGTTGATTTTCTTAATTTGTTAAATGAAGAGTTACAGACATGTTGTAAGGTTTTATTGTGTCAGACCTTGTATAATAATAGATGGGAATATATATGTTCAGCGGTTCAAAAAGGCAGTCATTTTTAGGATTTGTAGAAAAATAATGGAAAAATAGTCTAATCAAATCATCATCTTACTACAAAAAAGAAGTCAGAGGAAAATACAATCCAGATATTTCGTTTATACTTGAAGTATGTATTGGTCATAAACTTAGCTTTTGTAGCAGAAGTAAATGCATGGGCTTTCCCAAAATATTTGTTTACTTGTTCATTAATTTACATTTAGGGGTTGGGATTAATACTCACTGGAGTCATTAGAAAAGTTCACACTACTTCAGTTATTAATGAATCAGTCCGTATAAGTGAAATTAATGAAAATTCTAGATTCCTGAATCGAGGGAAGGTGGAATGGGGCCTTCTGCTCTTTCAACTAATAGGTGCTGTGTGTCTTTATCTAGCTGAAAGAATTACTGAGAAGAACGGTTGAAGCTTTTGTGAAACTTTTTGATCCTGAAGACAGAAATTGTCTACCTTTGTTTAAGATGAAATTGACCATTGATGAAAAGAAAATGGAGTTTTATCCAAGCTTCCAAGACCTAGAAGAAGCAATTCTGTTTGTAGTAAAACGTATAGAACAGACTTTTGCGGTATGCTTTTATCTTTATTTGAATATGTAATGGCTAAGTTGTTCAGTATGTGAAAATATTAGTAATTTAGGACTTTGACTACCATTGTAATGGGAAATGGAAAGCAACTCAAGGTGTTTATTTTCCATGAGATTCTGCAGGTCACAACACAAATCTTGATGCCCAGTAGAACTCCAGGCTCCGAGAGTCCTTTTTTTTATTCCTTGTTCAGAAAAAATGGACGCACCTGCTAGTGATTATTTTATTCTGCTCTTTTAATCTGTAATTTTATGTGTGTGTCTACAAATTAATTGTCTGATTTTTTGTTAAATAGATGTCAGACTGAAAACTGACCTAGGAAAGAAAACTAGATGGAACATAACACCACGGGTTAGACACCCGTTCTTGGGGCAGTAGCTGTATTCCTGTAGACCGAGTGTTGGCCT
The DNA here is from genome assembly GCF_017976375.1 of Cuculus canorus. NCBI lineage: Eukaryota > Metazoa > Chordata > Aves > Cuculiformes > Cuculidae > Cuculus > Cuculus canorus. The sequence continues at coordinate 5,619,440 of NC_071411.1, read as the reverse complement.
TTAATCATACACAGTGGTGCTTCCAGAGAGTGTTTTGGGAGTTAGATTTGTGTGTTTGCATGTAAGCTGGAAGTGAATTTTATGTAAGATTAGGTAATTATCATGTTGTCCATTTTACATGTTTCCTGTTAAACTTTTTGATTCAGGAAGAACTCTAGGTGTGTATGAAGCACGTGGCCTTGGTCACATATAGGGTCTTATGCTTTTCCGACGTGATGTCTTCTGCAAAGTGCAGCTTAGTTTTCAAGTATATATATCACTGTTTGCTTTATGAAATTTAAATGACCTGAACTTGCGTTTGTGTTAGAACACCCAAACAGTACAATCTTGGCTAACGGGAGACACTGCAACTCTGGACACTGAGCTTCCTAATCATGTCATAGCATGGGCAACATCTACACTGAAAAAAACCATCAGAGACAGCTTAGAAGGTCCAAAGGAATATTTTGAAAACTATGGTGAGTGATAGAAGAGTGTTTAAATAACTGTGTTACTTATTTGAACTAAAGAACTTACTGTGTAGCGTATGCATTATAATAGCATTAATGTGATATTACTGAATTTTAGTTCAAAGGTATGGCTGGCTTGTAGATGGATCTGCACAGGCAAGGATAGAAGTATTTGAGGCAGAAGAACACAGTTTTGATGAATATACTGCAGTAAGTTTTATTTCCACATTTTGTATGTGATGTTTACATACAGCAATAATAAAAAGGGAAGAGAGGATAGTGGGTGCTTAGTTTTTAGCCAGAAATGATGTTGACTGCATACAAATCTACAACGTAAGTGTTTTTTCCCCCTAAAAGCCTGTGGTAAATGGAAAAAAATATTTTCCACTATGTGTAATGCTTATTAATGTAGCCCAGTATTTAAACAACAGCTCTGAAGTGTAAAATCTAACGTTGTTCTGAAGTTCACAGATGAATTCTTCACCCTCAAGAAGGAACTCTTGAGTTTACCTGAGGTGGCTCATTTCCCTATGATATGTTTGAACTGTGGGGAATTAAAATACGGTTTGACTAGCAAGGCAAACACCTTTGCAAAAATGCTAATGGACAGAATAGTTGCAGAACACAGAGAGGAAAATGAAAAGTAAGTAGAACTTCTTGCTTGAGAATGCTGTGTGTTAAATACATAGTAGAAATACGGAGGAAAAAAAGCAAATAACACCAATATTCCTGTTTAATGAAAATTCTTGGCTAACTAATGATCTTGTGCAAGTTGCACCAGGTGATGTATTCCTTCCTCTGTTTGAGACTCAAAAAAGTAGGGGAACTTGCTAATATACTTGGATAATGAGGAAACTAAAAGGTTAAAGGGCTTTGTTACCATTCTGCCTCTTATACTGTGAAATACAGTACTACTGCACTGTCAAAGGAAAGACTCGCTAGATCCTCTTATCTGACTCATACCTCTAGGTTTTCATAGATAATAACTGATAATCCTGATCACTTCTGAAGGTTAATTGGCAGGTATGATTAAAGCATGAGTAAAGTAATATTAAATTGTTTGGTTAAAATGAACAATTATAGTCGAGTTCTACAGTGATTCCACATTACCAAAATGACCAAATATTTACTAAGAAAGTGTTTGTTACGCTAATGATACTGTACTTAAGTTCAGGTGCTTAAAAGTAAATGAAGAATTTATTGCAGAAGAATAACCCAAAATCCAAATAAATCAATTATTATAAATTAATAAACAGTATTTTTCTGGACTGAATTCTTCATATTCTGTATTTTGTTTCGTAAAGTAATGGAGTTTGTGCAGGGGTAATACTTAAAGAAGTAATTTGAACTGCTAAGCTTGAAGCCAGTTAAACTAAACCTTAATGGTTTGATACTTTATGTTAAATAAACTTACAGGATATGTAGAGAATTTGAAGCAATTAGGGAATGTGCATTAAAAGTTCCTGAGACAACAGAGGAAATGATGGAAACAATAGCGTACATAAAGAAGGCCAAAACCGAAGGTATTCAGGATCTGTTGTTAAGGGTCAAGGTAAATTACCATCCTTTATTTCTTAATCTTTAACGGACTGTGCTGACCTATACAAATACAGAATTCATTCTGGATTGTAGAGCCTTTTGTCTGAACACACTGAATGTGTGAATAAACTGTACCTGCAGTGTTACTTCAGACAGAAGTGGGTAGTCCAGCTCATTCTTTGCCATATGTCTTTCCTTCTTATTCCCCATTCCCACATGTTCTGCAATGTCAGTGGGGAAATGCAGCTTGTCATAAATCATAGCAGATGGTAAGACACTCATTTTATTGTTTGTGCCTGGAGACTTCAGAGCTGCTTAAAAAGCTATATGTGAAAATGTAACATGGAAATGTGAAGAGGATTTTATGTATAAACACACTCGTGACTTTGAAAACACAAGAAGCAATTTCCTATTGGAACAGAATGTAGATAATGTCACATTAGCAGTAGTACTTTGTGTGTGCTCAGAGAACAAAACTGAATAATTGTGTGAGGTGTGGATCAGTCAGAAACATTACTGGATAAGAAGCTCTTTACTCTGTGTAATGGTTATAGGTATCAGATTTTCTGTTTTGGTAACAGCTCTGTGAATATCACACACGTTTATTTTTTGGAATTTATGTAATTTTTTTTAATAATATTAGGGGGTTTGCATGTAGATTTACAGGCCACAGGAGTCATGTTAAGAGAAATAAACTAAAAAATGAGGCAGGGATTTGAATAACTTTTTATATGAATTTTGAACATTCAGTTGGCTGAAGTAGCTCTGAATTCTGAAAAGTCCGTAAAAAGTAGACTTCTGATTTGTCTTTGTAGATAATGTCCTATCCTATATTTTGAACAGACCTATGATACCTAATGTCTTGTGAAATCTCTTTTTATAGGAGTGCTGTCGGCGAATGAATTACTTCCTAGATGTTTTTTTATTTGCTCCTGAAGACATTGAACTGAATGCAGCAGTTCTGTCATGGCCAGAGAAGATTAACCCTGTTTTTGATGAGCATGATATTGTAAGAAGTTTTTCTTACTTTGTGGTATATTTTGGCTTCTTAGATTTTTCACTTTACTTGTGCTATTTGTTTCCTCAGCAGGCTAAATGTGTTTACACGTGTAATGTGAACCATAGTGATTTTGACATACATAGATATTTTCAGATTTTGACATCAACGGAGGGCTTTTTGTGGAGTAATTTAAAAATTATCACTGTAATTTAAAACCTTTGCCAGGTCTTATTATCTCAATTTGTTTGTGGTCAGTACTAGGCAGTTCATAGGAAGGTGTAAATTCACTAGACTGCAGCTGACTAGTACTGAAAATGTAACTGCCAGACCCTTAATAAGAGTTAATGCTGGGCGGGAAGTCATTTAGTTAAAAGGCTGTTTTGTCTGTCAATAGGAGAGCACGTATTTAAATGGGACATACAGAAAGCAACTCCTGATGGGATTTCAATTATTGTAAGGATAGTAACTTATCTCTGTTGTTATTGTCTGAGTGCTTGTGCTGAATGTTTAATTTGGATGCTGTTACGTATATTAATCATTGAAAGGACTTAACCATGTTTACATAGCTTTTTTACTGTAAAAAAAAAATCAATTGTTTTGTAGCTGATTGAACAGTCTAAACATAAAGCAAACGAAGAACTAAAAGAGAAACATGAGAAAATGGCAGTGGAATTAGACAAGCTGACGTGTTCTGCAGCGGAGTTTGAAGAATACTCGGAACTGGATTGCATGCAACAGGTCTGATTAGACTTCAGTATAAAATGGATAGAAATGTTCTGTTTGTGCAGAGGTCGTGGGATAAACTTAGAATTGAATCAGTTGTTGTTAGAAATCTGAACTAAAACTTCTATTATCTTCTTGCCGCAGGCTCAGAAAATACACCCCACCTTCACCTCCCCCTTTTTGTATTACTTTGGGAATAACGTTTGATTTAAAGGAAAGCTTACTGAAAAGTTGTGCTTATATTAGCTGATAGGTAGTCCCAGCAAGGACTGAGATATTACAGATTTATAAAGTGAATTATTTTTCAATCTCATTAATATGAAGCGTAGTGCATGGAATTCCGGCCCCAGTGTTATTATTTGCAAATAATTTCAGTGAGATCAAACTTTCCTTCTCTGTTTTTGATATATTGAGCAACTGAAGGAAAAAATAGCAGGTTAGAAAGAGTGATTGGTAGCAATTTGACTTTTTTTTCCTACGAACCTCAAAACTTTATTTTTCTGCTAATGAAGGCCAGGCCACTGTCCCCAAATCTTTGTGACTTTCTAGAAGAATTTTATAATTGCCAGAGCATGTCTTGCACTTTAATTAGAGGAAATCACCATTGCACTGTTAAAAAACCAAAACACTTGTAAGTACAAACCAGAAATCCTGAGCTAATAAATCCCAGTTGCTTTTACAACGTCAGGTGTTTAAAACGTGCCTGCCTGTCTCCTGGAACAGTGAATGTTAAAACATTCTGAAAATGGCTTTATACTATTGCATTTGGTAATGCTAAAACCAACTTTATTCTTCTTAGTGTTAATCTGGGTTATCCACGGTTTGTCTATATAAGGATGAGAAGATGAGTTTTTAACTTAGGTTTTCTAAAATGTCATTAAATGTGATTTTGATATCTTATTTTGATACCTATTCAAAGCATAATGTAGTCATCTCTCAAGACATACAATTATTTCATTCCAGTATGTGGCTGACCTGAGGTCATTACAAAAACGCATACAGGAGGCTGAGGAAACAGCAGCTCTCATTAATAAAGAAGAGGCTCTGCTCGAATGGAAACTGAGTGAATTCCCACTCCTCAATGACTTAAAAGTTAAGATTGAACCATATCAGAAACTTTTTAATCTTATACTGAAATGGCAACGAACAGAAAAAAGGTAATTCAGCTTTTGAGGCTAAATGCGAGTGAGAGGGGAAAAATGCTCATGCTTTTTTACTTCATATCAGATGTAGAATATGGATTTGTTTTCTTATAAACATCCATTATTATCAGTCCAAATATAATAGTAATATAACTTACCTATTGGGTTGTTATTTTTCATCCAGCTAGAAAAAATGTCAGTGTTTTTTTTCATGTACAGCAGAGGAATATATCCTGTAATGGGTTCTAAATATATCGGTCATGCTAGTAAAGCCTACAATAAGACAAGCTTAATGAAAGAAGAGCATTAGGAAGAAAAAAATCGGTTAATTGTGAACAATTTTGTATACCAGGAAAAGAAGTTTAAATAGAAAGCTCAAGATCTGTATGTAATGAAAACCATTCTTAACCCTAGGTTAGGCTGTCCAAAATGCCATGTAGATGTGCTCAAATGATTACATTTCTGTCTGGTGGCTACATCCTCCCACAGAAACTGTAGTGTGTCTGAGTCTAAATTAAGTGAGATTGTTTCCCAGTTCCTGCGCTCTTTGGCATTATAATGACATGGCTAGGCAGTATGGATTTTTTTGAAAGTATTATACAAAGACCTAGCATATTTTGATGTCGTTTGTTGATTTCTGCCCAGAGCTTGAGTATTACTCAATCCATGCAGTTACTTGGTTTCAGTATGCAACTGACGAGAGAATTACGCAAATACACAGAAGAGTGTGATCGAGCCACTGTTGTGCATTAGAATTTTGTGTAGAATGACAATAACTGGAAACAAAAACTTTGCTTTAATTTAATAGCTGTTTAATCTACGTCTTGTTTGTGTTGCAGAATAACATGTTATTTATGTTAATTAGCTGTGGACTGCATTTTTTATTCTGTTTTCTAACTTTGTCGTTTTTCTCAGATGGATGGATGGTACCTTTTTGGAACTAAATGGGGAAAGCATGGAGGCTGAGGTTGATGAGTTTTTTAGGGAGATGTACAAACTGTCAAGACTCTTCCAACGAAAGCAGAAGAAAATTCAGGAGGGGGAAAAGCCATTACAACAGAGAACTGTAGAAAGGAAGAGAGAAGAAGAAACAAAGGCAAATACAACTTTTACAATGTGTTCTTCAGTTCTGCAGCAAATCAAAGACTTTAAGGTATGAAAGAGTGAGGGGATATTGATTTGATGTTGAGGGATAAATGCTAAATTAAGCACTCAGTATGGGTAGATGATGCAATGTCAGAGGCTTCTCTTATTACAGAGAGAGGGAGAGCTCTGAATTGCCATTTCCAGATTGTGCCATCCGATTAATTTTAATAAAATACGATTTGGGTTTCTTTGCAGTTTTAGGAATGTGAATTGTTGGAAGAGTGGATGCATGTAGGAAAAAAGTAGCTTTTGGATGTAGTTGGGATTTTGAAATTGGACTATTGGTTACATTAATGGAAATCCAGTTTAATATAGCTAAGAAATTGTTCCTTTTTTCCTTTCTGCTAAGGCTGTGCTTAATAGTTTTATATTTCTTTTTCAGTAATTTACTACAGTGATTTAGAAATGGAATGGATAACTGAATGGAATGATATTACTGCAGCAGAATGCTGCATATTAAATGCATATTAAAGATGATTAAAAAGTTAAGAAATTATGCACATCACATTTTTTACCTTATGTATGTTTTTCCTCAATTAGGAAAATATTCCCACTGTGATTATCTTTTGTAACCCTGGAATAAGAGCTCGTCATTGGCAGCAGATGTCAAATATAATAGGATATGATTTAACACCAGACTCTGGAACCACCCTAAGAAAAATTTTAAAGCAGAATCTAGCCCCTTATTTGGAAGAGTTTGAAGCTATTAGTGTAGGTGCAAGCAAGGTAAGCACAGAGGTTTGATAGCACAAAGTATAATATCATGTCTCTTGGAGAAGACTTTTATGGCTGACTAGAATTTTTTGTCTTTGCCATTATGCAACAGAAGAGATTTGGTGAGACTTCGACCTGTTAGATGATACCAGTCAGTGTATAAAATTTGTAGCTTATGTTATATAATTATTATTTCCTGAGTGTACTGCTTTCTGTGTGATAGAGAATGATCTACTAAGAAAAATAATAGCAAGAAGTTAACTTATCAGTGAAGCAAAATAGCTTATTCAGCTAGATAAGCTTAGGTATTGAATTAGTGACCTTGAAAAAAAATAATGCAGTGACTAAAATAGATTTTCCTTTTTAAACTGTAGGAATTTTCCTTAGAGAAAGCAATGCATGCCATGGTGGAAACCTGGGATTCAATTTCCTTCAGTACAAGTGTGTATCGCGAGACCGGTGTTCGTATTCTGTCTTCGGTGAATGAAATTCAAACTGTTCTTGATGATCAGATTGTGAAAACTCAAACAATGAGAGGATCGCTTTTCATTAAACCATTTGACAAAGAAATCAGGGTATGATGAGTATTTTTTTTTAACTGTTTTTATTTGAAGGGTAACTATAATGCAAGAGTATGCCAGTTGTATTACAGTTCTATAATTTGACTTGTTAATCAAATACTATCATTGATTTTTCAGCAAGGTTCTTTTGAGTTCGTGTAAGTCCCACGTACATTATTTCTGTGTCAGAATTCCTTCTTCTGTTCATATTCAAGTAAAACCAAGAGGATGTGAATATTTTTCCACTTTGCAAAGTCAATACTTCTGTTAGTGTCTTTAAACCTTGATTCTTAACAACTGGAAATTATGTTTTGATTATTGTTAATAAGACTATTTAATGATATAGCCCTTGAGTTTTTAACTCAAATTCTGAACTGTAGTGTTTGCATCTGAGTGAGGAAACTTCTTGAGGGCTGGGAGAAGGTGTTGTAAACAGACTTCAGAACAACGATGGGATCGCTTTCTCCCAGCTTTTCTATTTTCAGAGCTAGAGTAGTCTTTGTGGTGCTAACACCATCACTGTTGACAGGAGAGAAGCTGTCGAAATTGCATTGCAGTTACCCTTGCTAGTTGTTTGTTGGTTTATGTAGGAAATCTTCAGGTTCAAGGTGTCTCAGTGAACACAGGTAGTATTTACCCTTTACAGGCAGCCTCTCCGATGTCTTCTGGAGGTACCTGTTATTGTCCAGTTTATGGCAGGATACTGGGCTGACTGGATCTCTCCTGTGATCTGGTGTGGCCTTTCTGGTATTCATGTGTCCTACTGTAATTCAGCTGCAAACCCAAGAGCTCCTTGCTGTAGGGAGACGAAACAATTTGTTACTGGTAGCCTCCTGAGTATTACTTTATCAATAAGTTATTAAAAGATCGTAGCACTAAAGTGATAACCACATTTTGGGAAATTAATTTCCAGGTAAATGAAACTTTCTGAACTCCTTTGGTCATCTGTATATGTAGAAGCAGCTAAATACTCCTGAATATTCTTCCTTTATTTTGTTTTCTGCTAGATATTGTTTTCTAGTTGGTGAATAGAGCACCATAGTGTCTACCTTTCTACCTCTCCTGTATTTATTGTCTCTAACATTACTTGTTTGGCAATATTAAGGTAACATTCTTTATATATCTATTAAGGAATGGGAAAATCGCTTAATTCAAACTCAAGAGATTATTGATGAATGGCTGAAAGTGCAAGCACAGTGGCTTTATTTGGAACCCATTTTTTCTTCTGAAGATATTATGCAACAAATGCCAGAAGAGGGGCGTCTCTTTCAGACTGTGGATAGACATTGGAAGGATGTTATGAAGAATTGTGCCACAGACCCAAAGGTAAGGAATTTACACAGTACTAAAAGGAAACAGTAGTGTATCTCTGTTTTGTCAATGCCTTTGTTTTCAGAATTTACACAATGAAGAGCTACATCAGTAGCTTTCCAGGAACAAAACAGTGTAGTACGTTATTTGAATAGCTCCTACTGCTTTAATTAACTTATTTATAACTTCGGTTTTGCATGTGGATGTTGTTACAGGTTCTTGTTGCTACTTCCTTGGTAGGATTATTGGAGAAGCTTCAGAACTGTAATGAGCTTCTTGACAAAATTATGAAAGGGCTTAATGCTTATCTTGAGAAAAAACGTCTCTTCTTTCCCCGGTATGTTGAATTTTGGCTATTTAAGAATCAAAGGTTCTGCAAGTTTTTATTGTTTATAATGTGAGTTTAAAGTAGCTTGATAATACAGTTGGCTTTTTTCTTCTTTTCTGTTTTCTAAAATTTTTTTTAGCTTCTTTTTCTTGTCTAATGATGAAATGTTGGAGATTCTGTCAGAGACTAAGGATCCTCTCAGAGTTCAGCCTCACTTGAAGAAGTGTTTTGAAGGCATAGCTAAGCTGCATTTCCTTCCCAATTTGGATATTAAAGCAATGTATAGTTCTGAAGGCGAGTGTGTAGAATTGATTTCAACCATTTCTACTTCTGAAGCTCGAGGTGCAGTGGAGAAGTGGTTAATTCAAGTAGAAGATGTTATGCTGAAAAGTATACGTGATGTTATTGCGAGATCAAGAATGGTATGGGGTTTGTAATAATTTAATAACTGTGGCACACATAGACCTTTCTTTATTTTAAGGCTGTCTCTTGGCTTCCTAAAATTCTTCCTGAAAATAAGAGTTGATGGAGTTATGGGGCCAGGACCACGTTCAAGTGACTTTTGTTTATTGGCCAGTGAATTAAGTAAGGGTTTAGTTTGAGTAAAAATCAAGTCATTTTCCTGTAGCACTCACTCAAAAGAAAATAGTTAGCCAGAAAATGTTTCTTTATACGAAGTCAACAAGTTGTGAGTATTTGCATGATACAGAAAAATAATTGCAAGAACCTTTAAAATTATTTGATAACAAATTGCAAATGTAAGGGGAAAAGAGCATTTAAGAGTTTATTTTTAACTAAACTTTGAAAATAGGAAAATGATTTTTTTTTTAGTAAATACTTTTAGTAGAATCACATTATATGCTTCTGTAGTACATTGTGGTATATGTGCACTGACATTGTATTTGTATCTGCATTTAACTCTTTCAGGCATATCTGGAGACTGAGAGAAAAAGATGGATTCTGGAGTGGCCTGGACAAGTAGTATTGTGTGTGTCTCAAATGTTCTGGACAAGTGAGGTACATGAAGTTCTTTGCAGTGGATCAGAGGTACTTCATAATACATAATCTTTTTAAAAAATCTTTATGGATTTTTCATTTCAGCTCATGGATTTTGCTTAGACAAATATTTTTATACAATTAAAAAAAAAATTTGAAAAAGATCAAATGAGTTCGATCTACATGAGTGTGTGTACAGTGCTTTGTATCTTTGATTCAGGTAATATTCTTGTTTAGAGCAAGCATAGATGAAAATTTAGCGTTGCAAAATAAATGCATAACAGTGAATGAGATGATGCAAAACCATAAGAGTACGGAAGAAGGGCTTAACCAGCAATCTACATTAAGATATTTAGCCAACATGAAAAAGTCTGAAACAGTCGAAACTGTCATATAATCGGTTTCATAATCACCTTTTTCTCCTAGGGTTTAAAAGATTATTATGAAACACTTCAGCTTCAACTTAATGATATTGTAGAGCTGGTTAGAGGAAAACTGTCAAAGCAAACAAGGACCACGCTGGGTGCTTTGGTTACTATTGATGTTCATGCCAGAGACGTCATTATGGATATGATTGAAAGTGGTAATTTTCTTTTAAAAGAAATTTCTTCACATGTGTCTTAATACATAGTTCATTAAAAGTAGTTAACCAATTTGATTTTGCTGCCTGGAACACGACAGTGTTAGGGTATGCGTGTCAGTGGATTTGGATGTGAGCATCAACATTAACAATTTCAAAGCTGTTTTGAATTTAAACCTAATAGAAAATCCAATTACCTAAAACATCTTTTATGATTGCTTTCAATTCTGTGTTTATCAGGTGTGCAGAGTGAAACAGATTTTCAGTGGCTTGCACAACTACGATATTATTGGGAACTTGAGAACGTCCGTGTCTGCATCATTAATTGCAACGTAAAATATGCCTATGAATACCTTGGAAACTCACCACGCCTTGTCATTACTCCTCTTACAGACAGATGTTATCGCACCTTGGTATGATCTTCTGCCAGTGCCGCTAAATACTGTATTTACTATAGTTTAGTATTTATTACACTGTTCTTTAGAGCCATATTTCAGGGCTTTCAGTTGCTGTCAGACTTGTCCTTTGCCTACCACAGTCTTTAATACAGAATTTCTGGTGCTTGTCCGTATAAATGTGGCCTTGTAACTGTGAATTGGAAGCCAAATACATCTGAACTTTTGTTTAGAGTCTACAACTTTATTTTTTCTGTCAGGTTTTCCTCCTGCTTCAGTGAAATGTATAAGAGAATATGGAATAGTTAATGCATATGCAACAAAGAGGGACAGTGTGAGAAAGAAAAAGAAAAGAAGAAATAAGTATATTAAAAGAGAAACAGAGATAGAAAAGAGTAGCAATCAAGTAATTGCATCAAATCTAATTTCAAAAATATGTCTAAGCAAGGACTGAAATATTTGGTCTAATGAAGTTTGAGTAACTAATCACAGTCACGATGATATTAAAACAGAACTCTCTACCAGGGTCAAAATTCAATTATGCTGTATATATTTGTAAGCTATAAGTAAATTTCAGTTTATTTTTTAATTAATATAATGATACTTTTTATGTTAGATACAATTACTATATGAAAGTTCCTAGTGCAATTAAATTCAATATTTTAATTCAGAATAATTTCATATGAATGAAGTACTTAATAATTTCCATAAGCTGTGTCTGTTTCTTAGATTGGAGCCTTTTATTTAAACCTTGGTGGTGCCCCAGAAGGTCCAGCAGGGACAGGTAAAACAGAGACTACCAAAGATTTGGCGAAAGCTGTTGCTGTTCAGTGTGTTGTTTTCAACTGCTCCGATGGCCTCGATTACCTGGCAATGGGAAAGGTAAATGGAACATAAATGGCTTTTGAATTTTACTTTTTAGGATGAAAATTGTAGGGTCTGTACTTCGCAGATACACTGAAATAAACGTAGCACCTGTGGTCTGCAGCCCTTGGGGACTATATTCAGATCTCTACATATGTTTAATATTCTGTGCTTTACAAAATCCTGTTGAGTTGCTAAGTAAAACACAAGAAACAAGAGCTTACAGTTTCTATTGAGTCCTGTAGGGTTCTGTTAGAAATATCATTGCTATCTTTCTTCATTTGCAGTTTTTCAAAGGTTTGGCTTCTTCAGGTGCGTGGGCGTGTTTCGATGAATTCAATCGCATTGAACTGGAGGTACTGTCTGTTGTGGCACAGCAGATCCTCTGCATCCAGAGCGCCATACAGACAAAACTGGAAACATTTGTTTTTGAAGGAACTGAACTGAAGCTTAACCCCAACTGTTTTGTAGCTATTACTATGAATCCAGGTTATGCAGGACGCTCTGAGCTTCCAGATAATTTGAAGGTAAAATAATAAAATAAATGCTTCTGCTTAAGAATGGATTTTCCAAAGAAATTGAGGGACGTGTATTGGTGATATTAATTCAGACTGTACCACCTGCAATATAAGCATATACTTGTGATGTGATTAATGCCTACTAAGCCCTCCCAGCAGTACTTTGTTCTTTTCGAAGTGCTGTTACTATTCTCAGTTAGAGTGCTGTAATGGGATGAATACTGATCTATCGCCTGCAAAAGTTCTGAATGACTTTCCATTCATCAATTAATTATTTAAAGCTATTTCTTTGGGTATGTATTTCAGGTCCTTTTCCGACCAGTAGCCATGATGGTTCCTAACTATGCTCTGATAGCAGAAATTTCACTCTATTCGTATGGATTTTTGAATGCTAAGTCACTGTCAGTGAAGATAGTGATGACCTACAGGCTTTGTTCGGAGCAGCTTTCCTCTCAGTATCACTATGACTATGGTATGCGAGCAGTTAAAGCCGTGCTGGTGGCTGCTGGCAATCTAAAATTGAAATTTCCCACAGAAAACGAAGATGTATTGGTGAGTTCCTGAGGGAATAATTCTTAGGGGGTTTTACAGATGCAAACAGTTCTGAGTTCTGAAGACAGTTACACCGTATCTTATTGCTGATCCACGCTTTTTAGTTTCCCTATATGTGAAATGAAGACAGTAAAATGCTTGCTGTGCTTTCCAGCACTCTGCTGATGGGAGCACAGTTGTGCTTAACTGCCTCTGAAAGGCACCATTTAATTAATTGATCTTTGTTGCGTGTTAGATTATTTAAATTTAGGAACGATTTATTCCGGTCTTTTTAATAAGAACCGTAATATATATATTGTTTCCTCTAGCTTCTTAGATCAATTAAGGATGTGAATGAGCCCAAATTTTTGGCGCAGGATATATCTCTGTTCATGGGTATAACTAGTGATTTATTTCCTGGGATCAAGCTTCCTGATGCAGACTACAGCGTACGTACACTTGTAGCTTTTCCTTGGTCAAAATAGTTGTAGGTTCTTCTGTCTTGTTTAGTCTTTAACCAAGTGTAATTAATACAGTAATTTGTGAGTTACTGCAAGATAAGGAAAACTACTGAATGTTTGTGATGAAACCTAGTACCAAGTAATATCTGTTCTAGTATAATCCCTGTCTGAGGTCCCTTATGTCAGAAGGGTTGGGTAAGGTGTCCTGCAGGCTGGAAATTGATCTGCAGCTTTACTAAATGTTAGGGTCTTTTGCTGATTTTTTTTCTTTTCCTAATTTTTGGGCGTAATTAAGTGACATTAAGCTTTGAGTTTGTTTTTTCTTGTGTATATAACAACAATTAAAGCATAGCTCTTTTGTAAGAGGATAGTTGGGAAGGAGATCAGGAAGTTGGAAAAGACTAACTTTTTAAAAATTTGCAGTAAATACTAAGATTCTTGTTAAAAATACGTGGATCCAAAGCACACTGATGTTTTCCAAGTGGCGATATGCCTCCTTCTCCGGATGAGAACTGTAGTTTAACTCCTGTTCTAGCACATGAAGTATGGAAATGACTTTTTTTCTAGGGGTGTTTACTATATTCTTCTTAATAGTATTTCAGTTATTAATTAATTTGAAACCCTTGGTGACCTGTTCTACTGTAGTCTAAAGCAGTAATTTAAATTGTAGCAGTGATAAGATTATGATCTGTTTTGATTATAGGATTTTCTGGAATGTGCCAGAGAGTGTTGTGTTCGACGTAATGTCCAACCTGTAGAAGCTTTTATAGGGAAAATGATACAGACGTATGAAATGATGATTGTTAGACATGGGTAAGATTCTCATCACTGTTTCGCAAGCAGCATTTGTTGTGATTTTGGCTTATACCTTAGTGGTTATTTATATCAAGTATAAAACTCCTTAACAGTGACCAAATGTTTCTGTTTGTGTTGTTTTTCATGTACCAATATTCTTGTGAATGCATGTCTGGGGAGTTGTAGTACTCTTGATCCTGTGTAATGGGATCCTGCCTAATGATTTTAGGTGCACATGTCAATATGGTGAAGACTTAGGACTGTGAAGGTTTGTCTGTATTAAAATATTAGTTATCATATCTCTGCCATTTTATTCTTGGCTTTTTTTACTGAATAGCAACTGTGTGGAGAAAATATATACAATGTGACATTAGCTATGGTTGCTGATATTCAGCTCATTAATTATCCTTTTTAGTGTGACATTGTTATAGTTGCATTCCTCTGATGAGCAACTAAAAAGTTATTTTGAACTATGGACAAAGAGAATTTAATCATTACTCTTTGTGTGTATGTGCGTCTGTAATACGCCTTCCTACTGTGTTCTTTCAGAACTTGGTTATAAATGCTTATATAGACTAAAAGGGAACTAAAAAAGAATCTCTGATTCACCAAATAAATGAACTAGTGTCATGGTAAGTCTACATTTTAGAGGAGAACTTGCATACAGTGGCTGTGCAATCAGATTTGCATATGCAGATAAAATGCTTTTGCCTAAATCTTGTTTCATATATACAAGATTTCCTTGTTCTGCTTTTTAAAAATCAGGTGAAAATGAGCTTCAAATGTATGGATGATGCTGTTGGCCTTCGTGTGGTCTGTAAAAGTTTAAATTGCAAGACAAATTTATTAATTACATTATTTTTTTTTTCCATCTAACAGCTTTATGTTGGTAGGGGAGTCTTTTTCTGGGAAGACCACAGTTCTACATGTGTTGGCAGATACACTGTCTCTTATGAACGAGCGTGGTTATGGTGAAGAAGAAAAAGTTGTTTTTAGAACTGTGAACCCAAAATCCATCACTATGGGTCAGCTTTTTGGGCAGTTTGATATGGTATCCCATGAGGTAATTTATGTTTTTAAAATGTTGTATAGTAATTGCCCACCTTTATCTGATTCTTCTCTTCTTACCTGCTGCGGCTCTCATGGGGTTTATGAGTGCACTTTTGTGTGTTCCAGCTGCAGGTTAGCTCGTGGTGTCATTCACAGTTGTTTTCAGGGGCAGGAAAGTCCATTATTCTGGACAGTAAACTGTTAAATTCCTAATTTTATGATTTTAAATGCAGGTGATATTACAACTCTAAGTTTTATTTTTAATTAATACTTTCATGGCTTGTTTGAAATTTGCGTATCAATGAAATGCAGTACCAGGGCTCTGTGCAGCTATATAGATTTAAATATGGAAAAAAAAAAGCAGTAATATTCTGAGGGTCATTGTCCTAATATGCATCCCTGCTAGGAAATCATACCAAACTCAACTGTCTTAATCCCTCTGTCTGTTCCTAACCAGTATAATCAAAGTAATGCAAAACCTGTTTAGAAAAACCTGTGATCTCATGAGTCTCTGAGTGTGAAACTTAAGTTTAGAGAATATGAAGAAATGAATGTGAAGGGGTGAAAAACAGGGTGACTGAAAAACAGATGTAAGACAGAGCAGAAACACTCCTACATTTCTGTGATTTGAATTGCCGAATGTCTGTGAGTGACAATATTTTTTTAAATGAAAAAAAAACACTATTTTAAAATTTGCTGATATTACATGACCCTCAGTGAGACTGCAAAGTTCAGTACTGCTCTCTGCAGGACGAGAGAAAAATAATTAAAAAAGAGAAATAATGTAAAGGAAACGGAAGATTTTTCTTTTCTTTTCTGTTTAAATTGAAGTTTGTATATACGCTGGCTTACTTTTCATTCCTACGTTCTCCCCCTCCAGTGGACAGATGGCATAATAGCTAATACTTTCAGAGAGTTTGCCTTATCTGAGACTCCTGAACGCAAATGGGTTATCTTTGATGGCCCAATTGATACGCTGTGGATAGAAAGCATGAACACAGTTCTGGATGACAACAAAAAGGTATCAGTCAGTGGAAATAAATGCCTAAATAAAATAATGTGACATTTTGAAAATATTCTTCTATGCATAAAACCACAAAAGCAAACAGCAGTGCCTGACATTTGAAGAAAACGAGTACAAAGTGACTGGTAAAACGTTGGAAGCTTTTTTGGGTGTTTTTTTAGGGAGTTGGATTTTTTACTTTACTTTATTGGAATCGTAGTCACAGAATTGGCTCGTTACTGGAAGACATTAAACACACAGCAATTCCTTAATGTAACTTTGTAAGTTTGTAACGTAAATAATGAAATTTAAAAAATTACATTAAATTATATTTAATGCAAATCCCACAGTTTCAAAACTTGCACAAGCTTAGTCAGTTTACATTTAAACACAGTCCCAAGACACAAATGGTTGTATTTTCAAAAGTAACGACAAAATTAATGAAGTCAGAGTTGTAACCATACAGCACTTTTGCAAATAGGCCTTAGGAACCTCAAAGTGAATATAAAAACTAAGGATGACACTTCAAGTTCTGGATGATAGTGTGTCAAAACATTCAATATTCTTTTAATAAGTAGCAGTGGGTCTCCAGCTGGAATGCTGCAGCATTAGCAACAATAGTAGGCGGTGTCCTTTCTGTTTTCTGCTTGCTGTCTTTTCTTTATCCTGCCACGCGCAAGGTCGATAGTTACCTGTAATGAACCTGCTCATGGCATCGCGTGGAGTACTGGGGCTTAACTGAAGAATTTAGTTGAAGCTTGAAGAAAAATAATTATTGCTCCAAGCAATTAAATGTTCTATGGGATTGGCCTTGCCTTTAGTTATACTTATTTTTGTTGACTTTTATATAGAATTCTGCTGTGATGGGAAGTGTAATTTACTTTTTTTTTTCTAATCTTGCTTGTGATTTTTTTTTTTTAATTATTAAAGCTTTGTTTGATGAGTGGGGAAATCATCCAAATGTCCCTTCAGATGAGTCTTATTTTTGAAACAATGGATCTTTCCCAGGCATCAGTAAGTTCTATGTTTAATTAAAATATAAACCAAAGTTCAATGTATTAAATGTATGATAAAATGAGTTTACAATTTTTCCTCAGCCGGCTACAGTCAGTCGTTGTGGCATGATTTATTTGGAACCTTCTGAGCTGGGCTGGAGACCACTTGTTACCTCTTGGTTGAGGACACTGCCTGAACCTCTGAACTTAAAGGAGCACCAAGATCTGCTGCAGGGGCTGTTTGATTGGTTAATACCACCAGCACTGAGACTCCATCAGAAGCAGTGCAAGGTACTTATTTTTCCTGCAATAGCCAGGTGGCCGTTGCCATTCGATAAGCCTTGGTGGGGAGAAGCTGTTCTCTGATGACAAACAACGAGAATGAATGTGCAGCAGCCTCCTGTTCTGTTGAGAAGGGCAGGTCTGGGATCCAGTTTGGGAGGTTAAAATGTGCATATTACTTAGGACTTGTAAGTTGATGATAGTTTTCACCTTGTCCTTTCCAAAAGCAAAGGAAGTATTTAAAGCACTGAGTAGAAAGTCTTCCCAAGAGCGTTTTGTACATGTATTTTTTTTCTTTAAGGAAGTCACGTTGGACAGGGAAGTGCCATTTCAAGTGTCAGGGGAAATGTATGCGTAGTTCCTCACACGCTCTGCGTGATACAGTGCTCAGGCTTTTACTCATGTGTTGCTGTAGTTACTTCTGTGGAGTTTTTCTGGTTTTAAGAAGTATGATTGTAGCGGTCACGTGGTAGCCATGAACGTGATTGACTAGCTAAATGTATTGATGTTTCAAAGGCAGAGGAGTGCAGACAGTCTTTTCTGCAAAAGTCAGTATAAATCTTAGCTTCAAACGTTTGTTCAGAATCAGCTAGTTATCTAATTGTTTTAGTATTTTAGCTCCTGAAGATAAACTAACTGAACATATAAAGCATAATACCCATCCTTCTGTATCTCCTAGGAACTGGTACCAACAAGCGATACCAATGTTGTAGTAGCTCTCACTCGGCTTTTTGAAATGTTGATTTCTCAAACTGCGCAAGAAGATCCCACGAACACAAACGTCCGTGCATGGATTATGGTTGGTTTTATACCCAATTAAAGAAAAATGTATATCTGTTTCTATGTATGCCAGACGTCAAAGATAAGTGGACTAATCAAAGCAACTATAATTTGGGAATAAGAGACACATGAAACAATTTCACTACCTCCTTGCTCCCTGACCCCAAATTCTGGAGGTGCCTGGGTGAGATATAGGTCTTACAGATAACAAATATGATTAAATATTTTACCGTTCTTTACAATTAACTGGGATAAATTGTTTTTGTTGAATGTGATTTTTAACTAACCAAGTAATTAGCTTGTGCAGAGTGTCTTGTTTCCCTTGAAGTAAGTAAGTGTTGATATAATACTGATTTCCTTGTTTGAGCAAAATTGCCTTGGAAAGGATGTTTCTTGAGAGCTATATTGATTGGGTGCTCTGCCTGACTATTGTCATGAAAAACTAAAGAAAATGGAATGTAAAATATTGATTTAAAATTGAATTAGAAAATTCCTAAATCGTGGTTTGTGATCAGAAAATTCCCTGAGACCACAGGGTTGAACTCTTCTCGGGCTCTGTCATGTGACATAGAGCTTCAGTCAGTGGCCTTTCATTCTTGTCATAGATACGCACATAGCCTTGAACCGGGGTTTTTGTTTGTCTTTAATCAGATTTCTATTCTCTTTAGAACAGGGTGATTCAAGGGATTCTTGTCAGACCTGTCTGCTGAACAGTAGTTTTCAGAATTCTGTTTGTTAATCAGGTTTATATAATATATGAACTTTTTAGACAGTTACTCATCTTTTTGCCCTTGCAGGGTTGCTTTGCTTTTGCCACAGTCTGGTCCATTGGTGGAACATGTGATGGTGACAGCAGGATAATTTTTGATAATTTCTTGAGGGAAACTTTGGCTGAGAAATCTGGAATGGCTCCTGCGCCAGCGAGTGTGGGAAAATGGGAATGTCCCTTGGAAGAGGAAGGCTTGGTCTATGACTACATGTATCAGGTAGAATTGATTGGTTCTGCAGCCTGAGGTCACCTAAGGTCAGCCTGGGGTCACGTGGGGTCAACATGAGGTCATCTGAGGTCACTTGAGGTCATTCTGGGGTCACCTTAGGTCAATCTGAGGGCCCATGGGTTCACCTGAGGTCATTCTGCTCTGAGTGGAAGGCTCGGTATGTCCTGTGACACTGCGGTGACACACTGCACACTGAGCACATGGGCTGGGCACGCATTTCCTGTCCAGTGCTTTATTTAACTTGAGCATTTTCATTTTTCATAGAATCACCAGGTTGGAAAAGACCTCTTGGATCATCAAGTCCAACCATTCCTATCTGTCACTAAACGGTGTCCTTGAGCACCTCCTCTACCCGTCTTTTAAAGCCCTCCAGAGATGGTGACTCAACTCCCTCCCTGGGCAGCCTCTGCCACTGCCCAATGACCCTTGCTGTGAAAATTTTTTTTCTCACGTCTAGTCTGACTCTCCCCTGGTGCAGCTTGAGGACATTCCCTCTCGTCCTGTCCCCTGTCACTTGGGAGAAGAGGCCAGCACCTTCCTCTGAAAAGCATAGCAGAGAGAACCTTTCCTGTGTACAGCAGTGATATCATTCTATTGTCCATCTGGGTTTCTTCCTAGCTGAAAGGCAGAGGACGTTGGGTTCATTGGAATGAATATATTGAAAATATTAATTACAGTAATAAGAATGTGAAGATCCAAGATATTCTTGTCCCAACTGTGGACACCGTGCGGTACACTCTTCTGCTAGAGCTCTTCATTGCCCATGGCAAGTAAGTGACTTTTTATAATCCAGTTCTAGTCCACTTGTTCTGAAGATGCTTTTATGACAGCACAAGAAATTCTCATGCCCTCTTTCTTCTTTGGTAATAAAAGAGGACAGTTTTTCCTTTGACTGGTGGTATAAAAATCAGTTCTATTAGTTAAAAATCAGTTTTATTAGCTATGGTCAAATCACATGAAAGATGGAAATATAAAAGGCTGAAAGCGTAAAACTACTGCAAGACCTGTCAGAGAAATAAAACTCACAAGTGTGTGCATGTACCTGCTCCAAACCCAGCAGGATGAGGGAATGAGAAACGGCTCCGAGATCCCATTTTCTTGGAGGAGGGAGCAAACAGATTATGAAGGGGTTATATGAATAAGTTAAAACATTGTAGTTTCATCTTAGGGCATGTAATGTTTTTAGAGGTAGAAAAACAGGGCAAACTAGTAAAACCTTTGACTTCTAATTGCAATTAGTTCATAGTTAGATTTCTGCAGTCAATATGCTTTTTTTTTTTTCTTTCCTTCAAGACCCCTGCTTTTAGTGGGACCAACAGGTACAGGGAAATCGGTATATGTCAAGGACAAGTTAATGAACAACTTGGAAAAGGAACGCTACTTTCCCTTCTTTATTAATTTTTCAGCTCAAACCAGTGCCAATCAGACCCAGGTTAGTAGAACAGATAATTTCAGTTTCAAAAATATAATGTGTGAGTATTTAATCTATGTTTTGAATATTCCCGTCTGTGTTATAGAACATTATCATGGCCAGGCTGGACAAGAGGCGCAAAGGAGTCTTTGGTCCTCCAATGGGAAAGAAGTGCGTTATTTTTGTAGATGATTTGAACATGCCTGCATTGGAGAAATATGGCGCACAGCCTCCGATAGAGCTTCTAAGACAGTTCTTTGACCATGGGTTTTGGTAATTATTTGAAATACTATTGAATTTTTTTGTTGCTGCATCTGCTGTTATAATTATTTATTCACTTGAATTTCATTTTCAAAACTTCCTTTAAGTGCTTTGTAAATGTTAAGACAGTTTTCTTTTATATCAAAATATGTTATTTAAAGTTGCAGCAGCTTCTATGTTGCTCTTTAAGTGACTTTTCAATTTAGAAAATTGCTTATGAGATTAATTTTGTGTTTTATAGGTCTTATTGCTGAACTTCAGCAGTATTTGTATATAGTCCAGTCATTCTTGTACAGCTGGATTTTTTTACGTCTGTGTTTTTCATCGTTTATGATTTTCCAATGTAGCTCCTTGTTCTTTTCTTTTCCTTCCTAGAGCGAAATAGTAGGTTTTACATAGATACATATATGTAATTACATAAAAATTTTATTTTCGTCATTACATCAGTTTTTACTCTCATCCAAGCTTCTAGTAGTCATCGTAATTTTTTTTAAAGAACATTTCAAAACATTTGAATATGGATGTATCTAAGCTGTAACAAATGTTTTATATCTATAACTATCTAAATGTCACTTTGCAATTTATTTTGAAGGTATGATTTAAAGGACACATCTAAAATCACACTTGTCGATATACAGTTACTGGCTGCTATGGGGCCTCCAGGTGGTGGGAGGAATCCTGTTACTCCTCGATTTTTGCGACACTTCAACATTTGCACTATTAATTCTTTTAGTGATGAAACAATGGTCCGTATCTTCTCTACCATCGTAGCTTTCTATCTACAGACTAATGAATTTTCTTCTGAGTTCTTCACAATTGGAAATCAAATTGTCACTGCCACTTTAGAGGTAAGAGGCCAATTGCTTAATGGAAGTTTCCTTTAACTCGTTCAGTAAAGTTCCACTGGCTCTGTAGTAATTTGTTTAGTGAGGCAGAGATTTTAGATATTTTATTCCTTATTGTTTTTACCGTACAGCCTCATCTGCTTTGATAAAATCGTCTTAGTTTTATATTTGCAGTAATCTTCTTATTTGAGGAAAAGGGTCTTTGATTTTGTGTTAATGTGGGCTCCATGGTACATCATGTAAGACAGACGAGACTGGAATCTCTATGGGGTGTGACAGGCATGGGAAGCTGTCACACACAGACAGAATGAAAGTATCGGTTGCAAGCCTTCCAGAATGCCTTCTCAGAGAGACTAAGACTGAGGAAATCGCCCTCTCCACTTTTCTTCTCCTTCTCCCAGTTTTTATGGTAACTGTGGATATGCCACAGCAGGCTAAGGAAGGCAACGTGAACCTGCAAATTCTAGAATCTGAACTCTAATATCAATAAAGACATCACACAAGTGTTGTGAAATGGAAAGCCATTAGGCCCAGCTGTATGGAATTTCTAAATGTTTTGTGCAGTTCCGAGCTACAGATTTTAGTGACGATCGTGTTTTCAGTGTGCCGTACGCATAGAAAAAGAATGACAATTCATGGCTTTTTTGCAAAGAAGCATTTAGTTACAGACATAATATCAAAGCGTAGCATTCACTTCAGCATGTTATGTTCAGTGTAATGAGAAATGGCACTGTCCCGGTCATAACACCATGAGCTAACAACAGCTGATGCATTCCAGATTAGAGCGAAACATTCTCAGAAACATTTTTCTTGATCTGCCTATTCCTTCAGCATTTTTACCGACTCTCTTTATTTTTGAGTAATTGTAGATATGCAAACAAACATACAAACAGCTGAAAATCTAGGAAGTTACCACTACTCATCATTCAGTATTTCACTTGAAGGAGGATATCATATAATCGTAGGAAGTCTGGAGGTCTGAGTGCTATTCCTGGTTCTACAACAGATTTCTTCACACTTACAACAGTTACTCTTCCCATTTGCAGATTTAGGTTAGTAGTACGTGTATGATCCAGAACTGCATGAGGTGCATCCGATACATACAGAGGACTTCAAGATCTTTAGACTGCATTAGAATTTCTTGTGTGATTTTTTTCTTTGAGAAATAGAATTTTAGAAAAGATTTATTATAATAATAGAGTCAGTGTTACTGTTTTGTTGATTTTATTCTTTTTTATTCTTCTTATCTTAAGGTGTATAAGAAAGCCATCAAAAATCTTTTGCCTACACCAGCCAAATCTCATTATACGTTCAACCTGCGTGACTTTTCCCGTGTTATCCATGGCTGCTTGCTCATTAAGAGTAAATCAGTTGAAAGCAAACATGTAATGATTCGGCTGTTTGTACATGAGGTATTCCGTGTTTTCTATGACCGTCTAGTGGAAGACAATGATAGAGCCTGGTTGTACAACTTAACAAAAGATATTGTGAAAGAACATTTTGAAGAAGAATTTGATTCAGTATTTGCACACCTGAAGCAAGAAAATGCACCTGTGAGTATCACCTGTGGCATAATAATTGCTTTCATTAAAAATCTAGGACTAGGAAGTTTCTCAGTCACAGATGAAATTTTGGATCGAATGTGCTTGAAAATTTGAGTTGAATTTGGCCAAGTGGCTTCTTCATAAAGATGTTTGGAAAGGTTAAACTGTTGTACATAAACATCCTTTTCAAAAAAATATTTAATTTAGAATGTGTGTAAACTTACTGCTTTTCCATGAAAGAATTCTGTCTCTCTGATAGTGAAACAAAAACTTGTTTCTTATTCAATTAAAAAAAAGTGCAATTTTTTTTCAGATTTACCCCCAAATTAATGAGCATTTACTGATGATGAAAGTTAATTTCCCAAACATAGTATTTTATTAAGCTCTTAAGTGTCTGCACGTAGAAATAAAGTATATAATTAATCAGTAGGTAAGCAAAGCAACTTTCCCAAAAACTTCTGTTACGCCTTTTCTTGGAGATGCAGCAGTATGTGCTGAATCTTTGGGCACTGGGAAAGAGCAGAAGAAACCAGAGTGATTTATAAATCACTACCACACAAGTAGCTGGGATTTGTGCATAGTACAGTACCTGCAAGGAGAAATACAAATATGAATACTCCTGAATGGACTTCCAGGATAAAGAGACATTCTCTTTTTAAATTTAGCCTGTGACTGAGTTACTATATGGTAAACAGCATTCTGTAATTAATATGAAATTTTAATATTTAAAATGTTGAATAACCAGGTTATACCATATGCCATGTCTTCCTTTTTTCTGTTTTTTATTTTTTCTTCTCCTGTCATTTCGTTGATGTGTAGGAGAAATAACTTCGTGGTCTTAGTTGTCCATGTCATAATGCATTGAAAATTGCTAAACACACGTCTGTAGAAATTTGGTGTCGTCTGAAGGTGATGGTTGTGAGATTGTTAATGGCTCTTTGAGCCAATTGTGTTCCAAGAACAAATTAGGAATAATTATGTTGTTTAATACAGAGAATTTTGAGGTGTGTGTTGTCTGTGAGTTAAAATATTTCAGTGCTTGTTCTCTTCTTTCAAATATTTGTCTAAATCCTCCTTTTTTTTCCCTGAAGTTTCAATGAGGAATAGTTCATTAAATATTAAACTTGATTTTGTTGAACATTTATCATAGGTAATGGAAGAAGACATGAGGAGTTTGTTTTTTGGTGACTACATGAATCCAGAACTTGATGGAGATGAAAGACTTTATGTTGAAATTCCAAGCATTCAGCTGTTCAGTGATGTTGTGGAGCATTGTCTGGATGAATATAATCAAACCCACAAAACAAGAATGAACCTTGTAGTTTTCAGGTGTGTACAATCAATTATTAATCAATTATTAAGAGCTTTAAGCAGTAGTCAGTAATTCAGTATATCCAGATTTGTGGACTGTGTTTTTTCTAAGTCTCCTCCCCTTTATGCATCTGTTAAAGTGTTTGTGGTGTTACACCTCTTAAGACGGAAGTGAGCTGATATTTCTCTTATGCCTCTGCTTTTTCTATCCTAAAGTAAATAATGAGTAGTTTTTCTCCTAAGGGACTTTGAATATATTCTTTGGTTGCTACAGAAACGTTGCACACCAATGCAGGTGGGTAATCTACTTGTGCCAGGCCTCTTTACTGGGGAAGATGGAAGTTGGTTTTGCCTGCAGCCACTGGACTTTCTTTCACCAAGGATAAGAATTCTAAGTTTGTGAGGTATAGAGTGAGATAGAGAACAATCACAGTCATCTGTCTGCTCTGTTATTATGCAGCAGAGCCATCCCCACTTCCAGGCGTGGACCCAGGCTGGTGTTGCAGCTAATCCTGTGAGATTTTAGACCCTGTGGGCTGATATTGTTGCCTTAATTTGTGATCAGGCAGAACTGCAACTAAGACAGATCAGAAGGTCACAACACCTTCCTCTTCCCTGTTGTTGAGTTTACTGCCTTTTCATATTTGTCTTGGACATATAGATGCTTCATTAAGCATATGGTTTAAGATTATGGTTTAAGCACTCCTAATAGCAGCTTATTTTGGTCTAGGTCATTTTGACAAGCTGCATTTATGAGTACCTGTACCTAGGTTGTTCCTTTAACAAGTATTTAAACTGCGATACTTCAAGAAAGTTAAAACTGATAATACTGCTGTGATTTAGAAGTAGAGACTTTCTGTTGGTTTTCTTGGACACTTTTATCCATATAATGCTCCTGTTCTCCTCACTACCAACTCCTTTTAGTGATTTGTAGCCATTTATAATTTAGCTGAATGCTAATATTTGTGTAATAGAAGACTTGTGAGTTTTGTTTTATCTCCTGGTGCATTCCCACTCACTTTCTTCCTCTTCCCCACCCCACTTTCAGAAATCTGTTTTGGAGATGCTACTTCTATACTTGTTTCACAGATTTATAAAGGCACAAATATATATTTATTTCTGCCATTCTGGTAATCGATACATTTCAAATACAGGTATGCATTGGAACATCTGTCTCGTATAAGCCGTATTCTGAAGCAGCCAGGGGGGAATGCTTTGTTAGTTGGAATGGGAGGAAGCGGACGCCAGTCTTTGACCCGTCTTGCAGCATTCATGGCAAAAATGTGTGTTTTTCAACCAGAGATTTCTAAGACCTATGGCAAAAATGAGTGGAGAGAAGATCTGAAAGTAAGTATTAATAACCTGTCCGCATTTTTACCTAATGTTGAGGGAGGATGTTTTGGAATGTACAATGTTTTAACTGTCTTGCCTTTTCAGAGTCTTCTCAGGAATGCAGGTGTAAAAGGCTTGAAAACTGTGTTTATAATCACAGATACACAAATTAAAGAAGAAAGCTTTTTAGAAGATGTTGACAGTGTCCTCAACTCTGGAGAGGTACCCAATCTTTTTGCAGCTGATGAAAAACAGGAAATTATAGAGGTATCTTTAGAAATTATCTTTAACGGCGCTTCCCTTTTCCAGCTGTTTTTTCTGTTCAATGTGAATAATTTTTCTGTTCAATGTGAATAAATTATCAGTGTCAGAGATAAACGTAATCCTATTCTCAAGTAATATTTACTACTTGTTCTGGTTTTCTGGTTTGTTCTGCCTGTTTCGTTCCTTGATAAAAAAATTAATTTCGTGACAATGTTGTCATGAATGGGATTGCTATAGGACTTGAGAAGTGCTTAATGAGAAATGATACGATGATCTGTACCCTATGCATTATTCCTAAGGGTGTTCGTGCAATAATTCAAGCTGTCAATAAGCATGAGGAACTCAGTCCCTTGGCCTTGTTTGCATATTTTGTGAACTGCTGCAAAGAAAATCTCCATATTGTGGTAGCATTCAGCCCAATCGGAGATGCTTTCCGCAATCGTCTGAGACAGTTTCCGTCACTCATCAACTGCTGTACTATTGATTGGTTCCAGGTATGTGAAAATGATGTTGTTTCCTCAACAAACTACTTCAGTTTTCTAGCAATCTGTATTTTCAAGTCCCGTTAGATTTTTCTCATGTGTTCTTTATAGAAGTGGTCCATGTTTTTCAAAATTTTTAAGTAGCATAGGCATTTTTTGTGATGTTTTGGGACCTCGTAGGTGTACAATCTCAGTATTTCTGCAAGTAAACAAAGTTAAATTTTGTTGCTAGAAATGTTAAATTTCTGAAGTGGTGAGTAGTCTCCCTTCAAGAATGGTAATTTGTCCTTTTATTGCATAATGTGTATGTTTTAAAGGATGAGAGAAACCATTCCACTGATTGTAAAAGATGGTAACTTCTGCTGCCCCTTAAGCAGATCATGTATCATAGGGATGACTAGCTAATGCAGGTCCTATTGTTTATCAGTAGATGGTTTATAGCAGAACAAAATCTTGGAAAATTCCCGTAGTAAATGATCCTTTGTGTAAGCGATGTTACCCTCAGTAAAGTGTAGTTAGCTCTATAGCTTGGCCTGGTGCTGACATCAATTAATTTTTCTGCCAAAAGATGATCTAGACACAGAAATGTTTGGATAGAATGGCAATAACGTAGCTTTTAAACAGAAGGTCAGCTGGGAGTTGCCAGAAAGGATTGCCTGGATAGTGACCTTGGTGTATTATATCAGTTCATTATTCTTGAGACGCAGCTGGGACTAGGGTGTCTCATTCTGGTATTTTGAATGGTAGAACTTGTTTTGAAAAGTATGAAGACTTCTAACAGCTGAATTTTGCAAGTGCCTCTCTGCTTATTTTTCCCTCAGCCATGGCCTGAGGATGCCCTTGAATGTGTGGCTAATAAGTTCTTAGAAACACTTCAGCTCACAGACAATGAGCGGCAGGAGGTTGTGCCCATCTGCAAATACTTCCATACCTCGGTTTTGTCTCTGTCTGCAAGGTCAGTTTCTTTTGAAAACAACCCATTAGTTTGTAGAAATATTAAGAGGGAAAAGATAATGCTGTTGAAAGTAGTACATTGAGCAGAAGTAGCACAATAGCTGAACTTCTAGAAGAAACAACAAAGTGGTGGGTGGTTGAGTTTCATTACTACTAATTTCTGTATTAAAAGTTAATATTATTGTGTATCTGCATAAAAATATTCTGTAAAATTGTTGAAGTTGTTTAATCCTATTCTTTGTCAAGCAGTTATGTAACTTTGCTAGCAATAGTTAAACTAAAAAAAGAAAACAAAGCTTAAAGATTCTCTTTTTTAATAGGTTCTTGCAAAGTCTGGGCCGCCATAATTATGTTACTCCTACTTCTTATCTTGAGCTTATTGCTGCATTTCAGAAGCTTCTTACTCAGAAGCGAGACACTGTGATGAAAGCCAAGAACAAATATGTGAATGGACTACAGAAACTAGCTTTTGCTGAATCACAGGTGAGTTAGGACGAAAATGGAACCGAGAATACAAAATGTTTAGCAAAACCAGGTATTTTCCTGGATAAATCAGTCAAAAGCATTACTTCAGATTTCCTTTAGCTCAATCTTCAACAGTAAAACTAAGAAATATATTTTGCCTTTTCTTCCTTACAGTCATAGCGGTTGTGCCAGAGGCACGTGTTGCTGGGCAGGCAGAATGTGAACAGAGCTTCCCTTTCCTAACTGGTTAACAAGTGACTATAAGTGACTAGAGATTGTACATACGAGATAAAAACAAGTCTCTGCAGTGTTTGGATTTAAAACTTAACGTTATTTCCTCCATCAATAATTTTTTCATCAGTAAAAGTTAAATCTTTTAGAAACTGTTGGAAATTGTACTTGGCACTACTGAATCCTGCCTGATTCTTCTGCCTATGTATAGGTTGGTGAGATGAAACAAGAACTAGTTCAGCTGCAGCCCAAACTGGAAGAGGCTAAATTGGATAATGCAAGCATGATGAAGGTAGAGTTATACAAATACAACTTTGTGGGTTTTAGCTTAAGCGTATGTACACTTGGGACCAATAACTTCATCTTCATAATAATTAGGTTTGAGTGGGTGTTCTTAATTTTACAATGTACTTCTGCTTCAGTATCTGAGCTGATTGTAGACAAGTTCTAAAGAATATGCCTGTGTATGATTGCTGATCTGTGCCTTTCAGGAAATAAGAGTTCAAGTTTTTGAGCTCACTTGTTTACTGGGGTTTACAGTATTGTGAAACTTGCCACTGTTTTTGCCCATATCCTTAGAACTGGAGTAAATTGTATTATTTGTGTAAAATACAGACTCTGGATATACATTCCTTGCCTAATTCTGTGCTGGAGGATGTTAGAGGAACTTTCAGGCTAATAGAGGTTGGACTGGATTTCCCAAGGTCATTCACACACATTGTAAAACTCACAAATAGTTCTTCAGCATACAAAATAAACAAGAACAGTTTTGCTCAGTCTGTCTTTGTATGCACAGGGATTATACACTTCATTTTTAGAAGGATCCTAGAAAGGTTTAATTTCATGGAAATTTAGTGGGATTTAGAAACCGATCTCTTTAGGTGGTCTGATTTCATCCAGTTTGCCTACTGTTAAAGCTCCATGATGGTGTTGTGTTGTGCTAAGAAACAAATTACTCCATTGACAGACCTTAAAAATACTTGAAAATACCAAAATACTTCTTTTTTTCTCTTTATATCATACAGAATTCTGTAACTGCTGTCCTAGGTAATTTCAATTTATTTGATCCTTCGCTGGTCAGAAGGAAGCTCACCCGTGTCTTTTTCTTTAGACTATAGAAATAGAATCTGCAGAAGTAGAGCAAAAAAGAAAAACTGTAAAAGTAGATGAAGAAATTGCTACAGAAAAAGCTGAAGAAGCTCAGGCCTTGAAAAATGAATGTGAGAGTGACCTGGCAGAGGCCATCCCAGCCCTGGAGGCTGCACTTGATGCTCTTAACACTTTGAAGGCAAGCTGGTCTTTAGCTTCAGCATTTGCAAGACTTACTTAACATCACGAAACCCTTCCATTTATTTGGAAAAGAATACACTAAGATGAAAACAATTTTAAAACTGTTACATTTCTTCAGGTTTGGCAAAGGAGAGTATCTGTACAGTCATTGTTCAGTATATTTCCTCTCCCTGTAGTCAGAATACAAAGGGGGATGTGCATTTGAAAAAAGGGTTTATCTGCAAGAAAGCCTTCTTGTGGGAGAAGTAGCCAAAACCTGAAATTGTCAGCAGTGCTATTAGCTGAATTTCCTTTCAGCTAAGTTACTGTTGGCCACCAGTGTGTAACATGTCATTTGTTTATGGCTAAGAATTATCTGGATCTTTGGTTTAAAGATTTTATCCTTGTCAAGACCTACATGTGATCTGAAGGCAGTATTGTTGAGAAAGTCCTGCAGGAATTTGGCGTAGTTGGAGTTATGAAGTGTATGAGGTGTCCTAGATGACACAGAAGTGTATAAGAAATTTTTCTCACCTGGACGTTTTAAAACATAGTTTTGATTAATCATGAGTTCCCAATTAGTAGCATTTAGTAAATTTTTATTTCCTCCGCATAAGATACATTGATGGATATTGTTAACACTGTGTCAGCTATTTTAAAAGCCCTCCATCCTTATGTTCATTGATAGTAGTGTTACAATTCCCCTTTTTTCCTCTTAATTCATTTATATTAGTGATGAGAAAGGCATAGCATCTGTCATAATCTTTTAAAATGTGTTTTTTATTTTAGCCTTCTGATATATCAATTGTTAAATCAATGAAAAATCCTCCGTCTGGTGTCAAACTTGTCATGGCTGCTGTCTGTGTCATGAAAGACATAAAGCCTGAAAAAATTGCAGATCCTTTAAAGGCTGGAAGCAAGGTAAAATGACAGACAGTAATTTCAAATAAAAGTGTCCTTCACAACACCGAGCACTTATTCAATAAACAATAGCACACAAGGTCCATTAAAGTAGGCAAGTACTTGTAGCCTCCATCCATTATTTTACTGAAAGCTTCCACAATACCGCATTTCCTCCGGTTTCATAGAAACGTTTGGTTGGAAAAGACCTTTGAGATGATTAGGTCCAACCATAACTGTCCTCTACCACACCATATCCCCAAGCATCTCATCTACCTGCCTTTTAAATGCATTCAGAGACTGTGATTTAACCACTTCCCTGGGCAGCTGTGCCAGTCCCTGAGAACCCTTTCGGTGAAGAAATTTTGTAATGTGCGAAGAGAAGACATTTAATTTGCTTGACACCTGTACAGATAACAGATAGCATGTAACTTTTCCCTGAGACACCGTTCAGTTTTTGGCTTTAGGTGGGATTTGGGGGAAATGTTTGATCTTTCTCCTTTTTTGACGTCTCAAGGAAATACAAGATTATTAGTATTAAATATGCATGAGTTTTAATTAAAAGATACTGTCATTTTTTATTTGTATGTGTGTTTTAAGTCTTGAAAACATATATCCTACTGTGTTTTGTAGATTTTGGACTACTGGGGTCCAAGCAAGAAACTACTTGGTGACATGAATTTCTTAAAGGATTTGAAAGAGTATGACAAGGACAATATTCCAGTAAGACTTCTGTCTAATTTTTTTGTGATTTTTGCCATGTAGCTATGTTCTTGCAGGGGAAAAAAATTAGAAAATACTGTATCAGAGGCCCCATTTGTCCCAATTTAGTCAACTTCTGTTATAACCGAGGATCCTTACCAGATAAGAGACGGTCTCTAAAGGATGAGTATGGTCATGGCAAGTGAGCCAAAATTCCTCAGGGAGAACCTTGTAAGTGGCAGCTCACAAGGTTTTAGAATTCCTTTTGCAATTCCTAAAGCTTCTGTAGAACCTGTCTTCTATTTGAATGAAATGTCCTTCTGGGCACGAATGTGTGTAACGTTGCATGACCATAAAGATCTTACTATCTGAAACTGTGATTCTTGCTGTTTGCCCAGTTAAGTAGAAGTTGAATATGCTTTACCCTTTATAAAACTGATCCACAAAAGTAAGCACAAGCGATGTAATTAATTTAGGTTTTTGTCTTACATGAGTAGAAATAGATTTTTATAATGATGCCCAACAGTTCTGTTTTGAGAAAAAATAGCAAACAATGCGTTTTGCACAAGGGACAGAGTAAACTAAAGCTTCTAGGTGACTGTAATGCTCTTAGCACTTCCGTAGCTGCCACATGGCAAATGTACCAAGTGCATGATTATAAAGGATAAGGATAGGATTAGGATGAAAACAGGATAAGACCACAAAGTGAGATAGGAAAATCAAAAGAAACAAATGAGCAGTGATTTCTTCCACAATTAATACTGAGTAGTTCTTTCCTATTTCGTTGTGTAGAGAAATGGCAATCAATCAGTGTGATTGTAAAGTATCAGCTGCAAGATTTTGACGAGCTGTAACGCTTTTGTTCTCCAGGCAGCTATCATGCAGAAGATTCGAGTTGAATACTTGACTAATCCCGAGTTTGATCCGCATAAGGTGGCTAAAGCTTCCTCAGCAGCAGAGGGTTTATGTAAATGGATTATGGCGATGGAGGTGTATGACAGGGTTGCAAAGGTGCGTTTTTGAGCCGAGGCCCTCAGTACTTGGTATATTGACCCTAAACGTTGTATTAAATAATAAAGTTACAATAATGTGCTTTAAGCATTTGTGTATTGGTTGTAATTGAATAGGTGGTTGCACCCAAGAAATATCGTTTAAGAGAGGCACAGCAGTCCTTAGCAGAGACAATGGCACTCCTGAATCAGAAGAGGGAAGAACTTGCAGAAGTTGAAAATCATTTGGCTGCTTTGGAACGAACCTTCACTGAGAAAACTGAAGAAAAGGCTCGTTTAGAATTCCAGGTTGATCTATGTGCTAAAAAACTGGAACGAGCAGAGAAGTTGATTGGAGGCCTTGGTGGAGAGAAGTCAAGGTCAGGTTAATGTTAAAATGTCTGATATAACTGCCATTGTAGAAACAGAACTTTAGTTCTCTGGAATCTCTGTATCTCTGCCTGAGGGCTGTACTGTGGAAGAGTGGAACAGTCTGGGCCTTTGAAAGGTTTCCGGTTGTTTATAATATAAAAATATGGGCAGCAAAGTTGGGGAAAATTGTGGAGAAAGTCTTCAAACTGAGAATGAAATACAGAAACAGAACATCCTTATTCTGCACCTGAAGTTACCATAAGCAGCAACAAGAAAAGTTGATTTTTATCATCGATATCACTTATGTGTGGATTTCAGCACCATTTTTTTCTCTATTTTGTGCTTGTCATAGGTGGAATAATGCTGCAAATGGTCTTCAAGACATGTATGATAATTTGACAGGAGATGTGCTGATATCGGCTGGTGTGATAGCGTATCTGGGAGCTTTTACTATTGGATTTAGACAAGAATGTACCAAAGATTGGAGCAAACTGTGCAAGGTTAGAAGGCTATCTTAGACGTGTTTGCTTATTTTCAAACTACTGCAAGAGGCGTCAAAAATCGCTTGTGGTTTGTTTAATATTAGCCTAGTACAACTCTTTAAGATCAGTGGGATAAATTCTGCTGATCTAATGCTCTGTAATTTTTAATTCAATTAAATCAGTGAATTTACTTTAGATTTGAAGCAACTTATCAGAAACAAGAGCACATCATTGACTTTTTTATTACTTAAATAAAATCTCTCAATTTTCTCTTTGTGCCTTTAAGTGAAAGAATTACCTTTGAAATGCAGTTATATGTCACGTAAAAAAAGTCTTTAATAACTTACACTAGCACATATTTATATGTTAATTAAATGGTTTGTTAGGCTGTTTGCAAATAGACAGTCCTAACAGACTTAGACTAATGCCATCATTCATAAATCAAGTGATTTGAAGTCACTGATTGTGACTGTGACATGAAACAGTAACAAATCAGCATTGTGTCGCTGTGTTACTAAGTTAATGGAAGATATAATCATCGGATGATATCCAACTGTGTGTGAGTTTCTTAAGGTAATGCATTATAAATATTCAGTGGGGAAATATAGTAAGCTACTGAAATGGTGATTTTCTCTCTCCCAGGATTTTTACTTATACTTCACCTGTTACAAACTGTTAAAAGGAAATGCACGAGGTTATTTTGATTTGAAGTGGCTTAATAAAAGATGCAAATATGCAAAGAAATATAGAATAAAGATAAGAGGGGTTTTCTTTCCTTTCTTTTTCTGTTTTTTTTTTTTGTTTGGTTTTTTTTTTTCCCCCAGGAGAAAAATATCCCTTGTTCTGAGAATTTCTCTTTGAGTAAGACTCTTGGCGACCCTATAAAAATAAGAGCCTGGAATATTGCTGGTTTGCCTACTGACGTATTTTCTGTAGACAATGGGGTCATTGCTGACAATTCAAGACGCTGGTAGGTTTAATTTTCATATCCAAACAAGTTTTCACTTAAGAAATAAAAAGCAAAATAAATGTCTAGAGACCGTGTAGCTTCTGTAGAGAAAAACTAACTTTTTAGATGTTTATTTATTGTGTGTGAAACTCAGATTTATGTAAAGGATTCTTTTAGGATGTCTGAAATAAAATTTCAATTAGATTACATGAAGTTAAATGAAACTAGTGAGAGCTATCTGCGAATAGTCTGCACTCAGTAGAAATAAGAATATAAAACTTTTTATTGATGTTCTTGAGATCTGTATTCTCTCAAGAATTAGTCTTTATGATTCGGGTTATATTCAGATTACAGTGTGTAATTCCATTTTTAGAATACTGCTTTGTTCCACGAGGGTGGAGAAGGTTGATGTCATTTGTGCCTCACTTTTTAAAATACATAAATATACCTGAAATCAGCAAGTGCAAAGGGGACAAATCTGTTGAACAAAATGAAAATATTGTCACCTTTCCCTGCTCCACTTACATTTCCAGTCTCACACTATCTCGACGAACAAGTCAGACTTAAATTGCAACTAATTGTTGACTTTTATTTTTTTAAAGTGAAAAAAAATATGAGAAAGAACTCAAAATGTGTAAAGATAAACAAATTCTAAATACTGGGAACCCTAGGGGAGAGGCAGAAGAATATTTTACAAGAATTCTGCATTCTGATTTATTTTGTGGAAAATGTTATGAAGATTTTTTAAAACTATTTTTGGTATTACTTTTCAAATTCTGATGAAACGCATATACCTCCATTTTTCACTGATCTCTTAAAATAGCAGAATTTAAATTGTATCACTTCTTCCTGGACAACCTGACACAAAAGCATTTGAAAGTAGTTTAAAATCTGAAAAGCTTCTGCGAGCACTGATATGACTGTCTTGTACGTTCTAGGCCACTAATGATCGATCCTCAAGGTCAAGCAAATAAATGGATCAAGAATTTTGAGAAGGAAAACCGCCTGAATGTCATCAAGCTTAGTGACACGGATTACATGAGAACCCTGGAGAACTGCATTCAGTTTGGAACTCCCCTTCTGCTAGAAAATGTTGGAGAAGAGCTAGACCCATCACTTGAGCCTCTGCTACTTAAACAGACTTTTAAACAAGGTACATCAAGATTAATTTTAACACTGAAGTAGATTACATTAATCTTCATCTTACAGTCTGTGGTGCTGTTTGGTGTTTTCTTATTGCTCTCTGGTTTCCTGCTGCTTGTAGTAAGAGGGAGGTAACTTCAGAACAACCTGAAATTTTCTTTTATTTTTTAATAAATATTATTTATACATCACATGATGGTAGTTTTCTGTCACAACCTTCACCGTGTCATTATAGGAGTCTAAATAGAGCCACTTGAGTCTGCAAAGGGAAGATTCTCAGTTACATTTACTTGTTAATTTTCATTTCTATTTTGGTCTACTACTAATACTTACTTAATTTTGCACAAATTAAGAAAAGTTATCAAGGCGTTTTGCTTAAGGCACAACTTTTCTGTGTTTTCCGAAAGTTGCTAAGTAGCTATGAATTTGGTTTTCAACTTTTCTTTTCCTCTTGGGGAAAAAAAAGAAGAGATAAAAAAGCTCAAACAATATTTTTCTAGTTTTATTTTTTGAGTTTCCCTTTTCAGACAGGTAATTTGAGGAAAGAATAGTCTGTAAGAACATCATAGTTGATAATGATAATAGTTGATAATGACAGAATAATTCCATGGCTCTGTTACCACCTCCAGCATTGTAGATGTGCATTGAAAGTACCGTAGTAATTGGAACAACTCAATTTCATCTGCTAAGAGTGAAATTCGACCTCAGTGAAATCTGTGGGAATTTTTGGTGTCACTTCTATTTATTTACTAATTTTTACTTGTCAGTCTCATTGAAAAGAAACTTGCTTTTATTTCATCAGATGTGTTTTTTTCTGTAAGCAATTGAAGTAGATAAAGGTTTTCTTAATATTTCTCATCTTAACTTTAGGAGGCGTGGAGAGTATCAGGCTTGGTGAGGCTGTAATTGAATATTCCAGTGATTTCAAGTTTTTTATTACCACAAAACTGAGAAATCCACATTATACGCCTGAACTTGCTACAAAGGTTGCTTTACTTAATTTTATGATAACACCAGAGGGACTTGAAGACCAGTTGCTGGGTATTGTTGTAGCAAAAGAGAGGTAGGTCTAGCCTTTTCATTTTTTATGGCGTCATTCCAAGGAAGTGAAAGATTAATTTATTGTAAAGCAAAATGAACGTTACATGGTGTTAATGTTGCTCAACAACAGCTTTTTTTAAAAAAAAATAAAATTTATTTTTCTAGTTGTCATATCCAAGAAGTTTGTTAGGGAAACAAATTGTCATGTTTATTGTGGGGTAAGTGTCCACAAGTTAATTAAAATAGCAGATGTAAGGTCATTATAATTTTCATAGCAGTCTTCTCTTGAAATAGTCTTTAAATGTCAGAGAACTATGTAAATATTGTTTGAAATTTAAATTATTATTGTGATTTTTGCAATTTGACTGAGCTGCCAGAAAAGGATACATAATCACGAGAATTTGGCTTTCATTTCAGATTAAATAAGTGCACAGTACCTCTGAAACTGATTATGAGTCTTATCTGAACCCTCACAGAGACATAGGGAAGTGGTTTCTGGCTTGTACCAAAATGTCTATGCAATTGAACTTAATTCTGTTTACTAAAAATGTGTTGCTAGCAGTAAATTTATTCTACGTGTCACGTGGTGGTTTTTACAGGCAGCAGAGATATAATAAAGAAAACCAGGGTGTGCTGATGTGTGAAAATGCTAAGATGTTACAGTTTGGAACAGAATTTCCAAATACTGAACTGAAGTTACTCAAAGAAATCCCTACTCAGAATTATAAACATATACTGAACAGTAACAACCTCTATAAACTGAAGAGAACGTTCACAGATATTTATTGTACAAAGAGGGACCATCCTCATGGGCTTCCTTTACAGTCAGTAAAGATGAACCTTGACTGTTCGTGTTGTATATGGTTTTTTCATTAGACCAGAATTAGAAGAGGAAAGAAATGCTCTCATCCTTCAATCTGCAGCCAATAAAAAGCATCTAAAAGAAATTGAGAAGAAAATTTTGGAAACCCTACATTCATCTGAAGGGAATATTTTGGAAGACGAGACTGCTATTGAGGTCTTGGATTCTGCTAAAATAATGGCTAATGAGGTGACAAAAAAACAGCAGGTGAGGAGTGTGTAGATGTGTTTTCCTTAACAAGACTTAGAAATCATGTGTTTAAATTTGCAGCTAGCAGAAGGAACACAAATCAGATGCAAAGGAGAGTGAGGAAATTCTGTACTTGTGAAATATGAAGAGAAATAAAACTAGATCTGCTCTTGAATCATCACTGATGGTTTAGTCTGTCTTTAATAAAAATATGTAGAAGAATATGTATCTATATATTATGATTGAGTGAGAAGTAACAAATTCTGAAGTTAACTGGTTAAGATAAAGGAAGGAACTAATAGTAAAATGACAGAAGTATTCAGGGAGACATCAATAATCGGGGGGAACTGATATAGGAATGCAAGCCCAGATACTTTTGTTATACTAAATGCATGAAATACCAGCTGAAGTCAGAGGGCTGCATACATTGGTATAAATCTGTCTCACTCTTGTGTTATCAAGTCCTATATAGAAGTATTTGAATAATGTTATTAAGTATTAATATCTTTGGACAAAATAGAATATTGAAAGCTTTTTTTTATCAGCTACTGTCCATGTTAATATTTAGATTGCAGAGAAAACGGAGCTTAAAATAGCTGAATCTCGAGAATGTTATCGACCTATTGCAAAGCATTCGTCAGTGCTGTTCTTCAGCATTGCAGACTTGGCAAATGTTGATCCCATGTACCAGTACTCCCTTAGTTGGTTTGTTAACCTCTTCATCAACTCCATTCATGATAGGTAAATACAGTCTTTCTGGTGTAAAATAAAGTGTTTTCATTCTCTGCTTTGAATGCCTTCCTCCGTTTTGAAACCGTTTATCTCTTATTGCTCATTAAATGCAGGTTTTTGAAACAAAATGTGATTTGTTAATGAGGTAAATGCTCTTCCTAGTTACTGTTTGAGCAATGAACTGTAAGCCTGTTCTTTATTGAAGTATTTTTAAGAATGTGACTCACAGAAAAGGTGAAGTCTGTTTCTGAACTAGTCTCCATTATGAGTGCCACCATCTAACTGGCAAATTGATTTCAGCTCATTATTTTGCTTGGGACTTTATGAAATAACTGTAAAACACTGAGGATAATTGAAATATGGGGAAATGGCCATCTAAATCCATTGTGGAGCATGTGGGCCTAATGTAATTCCTCTGCAACTCTAAAAAGATTTAGATTTCTTAACTGGTTTGCTTAAGTTATTCACTTTGAAGTCACAGTTTGTCACTTGTTTTCTTTTTAGTAACAAATCAAAAATTTTGGAGAAGCGACTACGATATCTAAATGACCACTTTACATTCAATTTGTACTGCAATGTGTGTCGTTCACTGTTTGAAAAGGACAAGCTGGTCTTCTCGTTTTTGCTATGTTGTAATCTTCTCATGTAAGCTCATTTTTCTGAAGTCTCTTAATAATGGAAAGTAATGATTTTCTTATAATGGAAAAAGGAGTTGATGAGATAACATGTTCTTGTGCATACTGATAGAGTAAGATAGAATATAAGTAGATGGAGTAGGATCACTCACTGTCTTTAGAGTAAGGTACGAATGTTTGGGGGTTTCTAATATTGATAATATTTACAAATGAAAGAGTATGTGATTGCATGTATCACTGCTTTGTATAGCCTTTGGGCATCTTATGAAAAGAACGTTCCTATGCTTATTAATACCAATGATTTTGTCAGTGATGGATCTTTGGCTCTCTTTAAAGGACCTGGATAGTGCTATATAGCATCCTATGTCAAGAAAATTTCTGCTATTTAAGAAAACATTTTAGAAAGAAATCTGAGACAGTACTGACCATCCCAACAACATCTAGGCTTTTGTCTTTATTTTTAATTTTCTGTCTTCTTTTTTACCATTTGCATACATCATGAGATCTCAGTCTTCTCTCTTCCACCAGCTTTTTAGTTTCTTCTTCCTGATTTTTTGTGGTTTTGTATGAAAACATTGTGAAAGGAAAGATAAGTTCAAAATTATGCAATTACAGCCATAGCATGCAGACTTACTTAATTAAAATGTTTACACATCCGTATGTGGACAATTCTTCCTTGGCCAATTTGTAAGGCTACTGTATTCCTAGAATCCATTATTTTCTATGAAACCTTTAAAAATCAGGAATAATATATCATTTATCTCTTAAAACCCTTACCATAGTCTTAATCAGTCAATTTTACCATACAGTTTTTGGTCTTTATAGATTGCTGAGATCTGATCTCGGCTGTTACTGCAGTAGAAAGATTGCTAAATGGCAGTGAAGTATAATTAATTTTAAACAACTCTTTGAGTTATGTAAAATTATATATCAATAACTAAATATTATCCATATTTTTTATTTAAATACAGGGCTAAAAATGAAATGGAACATCAAGAGTTTATGTTCATTCTAACTGGGGGTGTGGGTCTCAAGAATAAGTATGAGAATCCAGATCCATCTTGGCTACCAGATAAGAGCTGGGATGAATTGTGTCATGCCAGTGAAATCCCAGCTTTGAAAGGACTGAGGTATAGTTAAATGTTGATGTGAATTAGCCTTAATTTTTGACCGAAGCATGTGTAACGTGCAGAAAGAAATGTTTCCTATACATTTTATAAACTAGTGCCAGAATGCCAACATGGTAAAAACTGTTCCCTTTTTTCATCATTAGGTTTGCTTCACTTATTTAAGTCAGTCAGCTAATTATAATATTACTTAATTAAACTATTTTCCTAAATTATTCAAGGTGTTTCCTGAGGAAAATTTTATTTTGGAATGCCTCCATGGTAGAGAAACAATGTTTCAAGGGCATCAATGGAGGCCAAAGGAAGTAAATGAAGCAAAATTCCACTGCAGTGCTGGGGGAGGAATTTTTCTGGTAAAATCTGATCTCCTGGAATCTGGAGAATTTCATCCTGAGTCTAACCCAAAATTCTGGAGTCAGCATGGCTGTGAAAGTCGTGCATATAAATAGCTGACAGAGTCCAAATGTTTGGAGGATTTGGATCTGACTCT
The DNA here is from genome assembly GCF_017976375.1 of Cuculus canorus. NCBI lineage: Eukaryota > Metazoa > Chordata > Aves > Cuculiformes > Cuculidae > Cuculus > Cuculus canorus. The sequence continues at coordinate 5,579,298 of NC_071411.1, read as the reverse complement.
GGAAACACTGCTCTGTTAGAAGAATTTGTTTGGGGCTGTTTTGTGTTTCTCCCTCTTTGGAGTTTTAGTAGCAATGGGGATTTTGGAGTTCTAGTAGCAATGTGGGTGATGATCCAGACTGTAACTAGTCTGAGTTGTCCCGCTGCAGAGGGCGTGCTCTGCACGCTGCATGAATTTCTTGGTAGTTTTCTTCGGTTAAGGAGTGGAGTTTTTCTGACGTATGAGAGGCAGAAAATTCACCAAGACCGAAGAAGGTCCAAGCAGTGCTGGCTGGAGGAAGAGGCAGATCTTATTGTCAACTTGGAACCTTTCAGCTGGAGTCTTGTATGTCTGCAATAGCATGGTGGGAAAAGAGTTTTCATTGTTCAGGAAGGAGCTTAACTGTAGGATTTTTTGCTAATGTAGGTGTGAAGTGGCTTGTGTGACAGTACAATGGAATTGGCTGCTGAGAATCATCAGAAGACAGACTCCAGGCATTTACAGTAATTGAAAGTGCTTTTTTTCTTTAGGAGTCATGTCTCCGAAAATATAAGCAAGTGGCAAAAAATTTATGACAGCAAAGAGCCACAAAGCTTTCCATTACCTGAACCATTGAATAGTACATTAAATGAATTACAGAAGATGATAATTCTTCGGTGCCTAAGACCAGACAAGGTAAAACGATCTGTTATCTGGTGTTTGTAAACTGTTCCATAACTTGTAGCATAGGTTGCACTGGTTGTTAAAATAACTGATCTGTTCTTCATTGTATTTTAGTAAGAAAACAAATGCTACTCTTATTTTTCAGTTGAGCAATACAAACACCACAAAGTTCAGCTGAGATTTTTTTCTCTGATGTCATTTAGTGCAACTTGCAGAGAATACTCATTGTTTTAGTTTCCTTGAAGTGCTTGTTCATGTTTAGTCTGTAATATACACCAGAACAGGATATATTAGCCTGGACAAATACACAGGCCAGGATCATGTGTTTTCACACAAAGGTTTCCAAGGCAAAGAGACATCAAATGTGTTTATTTGAACAGCTAGGGCAAACTTCTAACACATTCTGTCTTTAGTGTACTTAGCAAATTGTATCATATGTACTTTAGGAACATAGGATTTAAAGTACATATTGTAACTGCTCCTTAGAATTAATAAAGAATAATTACATTAATTTTTACTAAGAGGGAAAATGTTGATCCTCCACATCAGGTGAAGCCTGAATTAAAGTCTTAGTGTAGTTTAATATTGTTTGTATGAGGTATGTTTCTTTTGTTTTCTAGAAGTGTTACTATTCCTTTTGTAAGGAAAAAAATAAAAGCGAAGGCAAGTGTCAGCATGGGCTAAAGGCTTTGCTTCTGAAGCATTCTGTAAGACTGGTCTCAAATCTAGCAGGGAGGTGTCTGTGCATCAGGAATTTAACTAATATATAGTATATAAAAAATGCTGTCAAATATGTCATTATGTTTCATTTATATTAATGGTTTGTATATACTTTTTTTTTACCAGATTGTTCCAGCTGTAACAACATTTGTAACCAATAAACTGGGGAAGAAATTTGTTGAGCCACCTCCTTTAGATCTAACAAAAAGTTATTTAGATTCAAATTCTACAATCCCTTTAATATTTGTGCTGTCTCCAGGAGCAGATCCCATGTCCAGTGAGTATAAACAGAAAGTGCAAACAAAGCATAGTACAGCTTTTCAGATTCGGAACCTGAATTTCCCCTTCAATACACAGTGAGGATTACGTTGCACTTCATGCAGGTAGATTTGCGTGTGCCCTGTCACACTGGTAAAATCCTGTGCTCCCTAAAAATGCGAATGGTATTTTAAACTGAATAAATTTTACACTCATCATCAAAGCTATATTATGTGCATTTTAACAAAATAGTAATAAACATTCTTAATTTTTCCCCAATGTAACTTATTTTTCACAAAGAAATACTAAAATGTTATGTTTTCTGTTCAAGGCCTCCTGAAATTTGCAAATGACAGAGGGATGGTTGGAGATAAGTTTCAGTCCATCTCATTAGGACAAGGACAAGGACCTATAGCTACAAAAATGATTGAAAAAGGAATGGAAGAAGGAACCTGGGTTTGTTTACAGAATTGCCATTTAGCTGTCTCCTGGATGCCAACGCTGGAGAAAATATGTGAAGAGTTTAACGGTGAAAAATGTCATCCAGACTTCAGGCTTTGGCTTACCAGTTACCCTTCACCTAAGGTACGCGCATTGCCAAACCGTCTCTGTCTGGGGAAAGGAAAAGTTGATGGCATTTTTAGGAAATATTCAAAAAGTCAACCTCTCTGCAGTACAATGCGACTGTTGGAGAGATAAAAAAATTATAAGCATAATAAAACCAAGCGTTTTATGTAATATTTTGATATTGTGATGGGTGATATCTTGATGGCTAGTGAATGGAACTGCACTTTGCTGGCATATGCAATGAAGAACTTGTTGTCACCGAGGCTTTGTTTCATATAAATTAAAAAATTTAATTTTGCATTTAATTTATAAGGTGTTGAATATCAAGAAAGCATTGTAATGTGTAGGTTTGTTGTTTACAGCAAGGTCTTACTTTCTTGATGCCTTTGAGAATTTTTTTATGGAAGGCTGTTGATGTTTAAAATGTAATTTCTTACAGATAATTGTTTATATAACAAGCATATATAATAATATATTGTTTTAACAATACAGTATTTATTTCAGAACTTCTCAAAGCAGTTTTGCTATTTTCATGTTTAGTTTCCAGTAACCATTCTGCAAAACGGAGTGAAGATGACAAATGAACCTCCTACCGGTCTCCGGTTAAACCTACTAAAGTCGTTTCTTTCTGATCCTATTTCTGATCCTGCATTCTTTGCCGGGTGCCCTGAAAAGGAGCTGGTAACATGCTTATCTCTTGACAGTTTCATTCTGGGTTTTTTTTCAGCCTTAGATATACTGATTTCTGTCCAGTGAATAAGCTAAAAATTGTATTATGATTGTAAGCTTAGGTTTTGCAATGATAAAGATGATTCATTGAGGATCACTTTGCCAGGTAATTTTACATGGCGATATTTAAAATGTTTTTTTAGGCTTTATTAAATTACATGTGCATTAAACACATATGTTACAGAGTGTAGATGAGCTCTGAATATTCTTCAGTGGGGCATACCTGTCGGTATTGAGATGGTAAACTCTGAGAAGATCTTTTCTTGCTACCAAGGACCAGTACCGCAGTGCCTGTATGTCTTACTGATGGGTGATGAACCACTTAGCCAGTCATTACCTGGGAAGGAACTGAAAAAACAGTCGGATGACTCAGAATCATTAAGTATAGTAATAAATAGTAGAAATGATTGTATGGATTATATGGTCATGGATTAAACAATACCTCTGTATTTTGTGTTTGCCTAATGAGCCTTAAAAATAAATATCTGGTGCTAATTTGAATTTCTGTGAAGCGAGCAGCCCTTCACATGGAAGAAGAGAAAAATCTTGCCTAATGTTACTTGAAAAACTGGCTAAGTATGCTTGCAAATGTGGTAGCTATGTGTGTATTTGTTCGCAAGTCAAATACTTCCAGCATGCATAATAGTTTCCTGTATTTGTACTTTAGATGGTGAGTGGTAATCAAATGGAATGTTCTAGCACATAGGCTAGTCAATAGTGTAATGCTTTTTTGTTTTGTTTTCCTCAAAGGCTTGGGAGAAACTGCTCTTTGGAGTTTGTTTTTTCCATGCTCTTGTTCAGGAGAGAAGAAAATTTGGGCCTCTTGGTTGGAATATACCTTATGGATTTAATGAATCAGACTTGCGGATTAGTATCAGACAGCTGCAGGTAACATCATCCACTGCTGACTTGAACTCTGATCTTACAAAGCATAGGAATGAGGCAACTGTCAAAAAGAAGCAATGCATTTAAATTACATCAAATGTTCATAGATTTTCATTACTTTGGTTCATCTACAAAAGCAAGAAGTGTCAATCATATAAATATTTTCAAAATTACAAATGCAATAAAATTAAACACTGTTCCTAAAGAGCTTTAGATGCGTACAGACATGAGGAGTATGATGAGTATGTGTGAGCGTAATAAGAGTTAAAATTGTCATATATAAGAATTCTCTGTACTTTTAAGTAACACCATGTCAGTCACGGTGGGGTTTGTGATTAGGAGGAGAAATTGTTTATTTTTACATATATGCTGTTAGTTAAACTGAGCCTCGGACTGTTCTCCTTCCCTAAAATGAAATGCTGAACACTGATTGACCTTGAGTCTTCTGCAGGCCTTGTGCAGAGAGTCAGGAGAGCTGAAACTCTGAATTAGAAAAGTTGAGTCTGGAGAGCTGGGAGAGTTGTCAGGAACTTAATGAACGAGATCAGAGGGTTCTGAAGATAGGAAGAAAAATTGTGTGAAATGCACATTTCTTAATGACACATAAGAATGTCCAGCTAGCAAATTTAGACTGGAAAAACTTACCACTTCTAAATAATTCAAGAATTACTTGGGTGACTCAGTAAGTTGGATATTCATAAAGACTTTTACTACTAATTCCTCTTTATTTTAAACAGTAATTTTACCAGAAGGATTTCAGAATCTGCATTTCCTACACTTCGGGAGAAAGCTCCGTAAGCTGCAGTTCAGCCCTTTAGTCTGTAGGTCACACTATTATTCTGCAGGCGTTTCAAGTCTCGAGAATTACTCATGTCTTCTGTTTCAGTTATTCATAAATGAATACAGCCACGTTCCTTTTGAAGCTGTATCCTACCTAACTGGTGAGTGCAACTATGGAGGTCGAGTGACAGACGACTGGGACAGGCGTTTACTGCTGACAATGCTGGATGACTTCTGTAATGCAGATATCATCGAAAATCCTCGTTACACTTTTTCTCCCAGTGGCAACTATTACGCTCCGCCAAAAGGCACATATGAGGACTACATTCAGTTTATTAAGGTAAAAAGTAGCAACAGGATTTCGAACTCTCCTAAGGTTGATGTGCTAAAAAGCAATCCTCAAAGGCTGTGTTGAAAAGGTTGCATTGCAGCACATTAAACAATGTGCTTGGCTTCTAGCCTAACATTCTTGTGTGATCTTTGCCATGATCTAGAATGCTTCTGAGAGGGGATCAGTAAGTAGACTGAAGGACATAGCATAGATCATTGAGAATTCCTTGGAAATGGCTTTCTGTAAGTGACGTGATGGCTCTGCAGATATCTACCGTTAAGGTCCTTATCCTCCTTCAGTTGAAGTCAGTGGTGGTTGTTCACTTGATTTCTTAAAGAAGACTTGCGTGCCATTTCTAGCACACTGCTCTATCTCATGCAGATGTTTATGGTTTTTTGTCTTAGGGTCTTCCCTTTACTCAGCAACCGGAGATATTTGGTTTGCATGAAAATGTGGATATTTCAAAAGATCTTCAGCAAACGAAGATCCTCTTTGAATCTCTGCTTTTAACACAAGGAGGAGGCACTCAAGGAACTTCTGGAGGTGGTGACAGCACTCTCTATGAAATTGCAGATGATATTCTCAGCAAGGTATTGTATTGTCCTAATGACTCCAATTTAACTTTGTACAAAGCAGAAATTCTTTAATTAGAATCTTCAGTGTCAAATTTATTTCATGTTGGAGGAAAAACCTCCTGGGAGGAATGTAGTATGATGTGAAAGTAACAAACAGGTGGGAGATAGGAGACAGGAGAGAGAAAACAGCAAACACAGCTTGGAAGAACAGGTGATCCACTCATGTGAACAAGTTTAAAATTAATAAAATTGAGACTTATTAATAACATTTCATGATTAGAAGAAATGCATCACTTAAAAAAACCATAATTTGTATTTGGATTGAATTACTAAATACTGTATTGCTAAGATACTCATCAGAAAGTTTAACGCTATCCATTAGGCTGCAATTTTCCACATCTGCATGTTTTTAATAATATATTAAATTCTTTCCAAAATTGTTCTCATTTACAGCTTCCAAATTATTTTGACATTGAAAGTTGCCTAAGTAAATATCCTGTGAGATATGAAGAAAGTATGAACACTGTGTTGGTGCAAGAAATGGAAAGATTTAACAAGTAAGTGTGTGACGTTTTATTAAATGTAACTGTAATAATTCCGTTTGCAGGAAAAGTTGTTATTTGTATATTATTCCTCCCCCTTTTTTTTTAACTTCACTTTCTCTTTCACCATCTTTATATATATTTTTTTGATATTTCTGGTCTGTAGGGTAGAGGGGCTTGAAGCTGTAGTACACGCGCAGTTATAGTCTATGAGAACTTCTCCTTGATTGTTGGAAATATTTCTGCTCATTTCTTCGTTGTCTCGGATGCTTCTGTTTTAAATGCTTCTTTTTTCCCCCCTTTTATTGATGTCTTTCTTCCTACACCTGATTTTCACAATTTTTCTGCTAGAATTACAAACTTACAGTCGCCTTTATTTTTCTCTTTGGGTCCCCAGTATCTCTTTTAACTTTGTTTCCTCTTTTTCTTCCTTATCTTTGCCTGCTCCTCCATTATTTCTTCCCTGGCTTTCTCTGTCCTTTTTTATTTGTCTCTTTGTATCTCCTAAACTTTTATTAATGTTCTCTGGCTTCCAGTCTCCAAGTTTTCCTTTGTTACCTACCCACTTCTTCATTTGTATCTAAACCTTTTCCTTTCATCTAGTATATGGTGTATACATTTGGAGTTCCAAATTTATCCTTTTACCAAACATTACAGACAATACCAAAGATAACAAAATAATTTATTAAACTGTTCTTAGTCTTAAATAAATGGGCACAAATGCACAAATCCATGACTTTACAGATGTGGCTGATCACACAGTTATATAGCAGCTATGCAAGTTCTATAGATGGTTCCATAATCTACTTTTTTATTTCCTGTGTGGAACGTGTGAAAATTTTGTATTTTTTTTTTAATTCTAGTTTAATCCGAAGGATTCGTATTACGCTTATTAACTTAAAGAAAGCCATTAAAGGACTGGTTGTTATGGATGCTGAACTGGAGGCTCTGTGTGGGAGTCTACTTATTGGAAAGGTTCCTGACAACTGGGCAAAGCGTTCATACCCAAGTCTGAAACCACTGGGGAGCTACATTCTAGATTTTCTGGAAAGGCTGAAATTTTTACAGGTAGTGTACAAGAGAAGGTACTACTAATTATTTAATCTACTTCTTCATATAGTTTGTCCCTTACGTTGAAAGATTTTATGAAAAAGGAGTGCTAGATTTTGCTTAGATTTTCTGAGTACAGTTATGTAGAAATGGTCAAACTAGATGGGATTTGTCTCTTTATGGCTACTGAATGTGTCATTTTCTTCTTTCCAGGATTGGTACGAATTAGGAAAGCCCACGGTTTTTTGGCTGTCAGGATTCTATTTTCCTCAAGCTTTTTTAACTGGAGCTATGCAAAACTATGCCAGGAAGCACAGGATCCCTATTGACCTTCTGGGATATGAATTTGAGGTAGAGATAAATAATAAATGCATATTTTATTAATTTGAGTCCTGGTTATGTCATGAGATAAAGTAAGTAAATCCTTACTGGAAGATTCATTTCGGAACTAACTTACTGCAATTTGAAGACATACATTTAATTCTTTGGCAGGGTAGACAGGTTAAATAGCAGCCGTTAAAGAGGTATGTTAAAAGTTGTTCTATCATTGGACCTGAACCTCCACTCAAAAAAACCCCAAACTATAGAGTAAATATTTGTCTGTGTGATTAAAGCCTTATTTTGTAACCAACAGTAAACGTAATCATGAAACTCACAGAAATCTGCTATCTTCATAGTTTTGTGTAAAAGTAGAAATAAAAGTATATTATTCCAATTTTTATTAATCTTCTGAAAATTGGTTATTGGCATAATGCTTCAAAAAGCAAACAGCTCTGAGGGTTTAATCACATGGAACATTTGCTTCTTGTAGGTTATTCCTCAGGATACTGCTGATACTGCACCAGAAGATGGCGTTTATATTCGTGGATTATTTTTAGATGGAGCTCGCTGGGACAGGACCAAGTCAGTAACTTAAGTGTTTTATTACAGTTCTGGAGAGCTTTCTTAGATGCTCAGGCAAGATTTGTTTAAATATTTTAAGGGATACTTTTCATATTATTGAAATAACACAACAAATAAAATGATCTTTCATGCATGGAAAATGGGGAGGGGAAAAAAAAAACCCAAAAGTTCAAGCAAGCAACTACCAGAAAACACTGACCAAACCCCTCTTTGGTTTGACAGCAAGCCACAAATAATTAGTTTGTTGCTTTCTCTCCCTAGGGGAATGTTGGCTGAGCAGTATCCCAAATTGCTCTTTGATACGATGCCAATCATTTGGATAAAACCAAGTGAGTATAATTTCTGTGAAGTGTGAGCTATTCAACAAGAAATTGCAACAGTGAATTCCTTTTTCACTGATGATCAATATTCACCAATGTACCTAGAAGCTCACAGAATTCATGTGCCTCTGGCCTCTGCCTTTTACACTAAAAATGCCCCGGTAGCGTGAGGCCGTCTCATCTCCCCTGAGCAGTAGCCCTGTCTCTCTTCCCGTGGATGTTTTAATAATGGATTAGACAAAAGGACGAGATAAATGTATTTTTTTATGGCTGTCTTTAGGTGCTGCCTAATCTATTTTTCAACCAAAAGTTAATTTGGGTAGGAAAGCATATAGTGCTTGAATTCCGGGCTCTGCTTAAATTGAGGAAAACTTTTCTTGCAATTGGTTTACGGAGGCTCAGTGTTTTACTTTACATGATTTGGCAAGGTCTGCTCGGGTTAATTTTAGCTGCTGTGCTAATTGTCTGTCACACTAGTAAGAATTTTCTTCATAGCTCGTTTTCTTTGATTGGTAGCAGTAAATCCCTGGTTTTATTTATTCACTTAAGCAGGACTTTCAAGTGCAACTGTTGCAACTCAGATGCCATTAGCCAACAGGCAGCCTCACAAAGCTTCCACTTTTTCTGCCTGTGCTTTCTCTTGTGATTGGATTAACCTGCTCAGACATATGTGATTTTAGACTCTGTGCAAGTTGTGTGTAAACAGTCTATGCATACAAAGAGTTCCTGCAGAGATGTGTCATCAGCTCCCGGGTGGTTTGAATTGCAGATAGATTCTGTGGCTGCTGGACCAGAATTCTTGTGCAGCTGTTACAAACTCATATATAAACTGTGCTTTAACTGTGTAACTATTCAGATTTTAGCGTGTCTTTGTATGATCACAAAGATGGTAGAATTGCAGAAAGACACCAGTTCCTGAAAACAATGCATAATTTAATTAGTTGGACTTAAAAACAAAACGAGCCACGCCAGAAACCACAAAAAAGTTGCAGTTAATTTTATTACGTTACTCACAAAATAACTTTGCATATTTATTTAGCCTTAAGGATGTTACTGTAAATGCTTATTATTTGTGTGTAGATTATGTTTCTATAGGTCTGCTGAATGTAATATATTCTTTTGGGGTTTATTTTAAAGCTGCAAAGTCGAACATAAAGAGATCTGATGCGTATGTTTGCCCACTCTACAAGACAAGCGAGCGTAAAGGAGTCTTATCTACTACTGGTCATTCTACTAACTTCGTCATTGCTTTGACACTTAACACGGATAAACCGGTTCAACACTGGATCAAGCGAGGTGTTGCGTTGCTCTGCCAGCTGGATGACTAACTTTGGGGAGTTCAGATATAGACTTCACAAGATCCCATTCTTTTTGTTGGCTTACAGAGGAAGTGGAATATGCTGTTAAAAAGAAACATCTGGGCTTTTTAATGTTAAAAAAGGGCACATTAATATTTTCCAGTCCTCAATGTTTTATCTTAAATAAGTATGTATTATTATTAACATCTTTACAATCTATGAAAGATGAACTACGATTTTATCCTTTGGTAATATTGCTAACATGTAAACATCAATTTTATGCGTTACTTGAATATCACCAAATACATCTTAGTGGAAACTGAAAATTGCCTGCATTTTCTGAGAGAAACATTACAGTTAATGAACTTGAAGTATTAAGAGTGCCAAATCGTTTGAGTGGAAAGCTAGTAGGTCATAAATTTCAGGATATCAATCTGGATTTATATATAGCCTATGTTCTGTCACAGCAACAGTGAAGACTGCAGTATGAGAAATCCCTTAACTATCTATAGGAGGTACTTAGGACACCTGCTTTCCTCAGCAAATTGATCCTTTCAGGATTGAATTGAGATATTCTGATTTTTGTAAGTTTTTTTGCAAGTAGTTACCCTGAAGAATAAATGATGAGATCTCCCTAATGACCACCTGTTATAACACTCTCTCTGCTTCCCTGTTGTTCCAGAGAGGCAGTCTAGCAAAGAACTGTTTCCACTTTGCATTCAGACACAACTATCACAATTTCTTTATAAGGATCCTTCCGTAAATGCTGTGGTTTAACTCGGCAGCAGCTGAAACAATCACACGGCCGTTCCCTGACTGCCACGAATGGGATCGGGGAGAGAATCAGAAAACGAAAAGGTAAAACTTGTGGGTTGAGATTAAAAAGACTTTCATAGGACAGAAAAGGAAGAAAACAATAGCAATAACAATAATAAGCAATAACAATAATAAGCAACACAAGTAATGCACAGCACAACTGCTCACCGCCAGCTGGCCGATGCCTGGCTAGTTTGTGAGCTGCGGTTCACCCAGCCAGCTTGGCCCAGTTTTATATGCTGAGCATGCTGTCATATGGCATGGAATGCCTCCTTGGCCGGGGGGCAGCTGTCCTGGCTCTGTCCCCTCCCAGCTTCTTGTGCACTCCCAGCCTTCTTGGTGGCAGGCCAATACGCAGCGCTGAGAAGTCCTTGACTGCATTGCAACGACTAAAACATCAAGGTATCATCAACGTTATTCTCATTCTAAATCCAAAGCACAACACTATACCACCTACTGGGAAGAAAATTAACTCCATCCCACTTGAAACCAGGACAGTAAAATACAGTAGGAGTAAATTAAGCGCAGGGAAGTCTCACTCCATCCTACTTTCACTATTATAACTGGGCAGCTATGTCCTTCATTTCCCTGCGAATTGTCTTCCACCAGTGTAAGTTCTCAGCATTGATCTGTCTTTCTGAAACTCTGCTTTTCCCTTTAAAAACTCTGTTTATATTTTGTTTGCATTTCTATTTATATTAATATGCAAACTGTGACTAAGCAGTTGGAAACACCGTTTTTTATTACAGTTCTTGTTTGGTTTATTGGCTTGTATATGTTTACTTTTATTTGGTTTCAGTTTTTCTTTTTACACTGTTTGGCTTTTTAAAATGAGCTCCTACCGATACCTTCAGTTTACTCTCTTAGGAAAGCATTGAAGAATTTTCTTTCCATAATGTAATAGTTACATTATAGTTATTTATAATTTATTTATAATGCTTCATTTCTCATTCCAAAAACTTTTAACGAGTATTTTTACAAACAAACTGGACTTTTATTTCCTTCTTTTGCTGACACCGTTTATCAGGTCAGATTATGAAACATAACTAACCTGTATGAAAGAAACGTGGAGAAAGTCCCAGACTATCTTATGATCGGGTATTTATAGTGAGCTATTAATGGACTTAGGCTCTGCTGAGATCATTTTCAATCCTGAAAATATCACTTTCAACTTAATAATCACTTCTTCAAAGTGTGAGGTCTTCCCTCTTTCAGAAGGTAAGGAAGACCAGTATATTTTCTCAATTCATAGGGAAATTAGTAGTCTTCTTATGAAAAAAAGAAATAGCCTAGCTTTAAAAAAAGTTTATATACCCATTGTACTATAGATACAATCAAATACTAACTTGTTTGTATGTTTTGTTAAGGTGTTTGTCTTTTTTTACTACGTCTGCTGTTACAGGCGAAATCCTTACAATCACACGTTGTGTGGATCGGGTAACAACAATACAGGTTTGCTATGAATTACTGCTGCTCAACTTTAAGCATTTCTAGAATTATTCCAGCCTTTGTAAGTAACACGTTGCCAACTTCCTTCATTTTGCTGCACTTATTTATTTTCCTTATTTATTCGTTTGCTTTCCGGTTTACTTAGTAATTTAATTTTACTTTGCTTTATTTTTTCGGTTGTTATTTTAGACCAGCTCTCTTGAAAGACAGCAGTGGAAGTTTTGATAAGGTAAAACAGTTGAGAGGTTTGAGCCTAACAACATCTGTGATTTTTATCTATAACAGTACGTAGCTGAATATACAAAAGAACAGCGACTGCTTATGCATGGAACTGTGCACGTGTACAAACGTTATACTTTTTATGATTTATTGGATTGTTAGACTTAACAAATAGAAACAATGGGATTTATTGCTAAGCTCCATTGCTTGTGTTACAACCTTAAAGAGTAAAGATATTTTAAGTGAATCCTTTCAATTAGGCAAACTTTTTTTTGAACTAATGCTATTCTTAGGCTTTTTATTAACAAAAAATAATCTTGATTATGGTTAGACCAGTGTTTTTTATTTCTGCCTGTATTTGGGTATGTATTGTTGCAGTATTTTACATATATATCCGCTACAAGTATTAGGAAAAAACAGGCATACATGGATGAAGAATGAAGCACTGTAAGTTTATCTGTTCTAAATGGCTGCGGATTACCTAAGGTGGCAAAGTTGGGCTTTTTTCAAGCGTGGAGCTTGGTTGATACACATAAGAGCACAAATCTGTAGTACTTTCATGACTACAAGATAAAGCCCTAGCGATATCTTTGTTCAAACAGCTTGAACATAAGCTGTTATTGAAAAAATTCATGATCTTTACTTGCCCTTCGCTTCCAGATCCACTGTGAACAAACTGAAAAAACATCCAAAGCTTTACTGCACGTCTGTTTTCCTACTAAGGAAAAATTGGAGCACAGTTGTGATCATATTGGAGTGTCTAAAAAGACCTAAGAGGGAATAAATATTTATCTGAAAACTAAATTTTACTTGTTTTTGTTGCTTTCTAATAAGTGACACCAAAACAAGTAGCTGTTCTGTGTGTTCAGTCTGTGGAACTGAGATAAAAGCTTGCACATGCTACTGGAATAGAAAAGGTTTGCTCTGTTCTAAATAGAACAACTCTTTGCAGCACAAGCTTAAATACCTGAGAGAAGGCTGGAGCTTGAAATGGAGAAGTTCAGATTCCTTTATGTTAAACTGTATTTAATTTCTCTTGATACCTAAGCAGTGATGGGTATTTCTATTACTCCAGATTTAACTTGAAGATTGAACATCTGCTTCCAGTTAAAAAGCGGTGTTTCCCTAAAAAAAGGGATTCAAGCTGTGCTGATTTACCATGTATAGTTCTATATATGTGTTTGATGATGATCCCGATGATGAAATCTCTACCCAACAAGCTATTCAGGAAAGCTTACAAGATAGGCACAAAATTGAAACACGTGGCAGCGCAGCAGAGGATGAAAGGTAATAAGTTGTTATTTCTATTTTGGGTGTTTTCTTGGCATTCTTATAAGCATGTAGTAACCTTGTTTTCCTTTGGCCTCTGTGTGTTATATTGCTCTGACCTTGCCTCATGGATACTGGAAATCACTGGTAGCTCACTTGTTCTGAGTTCTCCCTGGAAAAGTATACCCGTTTCCTCAAAAATATGGAATGTATGAAACTTTGAGGTGACGTTTCACACCAGTATCTAAATGAGTACAAGGCTTTATGAAGAAGACAAGCATGCGATGTAAAAATAGGTTTCTGTGGTGTCTTTTCCTCATTTTAGTATTTAATTGTTGGCCTTTGTGTGAAAAATCCAATGTGTATAGTGGCAGGGGAAGACCAACAAAAAAGCGTTTTAATGTGGTGAGCCCTGACAAAACCTTTGTAACTTACAGAAATCAAGCATGTAGTCTGGACTTGAATATTTAAATTTGGGTCTAATTGTATCCTGAACTTCACACTAATTTTTACGTCTCACTTTACGTTTGTTCTGTTTGTGCAGTTTCCAGGATTTTGCAAGTGAAGAACATGGGAAGATAATTGCAGCAATTCGGGCAGTTAAGTACAAATACTCTGCACTAAGTCTATACCCCTAGAAATCCCATGGGTATTGCATTGTTGAGCAATGCCTACGTTTATGGTGTTTGATCACCTGGTTTAAGGGCAGTTTTTCTTTTTATGGTCTTGGGAGGAGTAAGGCAACTAAAGACAGGACACCTGAAAGCTAACTTAGTAGATAGGAACATGATAATAAGGTGGATTCAGATCTCTCTCTTCTTGGATTCCAGTGCTTCATCTGCTGGAATTAGGGGACAATGCCAGGATGGCAAGGCCCCCAGTCAGTGAATGCTTCCTAAAAGCATTCCAGTTCGAGACGCCCATATTGAATTCCCTTCTCTACTTGAACAGCATTTCAGAATGGTTCCTTCTGTCAAAATTTAATGTATTCCTATATGAGATGCTCTTAGTCTGCTCTTCTGAAACTTCTATTTCTTGCGGTACAATCAATATACGGAGTCACAGAGATAAGTAATCGATGAGTAGAGTTGTTAGGACAGTTGTCTGGCAGTGGGAAACCTGCAGTCCAGTCTTTATACATGTAAGCAGTTACAGAGATATTTAGTGGCGTAAGAGTCGAGAAACCAAGACTTAAATGGAAAAGCAGGTGCTCCGAGTCAATATAAAACATTGATTGTTCCTTTCACATAAACCACCCTCTGAGGAAAAATTGCTTTGACAAAGCAAGTTGTTTATTCTAGAGAAACTGATGGGATAAATGGCACACAGTATATTAGTTGCTTGAATATTGTTTTATTATGAGTAATGGGATATGCATCTGTCTTAAAATATTGCAGGTCAAGAAGAGGCTTTGATGAAGCTGGTGAAGCACAGTTGTGCTTTTGAAGAAGCAGATCAGCAAGGCTGGCTTCCTGTGCATGAAGCTGCAGCACAGCTGAATAAGAACGTCCTTGAAATAACTTTGAAAGGTATAGAGTCCTTGTGGTTTTCCACCAAAATGCTTTACAAAGTCAGGTTTGATGAATGATCCAATTTCAAATGTGTTCTGCTTTTATATGTTTCAGCCTCCTGTGCCAGTACGTGGGAACAGTCCACTCTAAAAGGGGAAACACCACTCTTGGTGGCAGTAAGAAATTGCCGTATAGACAATGTCCGCTTTCTCCTGCTCAGTGGCTGCAATCCCAGTGCTAAGAATGAAGAGGGGGATTCTGCTTTAGTTATAGGTGAATACCGTGTTTAGGGGTGGTGAGGTGAGGGAGTGAGTCCAAGTTATAATGACATGTTTAAAGTTTGCACAGAGCTTTCCTGAGCATATTCCAATCACAGATGACCAATCTACACTAAAGCATTCTATTTGTGCTGTGCGGTTTGCCGTGAAAGCGCTACCAAAGAAGTGACTAACAAGCAGCAGCGTTCTAGTCAACGCCACCTGCTTAGAAAAGATGTAGAGAATTCCTAGATGCTTTCCAAGGTCGCTGCATTAAAGTGCGCCATCCCCAGGAAGGGGATGTACAGGGTTTATCTGAGGTGGTCAGGTAGGTTACAGACGAAGGGGCATCAGAGGTTATAGTGTGTGGCCAAGAGTACTGCAACCAGCTGCTACTGCTGGTAGAGTAGTAGCTGGTGGAGCTACTGCAACCACATGAGGCTGCTTTGCCTGATCTGTCTCCACCAAAGGCACTCACTGTCCTAACCTGGACAGCCTGGAAGATCAAAGACAGAAGGAGGGAAAAGTGTTGCCTGTTCATTTCATTCACTGGAGCCAAAGCAGATTATTTTTTTAAGATCCTTACTGACTTAACAGATCAGGCGTATTAAGCTAAGAAGGTGTTTGACAGTCATTTTAAACTGTTTTGTATTTTGGTAACTGCTTATGGAGATTAAATAAAGCATTTGAGCAGGGCAGGTCCTGACCCCCACCAGGTAGGTCCCTGTGCGTGATCTCCATCTGGTGGCAAGGAAAGTTGCATTCAGCTGCATTACCAAATGCAACAAAGGATTATGGAGATAAAAAGAGATTAACATAGAATTATTCATTTATATAACATATGATATTACAATAAATAAAAGTATAATATATAACATTATAGAAATACATATATAATACAATGGAATATATATTTATATAATATATAATTTATAATTAAATTATAATATGTATAGAATTATCCTGAAAACATATAACAGACTTGTTGATAAGTTAAACCTTTCAGTGTGGTGTGACATTTCCCAGTATATAAATAGCTCAAGCTTTCCTGGGCTGCCACGTAACAGGAAGCCACAGTGCCTAGAATAGTGTTGAATAACATTCCAGCTGATACTTCACTTACTGTCTTACAGCAATTAAACAAGATTCGTATGAGATTGCCTCCTTGTTGATAAGTTCTGGTGCAAAAGTGAATTTGCAGTGTGTCCACAAGAGGACTGCTTTACATGAGGCAGCCAGACTAGGCAGAAAAGATATGGTGAAGCTTCTCCTTCGTTCTGGAGCAGATCCTGACCCTCGCAGTGGATATGGGCTCACACCTCTAGCGCTGGCTGCGCAGGGTGGACATACCGAAATTATGGAGCTCTTGTTGCAAAAAGGTGAGACTTTATTATATAGGATGTTATAGGAAGAGAAGGCTGGGGTGGGGGTCTGGTTTGCCAATGTTATAAATATATGATGGGATGGTGTAGAGCCGACTTCTTCTCAGTAGTGCCCAGTAACAGGGTAGGAGGCAATGAGCAGCAACCGAAACCCAGCAAACCCTAACTGTGAGAGTGGTTGAACATTGGACGAGGTCATGCAGAGAAGTCGTGCAGTCCTGATCTTCCCCAACCTTCCCATTCCTTGGCCTTCGCAGACCTTCCTTCCCTCTGATCTTCCTTCCCCGACCCTGTAATGACAAAATGCTCACATGCAATAATATTTGCACTGCAGACATAACATAATTACCTTCTGGTCACAACATGTCTTGATGCTTCTTTCCAGGTGCAGATGTTCTTTCACAGGCAATGGACTGTGCTTCTGTATTATTTGAAGCAGCAGGAGGAGGAAATCCAGATTCTCTGAGTCTTTTACTAGAATATGGGGCTGATGCTAATGTACCAAAGCACTCGGGTCATTTGCCAATCCACAGAGCTGCATATAGAGGACACTTTCTGTGAGTTAATGTACTTGGAAATCAAGTAATGGTGGCACCAGGAATATCGATTTTACTAATTCTACCTTATTCAAAGCAGACAGAACATCTGTAGCTTTGTAGGAGGAATTCTTTTTCAACATGTAAATATGAGTGTTCTGTATCTGAGTTTAAGAGACCAGTCAGGACAAAATCTTCATCATTTTAGCATGAACCCACTAATTCCTGCAGTATTTCCCCACTTGTCGCAAATAGTCAGACAGTCCAGGTTCATGCTGAGGTTCTTGGACATCCTTACTCTCTTTGGGCATGGCTTATCTCCAGCCCAGCACAGGAAGATAAACGTATGAAATGAAGAGACTGAGGGGATAAGGTTTTTCCCTATTTTAAAGGCAAGAAGATTAATTGGAGCCATTTAGGGTACAATCACAACCAATAAGTGTGGATATTTCATCATAATTAAAAATCTGAGGGTTCTTAATTCGTTGATATTGTTAAATTATTCTCAAACTTAAATGTATTGTAAATATTAAATTATATATCATATGCATTCGCATGATCTATTAATTCCTTAGTTTCTATAGGTTAAGTAATAACACTGCACTTGACATTCAGGAAAAATTTCTGCTGAGGAGTGATTATTCCTCGAGCAAGGAATTGGGTTGTTGATGAATGATTGTATGTTGGAATAACAGGTGTAAAGTCAGTATCCGTTGCTGGCTAACAAATTGGCTAAGTTGATTGCAGAGGTGCAGCACACTGTGGTACTGATTTGGTAGATTAAGACAGTTATATACAGTCATGATGAATTCTGAAGCCCAGCAATGTAGAGAAATTCCAAGACTGAACTGGACGATCCAGTAGATTTAAGTTTCAGAGATTTTTTTTTCTTTTTTAATTCTTCAGAGCCTTAAAAAGTTTAGTTCCAGTTACTGATTTTGATGCCATTAAGGAAAGCGGGATAAGTCCAGTTCACTCAGCAGCAGCAGGAGCACATCCTCAGTGCCTTGAATTTCTCCTCAAATCTGGGTTCGATGCCAATTTCATGCTGGATCAAAGAGTTCGCAAAGGCTACGATGACCACCGGAAATCAGCACTGTACTTTGCCGTTTCCAACGGGGATATCTGTTCGGTACAGTTGCTGTTGAATGCTGGAGCCCTGCCAAACCAAGACCCCATCAACTGCCTCCAAATAGCTTTGAGAATGGGCAACTATGAGTTAATGAATCTACTGCTCCGACACGGGGCTAACGTCAACTACTTCTGCCGAGTGAATACGACGCATTTTCCGTCAGCTCTACAATATGCTCTGAAAGATGAAGTCATGTTAAGAATGCTGATGAACTATGGGTATGATGTGCACCGCTGCTTCGATTGCTCTCGGGGAAAGAGTGCGCATTCCCAGTATGTGACTGACGGATGGACCTCTACTGTTATCAAAGATACAATGGTAAGTGTATCAGCTGTTTTACCATTTCCTGAAACGAACTGAAAATTTGCTTAACGCAGTGTCAGAAAAGGAAGTTCTGAAACTCTGAGACAGTTACACAGAAGGGTAGGAATAGGGAAGGCTGTAAAAAGTAATAGATGTTGCCGTGAGGCCTGGTTCATGACGGCAGGTGATCACAAACAGTGGTTTTGAATTGTGAGAATATTGCTAAAGATATTTTTTATAGATATATAAAAAATTATGCAATATCCATATAAATACCTACATAAGATCAGCACAGAATTGTCACTCCAGGGCAGTCTTGCCCGTGCTGTGAAAGCAGAGCCCTGCAGGTTGGCTTACTGGGTTGTGTCATATCAGAACACTGACACTAGAAGCTGCTGTAAGGACCCCGTGGAGCTGCCGTGATGGACACAGCAGAATTAACAAACCTGGACCACCCTGAAAAGAGGTTCTGAGAGACTCCTGTCAGTGTCATTGTTCAGCAGTTTGTAAAGTTCACTTCAACCTAATAAATGCTTCTTTCACCTGAAATGGGGTGCGGTGAGCACTGGGCTGGTGGGTCTCCTGGTTCAGCACACTGGGACACAAGTCTAAATTCTATTTAGGGAGCGATAGCACTTCTTTTTAAGCACTTAGTTACCAAATATAGAGCTGCTTAAGTACATTTTTGGATCTAGTACAGAACAACCATCTCTCAGATTTTGAGCTTCTACTCATGAGGCTCCGGACAAGCTGCAACGTCCTCTAAAGCCCCCCTGACTGACAGAACACTCATCCTTTCTGGCGTTCTGCTCAGGTTATTGAATTGCTCTTGTCCTGCAGAGGCAGAAGTAATTAACAGCAATCATGAATAATATGCTCTTAAACATTCTGTTTCTGTCAGTTCTGTGAAGTGATAACCTTGTCGTGGTTGAAGCATCTGTCTGGAAAGGTAGTGCGAGTGATGTTAGATTACGTCGATCACGTTAGTATCTGCTGGAAGCTCGAAGCAGTTCTCAAAGAACAGGAACTGTGGCCGGACATCAATTTGATTTTAAGTAAGTACCTGATGTTTACATTTGAAATGACAAATAAGCTGGTTTGGGATTGGGGCCTTTTTTTGTTTGTAGTGAGTTAGCTTTCATTTTCTTTCCCTCAGACTGGTGCTTTTCTTGACCCTTATTGGGCAAAATTTATGTTTCGACAGTCAGAGATGTCTTAAAAGATCAGTCTGTGTAGGATTTACACTAAGTTTCTCTCAGAAGTCTGATAGATAGTAACTGCACAACTTATCTAGAGTACTTGGAAACCTTAATTACAATGCAGACAACACGAGGCTCTTCAAAGGGAGAAAAGCTTTCCTTCCAGCCTTATGTTTAATAAGTTACTATTTTTAATTGAGTGGTTTAATTCCACTCTGTATTAACTCTATGTCCACTTGGCCTGTATGAAGATTAAGCAGCAGTTACTCAAAGTGTTACTTTTAGTAGCTTCCTTCAGGTTGAGTGAAAACTGGCACCAGTTATTTGGGGTTTAAGTACATTCCCAAACTGTACTACTTAAACTTGCGTTGACCTAAACGAAAAGAAATCTTTTGGTTTAGCTGCCAATGATTGCAATTATAACTGGGAATTGTATGGTTTGAGGTAAAAAGGCTGGATCCTGACAGGTCCTGTTGTCAGGGACAGCCACTTTTATTTTATCTGTCTATTCACAGAATGAATATGCAGCAAAATGGAGAGCAAAGCTTTTGAAAGGCAGCAGAGGGTCAAATAAATAAATTGAACAAAATTTAATGAGTTATTAATATCAGCCTCGCCATCTCCTTTCCAGCAAACCCTCGCTCTCTGAAGCATCTTTGTCGTCTGAAGATACGGGAATGCATGGGCCGGTTGCGTCTCCGTTGTCCTGTCTTCATGACCTTCCTTCCACTGCCAAACTGTTTGAAAGACTACATTCTATACAAGGAATATGATCTTTATGGACAGAAAGATTTCATAGGAACGTATGGCCTCCACTGAATGTAATTATTTCTATATTTTGAAGGGAATGTCAACATGGATAAGACTGTCTTGTGCAGCTGCTTTTTTCTTTTGGGATTTTAATCTCCGATGTATATTAAGAAATACCAGCATTTCCCCCTCACCCTCTGAAGGAAATGGGGAGAACCCCAAAATGTAAGTATTGGTGATCTCATTCTACCTATCTACTGGAATGTAAACTATCTGAAAGTTACTGCAATGGTGTTTTAAATGCTTAGTGTGAAAAGTTCGGGAACTGTAAAATACAGGGCTGCAAACGTTGTGCTATTGCCAAGTTAAAGCCTGTCCTAACAGATAGCATTACCCCCACTGCAGGGCTTAGTCGAAGGTCAGGGATTTAACTGCAACCATGAGAGGACAGGGTTCTTTTTTCCTCTTTACTTCCCTTTCTCTTGCCAAGTAGTTTCTATTTGTCAAGTCCTACAGTGAAGTTCTGAAGAGCAGCCCGAGTAGATTTATTTTCTTGCACTCAATCAATCCCCGCTCTAAGCAGTGAAATGGGATTAATGCTTCTAGAAACCTGCTTATCACAGCAGCTAGTGTGAAATACCAGCAGTTCAGCAAGAGAGCACGATGGGTTAGTTCCGAATGTCTTTCTCAGGTATTGGTATTTCTTCCACCACGTATTTTCATTACTCTCTAGAACTGGGGTTTCCTTTTACAGTACTGTCCAGAGACACACTCGCAGTTTCTGGAGTTCCCCTTCAAACAGTTGGAGCTTAAGCTTTTGGAGCACCCTCTGTCAGCAGGCACAGCTGCCTGGGGAAGCCTTGCCCCGCACACGCGGACCCAGTGCATGCCTGCTCCTTTTTATAAGTGCTGCAAATGTCAGACCATATTTTCGGGAAAAAAATCTTCATCAACACGCTTGGCGTTAGTAGTTATTTATTCCTTCATTATCAAGTAAGCATAGATTTTTTTCTAGTTATACATGCATCTTTATCACAGAAGTTACATAATTCAAAAGTCCGCTTTTCCCCAGAAAAATCTACAAACCTTATAAAATACAAATTTAACCGTAATGCAGTTATGACCCAGTGCTTTTTACATGGTGTTCATCGTATCATACACGAACGGAGCCGGCGAAGATCTGCATGGGTACCCACGTTAATGGTTGTGCTGGTGTAGCCTCTGTACACGTGACTTCTGATCGTTACCATAACCATGACTGTGCCCGGCTGCACCTTGTCATGTGCCTACAACAACGCACGCTCAACAGCCAGCCGTGATGGTAACAGTTTTCTTCTAATGTTCAGTCTTCGAATATTTTGACACCAAGCTATCTGCATTCCCAAGTACAGTAACATCCTTTGAGGTTACCTGGGCAATAGGATTCCCATTAAAAAAACTGAGATACACTTTGCAACAGAGAGATAAGACTGCATGTCAAAATTTAATGGAAGGGAACGCGTCCTGTCACCATTAATGGTACTTCTGGAAGTCAGTGTTATGAAAAATGCAGGAGGTTTTTGCATCGGTACAAATCCCACCCAGAAAGTTACTATAGTTAAGCTTTTATTTAATCTACAAAATGCTGACTGAAGCCCTGGTATAATATGTTTACTATCCATGTTTCCAAGACCAAGACACAACAGAGTTGACATAGGTTTGCCATTGGAGGGTTTTAACACAGCTATCAAGGGAAAATGTGCAAGTCAGTCCCAAACATCGCAAAGATCACTTACACTGCACTAGAACAGGACCAACCCAGAACATCATCGTAAGAATTTGACCACTCCACTCTATTATAAAAATGATCTGAAAGATTGTACAAAATCCTTGGCTTGCAATATAAACTTCATTAGGAATACAAGTGCATTCACAATAACACACTGACTTATTCTTGTCAGAACACATTAGATACCACTGTGGCAGGAAAAAAATAATCAGTTTACTGCTTGGTTAAACAGAAAAGCTGTGGTGACTGACTGACTTGCAAGAAATTCTGTGAATAGTGCAAGACAAAGAATATAAAATATCAGCTTGTGCTGTTAGACTAGACAATCTCTTTACTAAACTCACTAAGCAGAGCAGGTGTTCTTTATGTGAATTATTTCTGAAATAACAAGAGACTATTGCAACATAAGTTTTCTCCACTGGATTCTCCTGAATTCTGTGCAACTAATTAATCAGAATTTACCTTAAACATAAGCACAGTCAACTTAGCTTCTTCATGTCCATGTACATAAATGATATCTTCATCACTAGCTTCAGCTGTTTCAGGATTTTCAGCTCTGGGTTTACATCCACATAAAGATGAAATCTGACAGCATACTGGAGAGGGAATGTTCTTTAACTCTTAAATATTGCCTTACTGTTAATAGTAAATTGTCTTGATTCAATTTCAAACCTAAACAGATTCAGGAAGTACTAGATTGTCAAATTCAGATTAGTTTACGCTCGTAACCAGTTATATACAGCTTAGTTGTAGGTGACTCCTAAATTGTCCTCTGGTTTAAACTTCAAGAAATCTATTAGTGGCCACAGAGGAGTGCTAGGTATTATCGATAATGCAATAAAGTACATACCGATAAGCACACTTTATGTGTTTCGACACTTATGCCATTATATATATGATGAACGTGTGTAGCTTGGAACAATGACAGCAAGACTCACTTGGTCTGCCGGGGGTAAATTTACATGGTGGAACAAACTTAATATCCCCTTATCTAAGGGAAAACATCTGGCAGGAACCATGAGGCTGCAACCAGCACCATAAAAAAGTTAGTCCTAAAGTACACTGCTGATTTAATACCTATGCAAAAATCACTCTAAAATCATGCACTGGGAAAAATATTTTCAGGAGTGTCTGAAATAATAGCAGATGCACATGAAGCAAACTACAGCTTCAGCTGGAAGGGCTTGGAAGATCATTCTGTAAGTAAAAGGCAACAGGAAGTACTAAATAGGAGAAATAAATTACAGGACAGGAAACCAACCACTAACTTCTTTACAATAACAAAATGCTCAGGCAGTGAAACCCAACCACAGTTGTTCCCACGAGAATGTAAGGTATTTGCATTAAAAGTCACACTCTCAAGGAAAATACTAAGGACTCTATTTCTTTTAATTGACAAAAATGTTTTCCGACGAAGTGGTTCTAAATCTCATAGTACATTTTTTCTTATGTGGTTTTTATTGGGGGGGAGGTATGGATAAAACCTCAGCAGCTGTTCTTTGCCTTGACATAGTTCTAATGACAGAGCCTTATGCTCCTCCCCTTAAGCAAACTACAGTGATTCTCACCCCACTGCTAACTCACTGCACCATTCCCTTTCCTCTTCCTTATCTCTTCTGACCTGTCCTTTGTTCTCGCAGCTTCTGATACTCTCCTGCATGCTTTTATATTTTTTTTGCTGAGTTTACACCAGTAAAATTCTCCCAAATAAGTTCCCCCCCCCTTTCATTTATGCATATCAATTTTAACTGTCTTTAATTCAATTTCCCCTGGTTTTAGTGGTTATGGTGAATGCACTTCCCTCCTATGCTGTCTGTTGTAAGAAACTACATTTAATGGCATAGGTGGGAAGCCTGGAAAGCAAATGGAACAATTCCAGTCAGGTAATGCTAAATCTGAAAAACCAGTAATGGTAGGGTGTGAGAAAAGAAATAGTGATTTAATGTTCTGCCTTTCCTTCAATAAGACTAAAGCAGCACACGCTACGCATCAGAACTACTTTGCGATAAGATTGTTCATCTGTTACTAGTCTTCATATACAGCAAGGGCTATTGCAGCTGAACTGGTTAATGCATTAACCAGTCCTACTCTGACAAGCTGGGGAACTGGATTCTAGAAACTGGAGACCACTGATTTCACATTCTTCCTGTAATGTTTCAAAATTACTTAATCTTTAGCATAGACTTGAGGAAGATTGAGACAGTAACCTTGAAGTATGCTGTCATGTTATTTGATAGGAAACAGAAATATCAGTAAGCAAAACCAAAAAACAAGAGAAAGAAGCATGAACTGCAAGGATTTGCAGAGACAAACTGGCTGCTGTGCAACCACCTGTACGCCTAACTTAGGCACCAAAGGACAAAAAGCTGGATTTGCTGCCTGTCGGTACTTTTGTTGGCACAAATAAACACAGCCTCTTAAGGCTGAGAGCTAAGAATAGAGGATGACAAAATAAAAATGTCACTCTCTTTTAGAATAAAGCCTTGGATTGGTATGGTCCGTGTGACAGTGTGCTAGCCAGATGTGGCCAAGGGGCAACACCATTCAGCCTGACGGAGGAACAGCAAAAGCAGGTATTTCTGCAAGTGACTGGCTACTCTGGGGGTGGATAACTTCAGAAGAGAACCTGGGGACTCCCTACTGCTCAGCCTCCCCCTCCTCGTTTAAGGCAGGAGTACCGTGACCCCTTTGGAGGTTGCTGAAGCCCTTCCACCGGCCGTGGTGCCAGTAACATCTGCTTTGAGAGCCGCTCTCGCTCCTGTTGCGCTAGCAGCAGACTTGGTCTTGCCCCTGTGCTGCAAGGGCAGGTGCTGCTCCCCCATCTCTCCAGTGACAGCAGCCGATGCACTGACCCTCTTGCACACATCTTGCGCACATCGCGCAGGAGGAGTCTGCCTTCCCTGGCCAGCACAGGGCCACTCCCATGCCTGTGCGGCGTTGAGGATGCTGATCCCTCCAGGCACCGACAGCCATCTAGCAGAGAGGCCCTGAGATTCCTCACCTTGTCAGCACTAAGCAACCCCAGCTACAAAGGGCTGGGCTGTCACCAGCCGACGGGGAAATACTCTGAAAATTGCTTCCATTCCTGAACACCAGAAATGCCCTGCAATGAACTGTAAAACACTCGTAACTGTTACTAATATAACGAAGTATAAGCATATTCTTCTCTTCCTGCATTTTCTCTTATTTTCATGCCACTATTAGAGATATCTTCTGTTCCACTGGATTTTAGTCTTTATAGTAATTAGTGCAAAAATAAATATTTCTCTTTAAAGAAGTCTTCTCTTCTGGATCAAAAGGTGAAAGCACATTTAGCATTATACAAAATAAATATTACACAGGGTATGGAACACGGAGTTCAGATTGCAAGCTGTAAACAGACACTGCTTTGAAAAATGCTTGACAGGACTGACTCTAGGGTGTAGGATTAGCACAATCTCTTACTTCAGAGCTAGTAAATTCTGTTTGCAAAATCAATTTCCACAGAAAGACTTAAAGAGCCTTAACTAATTTTCAGTAAATGTAATGTATTGGTGGCAAAGCATTTTACATGTTAAGATTTTCAAATGGTGCAATTCAAGATGTTCCTGCAACTCTAAGCATTTTTTATAAAAAGTGAATTCAGGCTCACAGCTTTTTATTACACATACTGGGGAAAAACTAAGAACATGGCACTTGTGCTACAAGAATATATACATTATTCTTATCATTTGATAAGGAGCGCTCTATCTACTCCTTATGCAACAAAGTGCAACTGTGTCTTCTCAGCTCTTATCTAGATCTAACAGTATTTTTTTTCTCCTGTTGAAGTCTTTCAGCATAGCATTACATTCACCAAAAAACCCAAGCCAGTATCATACAGTGCATTAAGAAACCCTTGTTAATAAGGGTTTTCTTTCTAAATCTAAGAACAGTTATGTGCATCAAACCAGGTAAAGCTTAGCACTGTCTGATTTGACCATCTACTTTGTTTCCTTGCTGGAGGGTAAAAAACACATTTCAGTACAGCTGAAGTCCAATAAGAGCTCTAAGTTTAGCTTCAAAAGCAGTCAATTGCACAGAGGAGTAAGCAGGAAAAAAACCCCATGTTTTTTTCCAAACTGCAGAGAAGCCTTGAGAAAACATTATTTTGTAATAAATATGGTAGCAGCGCCCTGCTTCATCTGGAATACAGAAGAGAAATTATACTGACATGAAAATGGAAATCACTTAACTGAGAAAGAAAAATCAAGGCATAATAGGGTCTACATATTGTGAAGTCTTTATAATACAGCAGACCCTCCACCTCTATTTCACTGCTCATAGAACTTGTGCCATTTCACTGGATATAGCTATGATTCCATTTTAATAAAGTAGGCAACATTAGGCTTCAGATTCTCTCTTCTTCTTTCCATCTTCTCCTAAGTCACTGTCTTCCGACTGGCTACTGCTAAGGACTACAAATTGTCCTTCTCCGCTGCTCTGGTTCGATCTGCTGGAAGCAGCTATCAACCGGCTTTGCTCCTCTAAGTCCTAGTTTGAGAAGGGGTGTTGGGAGATCAGAAAAAGAACATTAACTTTAAAGCCATCTACAATTGAAAGAAGATACCATTATAAGCTATCTTTTTATACTATCAAAGGACAACTTCCTGTACAGAGGGAATTAAAAATGCAATAGGAAACCAAATCATTTATATTTCGGTAGCTGGCATTATTAGAAGAGCTTACAACTTATTTGTAACTGCAACCCATAAAAGCCAGCAGTTCAGAACAAGTGATTCATCTATAGCCCACTCCCAACAGCCCCTTCCTCACTGGGCCATGGAACCCTCCTCAGCAAATGGCATTATTTTAGGCCCCTAATAGGTGTCCCTTCGAGCACTGCTCTTACGTACTCCCACAGAGACATTTTGTCATTTATGTCCTCAGGAGAGCCCTTTTTAAAAACTACTATACAAAATTACACAGAATCTGCACAGGAGATACTTCTAATAATTAGCTCAATTCTGTAACACTCACTCTCTGAACTTGCGCTAAAGAATACAATAGTGGAACTTGGAGTACCAAACTGCAAAAGAAAGTAAGGAGGAAAAAGAAAGAATATTAGGAAATAATCTAATTACCTTTTCAATTTGTTTTTGTTTATTCAGTTCTTTTTGTTGTTTCTCTTTGACTCTATCTATTTCTTTTTGCTTTTCTGATGCTTTTCGATCCTAGAGGGCAAAAATGTAAATAAAGTAACAACAGCCTGAGACCTGGATACATGCCCAATTTATATCAGTGTTCTCTAAATGATTATACCACTGTTTTGATTATTCTCTTTTAAAGGACTTATATGTTTGTTAAAGGTAGCAAGCTGAATCCCTTATTGAATTTTATTCTGCAGTAGACATTGGTCAAAGTCTTTTGGTTTAAAAGTCTCGGGTTTAAGTTCTAGCAAACAAATCTCTTGAAAAACAGAACAACCATATTACTGCAGCTACAAGCGTCTTACAGAATATATTCCATTACACATATGAAATATACTTTCTCCCTTCCATTCACAAGTATCCCTTGCCCCAAGAAGGTTCTTACCAGTTCTGCATGAAAAGCTATCTGTTTTGCCAGTCCGACAGAGTCACAAATCTAAACACAAACCAGATTGGAAATAATCAAACACACTCAAATAAAAATACTCTTAATATTAAGCCAGATTCCCAAATCAGAAATGATAGCACGTTAAAGCACTTGAAGGTACCTGAACTGTCAGGTTTAACTATTTTTCAGTACATAAAATACTCTCCCAGAGAAATCGCTTAGACAGCTTGAATGGATCTAACATCTTGCAAGCTACATCAGGTTCAAAACTGATACAACTATAACCAGTACCTTTTCCCCTTCATTATTTGATTCAAATATATAGCAGATGGAAGTTTGGCGGCTCTCAACTCTCCCTCCTGAAGTTCTAAGCACAAATCCAAAAAGGCGCTTATTCTCCTGGTGCGTAGCATACAACACTACATTGGGCAAAGGAAACTGCCAAAAAGGATCAAATATGGAGATGTTAAAACTGGTTCCAAATACTTTCTATATGAACTTTCAATATACTGCACATTAATTACTTCAGTATCGTACATGCACAACCACATCAGAAGTTACAGCCTGACCAAATATGTCATTATGAAACAGAAACAGCAGAGCAGAAGGCAAGGATTAAGTTATTCAAAAGATAGGAAACCTTCTAAAAACACACTCCACTTAAGGGGAACACATTTGCAATGTGATTTACTCATCTGTCTAAACGTGAATACATCCCTTTTTTTTTTTTTTCCTTCGAGAGACATCATTCTTAAAAATGACATTTTTAACAGCCTTAACTGTACCTCTCTATAAGCATTATAATTGTTTATGATCAAACGTTACAATAGAATATTGTGTGTTCCCAAGATTTTACCCCACCAAATCGGGATGGAAGTTTCAAAAGCCTATTTAACCTACTGAAATCACAACTTGCTGTGTGTTTCTGTCTATTTTCAGATGCATGCACTAATCTTCCCTATTTCACTAGGGATTTGCCTGGAAATCTCATACTGTCAGTGATTTTTAAGCAGAATAATATTATTTTTAAAGCACAATAATACAATGCTAGGTATTTATCTTAAAAGATGAAGTTACTTACTCGTAGTCTTGTAACTTGTGTCTGTGGATCAATTAACCTAAAAATTTGTTTTGAAAAACAAATTTTACTAAAGAGAAAGATCAATCTGTAAATAAACATCAGTAGAAGTCAGGAAGCAAACTTACTTTAAACAGTCACAAGTGACTAATAAATGTGATTCTGTCATCCTGAAAATGTTATGGATGGCCCGAGCTGCTAGGATTTGACGCATTGTTTCATAAACAATATCTGGACTTTCATCAGACTTCACCTCCATAGAGCCAAGAAATCTTACAATAAACAACTGATGAAGAATTGAATCTAAGACAAAGAAAAGTATTGAAGAAAGTGAACTCTATACTGAGTTTTCCATTCAAAACCAAAGATGGACTGCAGTCAGGAAACCTCCGAACTTTTAATAACTCGGAATGTGACTGCTCATACTTATGAATTCAAGGTATAATTACTAAACAGAAAATCACACGCCTTTTCATTTGTTCAATGAATACAAGAGATGCAATTAATTCTTTTTAAAACAGCTTTTCAGACAGTAGCCTGACTCAACTGATCTAATACACTGCTTATGTACCTAAGCATTCTAAAATGGGTGGTAGAAGAAACTACAGATGAAAATAGGAAAAAAAACCCTCAAATTCTACTTCTTATTTTGCATAGAAATAAAATTTTTGCTTTACCTTCTGTTTCAGATTTTGAGCCTCCAGATTCACCAAAAGGATTTGTGCGTCTATTAAAAAATGAAAACATTAAACCAGGAGTCAGATTACAAGAAACATTAATAAATAATGTAGTAGACTTATGCTGCATCAAATAAGAACACGGGATGATTTCACAGACTTGTAATCTGGAGGAATAACATATGATAAATCATAAGTACAAGCAATTTAATTTAGTGTTAGACACAAGTTGCTATACTGAAGGCTCAAATTATGGGAAAAATATCAGGTATTATTGTCCTATTGCTGCCACAAAGAGCTTTGCTCACATGGTATTTTTGTATTTTTATAGCTGAATTACGCCCAAGTCAAGACCTTACTAATATTGGAAAAGATACGGTTCTAGGGATGGAATTTCACAGAACAGGCTCAGAAGTACAGCCCAAAGCTGGTGCTTTCAGTACTCCACAGGAGAACCACACTTATCATCTCTCTCTCAACTTGTCGAATTACTTACTGAAGGGACATCACTGGTTTAGTTTCAAATGCAGCTTTCTGAAAACATCACTGGGATTTTACTCGTAGAGGGTCAAGAGAAATGTGGTGCTGTCTGGCTCTCAGAGACAGAATTGCTATCAGTTACAATGAAAAGTGAAAATACTCTAGGCTTCCAAGTCTACATTTTTCAAAAGCAGTAAAGCAATGCTGGAAAAGACTACAGGGAATGGGGAAATTTTATTTAGAGCTTCTAAAGAGGAAAAAACTTTCTCTTTGGCTAGCAGGTAGCTTAAAAATCTATTGTCAAGGGTTCAATAAACTGCAAATTAGGTTTTATAGGGGAGTAATTGGGGTGTCACCTCTTAATAGTTAGTGTAAAAGTAAATTTCAGAACTAAAAAAAAAACCAATCTCAATCTCTTGTTCAGTTGCATGTCAGACTGACTGGTAGTTTTATTTTATCAGTGAAATCTTTTAACTAAGAAATACCTAGTTCGAACTTATAAAATCATTCTGGATTGAACTCCAAATCAGGATTTCACTGCTATTGTGTTTATATAACATGGACTCAACAAAGAATCGTCCCATTAAATGCTGACTGCTGTAAATACACTAAAGGGATATTCTTTCTCTTAGCATCTTTTATTGCTCAGACTTTTCTTGCCATTTAAGATTAGACTGCAGCAGTAAATGCAAAAATCTCTCAGGATGCTTCAAAAGGCAAACCCAAAAGTTAAATATATGTCATCAGCATCAGAAACTGAGGAGAGTGGTAGCATGTTGCCTGTCTGCAGCTCAGTGATATTTAACTGAAAATACTGAGCACAACTCAATATCATTTCTGCTGTGAGAAATATGATTTTCTAGAATAGAATTGTAACTGATGACATGACTTTAGCTGAAGTATTAACCTTTCACCTTCCTGGAATACAGTTCATCTATTTTAAATCAATACATTCTTAAAGATCATGTTAGCCAACTGATTATCCTGCTAAAGCAAGCAACAACAAAAAGAAAATTGTCCAAAAAAGGGCTGAATACATATTTTTTTCACTCTTATGTATCTGTGAGGTGAAACTGAAAATTCAAATATTTTACTAGAGGGCAGGGGCTACAACACATTGCTGTGACCAGAGTCACATTAATTAGTTTTCAGCTTTTTGGCAATTTTTGCTGTAGTTAAGAGCAGGTGGATCTGCAAATAGGTTTTCGTATTATCTGAATTCTGTACATACAGCTCCAGAAACGCTGTGCAGATTTACAGGTCTTTAATTACTATTTCTGAATGGGCAGTTTACAAAAAACAAGTAGGAAATAATGTTTTTATATTTTGGGAAGAGCTCTGAAGACAATTTTAGCTTGTCTGTATATGAGATTACTCTAGAAGCCTAGATCATTTTCACTCACCTTTCAGGTTAAGAAGAGTGTCATCGTATGCCATCATCACCTGGAGACAGGGCTACCAAATTTCTCTTGAGTTTCCAAGAGGAAATAACCCAAGCTGCTGGGTGAGCAAGCAATAGGAAAGGAAAATACTTCGTGAAACCAAAAGATAAATCAATAATTAAAAGCATTAGCTGTTAAAGCAAGAAAAGCTGCTGCTAAATAGACAGCTACACCTTGAATCTAGTGCATGTAATTAAACCATTTTTTCACAACTCGATTTTAACAATTTTAGAAGTTGTTTTGCTTTGCTGACCACTGCAAATTTTGTGATATGAGTCAGGGCAAAGGCAATGTGTTTTTGAGCTGTAGTCTAAACATGGCTTTCTTGTTTGTTTGTTTCTAAATTAATAACATTAACTCCAGAGTTTGTCCTTCCCTCTACATTTCCTACCTGCCCGACTGCCCTGAAGATTTTAGTTGACCAGGCAGATCTTCACTAACTGGAGATATTATGTCAAATTGTATAGGAGTGTCAGGGGCAACAAGGGAATCCAAGGAAAGCGCCGACAAAGCTGCTGATTCAGATCCCAGGGACCCCGTGCTGCTTGTACGAACTGCAGGAGGACGAGATTGTCTAAAACAAAACAAAAAATCAAAATGAAGATATCTTAGTTTCAGGTTGGTTGATAATAAATTAAATTCACATGGAAAAACAATAGAATATTCCAAAACTTGGGTGTAAAACAAAACAAAACGAAAAAAAATCCTGAAGATCAGTATGTAGTAAACAAAAACAGAGCCTGCATTCCCAGGGAAATTGAAGTTAACACTACTACTTGCATTAATAATTGCATCAGATGGTATTATATTTCATATGTGATTATACATTGATGTTAAAACAATGTGCAGTCTGCTTCCAGGTGTTGGAAACATTAAGAAAGATATCGTTATGATTTGTACAAACCAGACAACCAACAAAACTGTTCAGTCAGCTGGAAATCTGGATTACTTGTAACAACAGATGATAAACAGTACTGAAAAGGTGACTTCTAGAAATTTTGCTCTAGCCTAACAAAGATTTAATCCTGAACATAGAAAGTTTTGTTGTTTCGTTTTTTTTATTCCCGGAACTTTATCCAGGATTCCCTTTATAGGTGTGGTCTTCATGTGACCTGTGGTTCACTAACTTACGCAGTTGGCCGCATGCTTTCATGCCTCTGCTGAAAGGAAGGCGATGGAGTAACAGCCTCCAGAGCTGACTGATTTACACGTGCAGCAATTTCCTGCAAGACAGAGATGGGGGAAAAAAAAACTTAAAATATTTACTATATAAAAAGAAATGAAAACCATATAAATGACATTAATTTACTTACCTAGATTCTCTATATGAAACAAATAACCAATTTCTAACTCTTCAAAAAGCAAATAACTCTTTAATGAAGTGACAGTGTCTTTCATACAAAATTGCTATGCTCATCTAATTCCTAAGATTCAGTGCCCTCCAGGAGAAATTACATGTATCCACCTGAATGTGTCACATTAATTTGTAACAAAAGATCATATACAAAGTATAAATACAGGATGTTGAAGGTGTCAAAAGTTACACATATTTTTTATGCTTCCTGTATAATAATTTTGATGAAGGAGAAAACAGATTGTGTGCTCTCATACCATGAAAAGCTTACAGTGAGATGTGAAGGAAGTACCTTATTCTGTGCTATCCAATTAGATCCAGTTAGTCTCTGTTTAATTTTGTGCATGTCTAAATTTTAAGATATTACTAATAATACAAATTTTAGTAAAGTTACCTCAGGATTTTCACTTAGATAGATCTGTTTAGATATGTTGTTTATGGTGCATATCCACTGAAAGAGAGAAAGAGAAAAAAAGAAGAAATTTTTTTTTCCATAGGTTTTTTGGGTTTTTTTTTAACAAACTTGATGAAAAGCCAGAGTTGGGCTAGTTTCAGCACTTTTTCCACTTCCTCTGTAACTTTAGGGAGCCAAACCAGTATTCTGCATACCGAGCATGTTATTAAATTCACTACTGTCTGCATCCTGTACCTTACAACATTGGATTTTTACTTGAAAAAGTTACTCTGGTCACACTGAAGATGAAACATAAAAGCAAGCTTAAATCATGACTATAAAGATTACATAAGAGAATCAGGATTCTCCATACTCCTGTACAACAGAAATTTATCAGACTCCATGTGAACCTTCTATAAGCTTACCTCTTCATAATCTTTTTTACTCTCTGCTTGTAAGATTGAAGACCTGAAAGAAGACAAAGGAAAAAACAATTCTGTCTATTTAAAATCTCTCACAAGCACGTTCAGACAGGAAACTCCGTTTTAATGTTTGTACATTGCACAACAAATTAAGATAGGCTGAAGCGTTTGTGTATCTGCTGAGTACAGTCAACCTTTACCTGAGAGGAAGCAATCTATGTTTTCATTTAAATTGAAAGCAGAAAAGAAACAAAATGCTAATTGTGCCCATGTAATACTTAAGAACTTAAGTATTAAATGTAACAATGTAACAATACACCATGATAAAGTGATTATAGTAATTTTATTCTGAAATACCCACCAGCTACATTATAGATCTGATAAACAAAAGCCAGGCATTACAAAGTTAAAAAGACATCCCAGATTTTACTTCTAAATACCCTCAAAATCTGTCAAGCTATAATCTGGCCAAAGATAGACCACCCTTCTTTTCTTCATTAGTGAGTTTGGTATAACTTACAAGTAATAATAATGTAAGAATACTTACTTTTTACCGTCAAAAGATGTTATCTGAAAACAGTACCGTCTGTCTTCACAGTCCACAGCCATTACAGAACAGTTGTCTATATCCATGACAAGTCCCCCAGCTACGTCACCTCTTGCCTGGCTCATCAAATTTCCACCTTGAGTGAAGTAAAACTGTCTCTCCCAGCTGGAAGATACCAGCCCCGTCTTGCTAAAAGATAAAAAGAACTTAAGATAGTACATCAGGAGCTCAGCTGAGCTGTGTAAATTAAAAAAGACAAGAAAATCACTTGGAACAAACCATCTGGGAACTTAAGACAACATTTTCCCCCATTTAATGTCTTAGGCTAGTGTTACAGCTAAATTAGTCACTTTCCACTTGCTTTTTTTCATTCTAAACCTATTGCTGGGCAAAGAACACACAAAATAGTTCCATTCTTAGATGACGTGAGTCTTAATTTAGAATAAAAAGGTGTAAGTGCTTCAGTTTTGATGATGAGCTTTTACGGTGCTGCTTTACACAATACGCATATTCAAATTATGTGTGTTATCAATATAACTGATAAGACCTCTGAACTACACACTTATATTGTTAAGCTATTGTTGTTTTGAAGAACTTTGTGTTAAGCATTAGCTTAGTCACATAAAATACCTCAATTTTTCAAGTCTCTTGTACCATTCAACAAGAGTTGCAGAATTTTGCTTAGAGTGTGGATCACGTTGGGGTTTCAGGTTTGGGTTTTTTTAATCTCCCCCCCAGAATAATAGAAGAGGAAGAACTTGAATCCAAAAATCAGTAACGCTTCCAGTTTAGCCTCTCATTTTGTTCACACATTCTCTTCAATATAAATTGCTGCAACTGTGCTCTCCTACAGAAGTTAATGCCTCTTTCAGCAAGTATATTACTCTTGTCCACACCTTATCAACTATAAAAATCAGCTGCTGGACTTTAATACCTGCAGTAGCAGCCCCCTCCAGTGGACAAAAGTCTACCTCATGAAATTGAGAAAAGCATTCAAAGTGTGTCTGTTAACAGAGAATATTTTGCCTTGTGTATATCTCAAGCCTGCCAGATTTTCTCAGTAACTTGTATCCCAAAGCTTTGACAGATACTTACAAAACAATCCTGATAGCTGCAATCGTGTTGTTTTCCTATTACAGTCCACTCTCCTAAACTTTAATTTTTCCTTCTGATGTGAAAATTCAGGCAAAATTAGACTGCAATCAAGGTAACTATGCTTTGCACGGGAATGACACTACCTAAGTGTAACAGTGACATCAATGCTAATTAAGTGAAGGAGTCCAAAGAAAGAAATAGAATAGCTCCCATGTGACTTATTTTCTCAACCAAGTGTGTAAAATCAGCATAGCTAACTACAACAACAACAAAAAAATTGCATACTTTTTTAGCTTCCCTTTCCCAAAATTAAATATTCTGGAATTTTTAAGGAACAAGTTAGTCTTACTTCCTTGCATTAAGATATCCAGCTTTCCGTGTTAGATTTCTGTGAACAGGAAATTTTGTAGTATCAGGGTCAGGCAAATACAGTGGATCACTAGCTACTTCCAAGTCCTCTATAGTTTGTTGCATGTTTTCTACTTCGCATTCCATTTCCCTGCGAACGCTAAGGCAAATGATGTGTTATTAACAAAGATAATTTATTAATAAGTAGAAACAGAAAAAGATAATTTTCTTGATAATAGTTGAAAATTCATCAAAACCAACTTACTTCTGTACACTTGTGCCAATATTGGTCAAAAATTCTTCCAACTGCTCAGTAAGATTTTCTGAACCCATCTTAAAAAAACTTATCTTTAAAAGAAATGAGAAAAAGGGAGAATTCAGTCATTAATAAAACTACATTAACAACTAACAGACAAAACCATAGGAGGCTGAAGTTTCTCAGATAAATCTGTTTTCATCCTTTATTCCCACCAAAGTCTCTATAGGAGGAGAACATATGTTTTCATCAGGAACTGAAGGCTGATGCTGATGTTGCAGTGGGATTAACTGTGTCAAGACCATGTGCACAGCACCAGCTGGGGGAAACACAGAAATAGGCAGAAACTGCCCTGGAAAGGAAACAAGGTTTGATCTTCTATTGATCCCAAGGTGTCTCTATACTTTTTCAAGCCCACTGGTTTGCTAACTGTTGTGTTATGGATGGGGGCATAGGAGAGAGGAAGCCTGTGAGGCGTTGCCTGGGGCCACCCTAACTGTGGGAAATGGCCATCGCTGGCTAATGCCAACGTTCCTGGCAGCAGCTATGACAGCTGCAGGGATAAGGATGGGGCAAGTCATCTTCTTCATTTGCTTCCTTGGATTGCAAAAGAGGTCTTGCAATGGATTTCAGTGCATCAACATTCATAAAGCACTTTTACATTTTCTTTGAGACCTACGGAATCTGAAATTACCTGAGCTTGCATGTATCCTAGCAAGGGTTCTAGCATGGCGATCTTCTTTTTGTACTGCAGAGTATTTAATGCACAGAAATAATGCATCATAGTTTGATGCTGTTTTTTCCTGGAAGTATACACATCTTCTATAACTTCAGCCTTGATCTGAAGAGACAACAGACAAAGGGAGAGGTGGGGGGAAAAGGAATGTTTGAGACTTGGTTGTTCGTCACATGCCTTCTGGACAGCTTTACAGTCAGAATGGAAAAAAAACCGAAGTGATGTTCTACCCACTGTCAAGAGCAATTGCATATTTTACCCTACAATTCCACTTCTCTAATTTAAACGAGAGATACATGAAAAAAAAAATACAGCATTCTTTTCTCCCTGGATACTGTGGTTGTTTCTTTACAAATATAAATGAAATATAGTATCACAACCTTGACCATAGAGCATTTTCAGTGTTAGAAGACAAGCATGTTCAGGGAAACCTGCTTTTTCTGTTCTGAAGCGAGATGTCTAGACTGCTAAAACATAAACTATTAACTTTAAAGTAGAATCTGCCATACAGTGTCTTCCATCATATATGTTAGGTGAAAATTATTTCTTATCTCCTCTAAAAATCTTTATATTAAGTATTTTGTTTTACGAACCTTTTCATTTTCCCTTCTTTTTGACAACCGACTGTATCTGGTAATGGCAGCATCGTGGTCTAAGCAATCAAGAGAGAATTTATGATCATTTTGATAAATTCATGACTTATGAAACAGAGCAGAAAACTTCTTCTATTAATGTGTTGCACAGCCAGCTGAACGCAAAGTTCTGTCATATTAAAATCTTTAAGAATTGTTCTTGCCTGTTAATAATTACTTCCCAGCCACAAGTTCTTGTGCTGTAGGAAAATTCTGACCAGATGCAAACACGGCCAAATTGTTAGAAGTTTCCTTAAACATCTAATATTCTTCAAAGATAGAAACTTTCTAGAAGTAGAACTTTCCATTATGAAAACCTGTATCTAATCTTTCTTGAATAATGAAACCATTTACATAAAGAGAAACAGAATCCTTACTTAATCCTCACTTAAAGATATGTTCTCTACAAGGCTATAGGAGAGCTCGCTAAAAAAATTAATTCTGACAAGAAGTATCAAGCTAATTTTAGCAAGGTAAATTTTGTTTATTAATCCAGTCCTGACTTTAAGAAGTGAGAATGCCTTACTGTTTTCACTAATTTTGGTAGCATAATCCTAAATTATTCAACAATTATACGTATTATTTAAAGTCTTGTAAGAAAGGCAATACTGTCAATTTTCTTTAACACTTTGGTACGCAAAGCAGGGATTTTTAAGTGAACCAAGGAAAGCTGGGTGCCTAAGTATCACTAAAAAAATTACACTTTAATTAGTCCGTGCAAATATCTTCTCTAGTTTTCTGCGTAAATAATCTACAGTAATACTGTCATATTGTAATATCTATAACATTACATATTTTTCACTTACCATTGCTTGCAATTTGGAAAACTTCTTTTAGAGTTAATATCTCTACAAAACAATATATCACAATTTAAATAAGTTGTTATTAACATTGAAGAACCACCTTACTAAATCTTAATAGTATAAATAAGTACAAAATTTTGGTGCTTTGCCTTTTGAGTTTAGTCCAGCCATTATATTGATGTCATGGTGTTATAATATACACAAATATTCCTTGAACTTGCAAATTATTGGAAAATTATTCTTTCCTAGTGTTTATAGTACTTGCAAAATTTTCATCTTGAATAGAAGATAAGTGCTTCTGTAATATAAGTAATATTTTTGTTGAAACATTAGAAGTGTTAAGTTGTTCAACTGTAACTCTTATGAATAGAAAAAACTTACATTTTTTTTAAATTGGGGATGCATAATTTTTAAAAGCTGAAAAATAAGTGTCGTATTCCAGTTAGTGACACAAGAGCTATGGAGACGAAGTGCTACATTTCTGTTACTGCTGCTGTTGCTGGAAACCGTATTTGTTCGAGTACTCTACCTTTTAGATCCCTTTCTTTAAACTGAGTAATAGGAAACATCATTGCATCTGCAAGTTGAGTTGAAAGTACTGCATGGCAAGAACTGAGCTGTAAAAGATAAGAGAAAGAAGGCTGTTTTAGGGATACTAAAGTTGAGACTAATCAAATCAAATCAAGATAGCTTGACATCGATTTCGCTCAAAAATGACATGTACAACTCAAAATTTTGCATGTTCATATTTTTTCAGCTATTCTTTTCTTGGTTCCTGATCTCATCACTAGCTTTTTATAGAAAACCTTCAAGTCTAGTATTTGTCCATACTTTCCAACTTTATTCCACATTATTGGATCACATCAGAAGATGGTCCCATGCATTCTGATGACTAGTCCATTTATTTCTCCAGTTTCCCACCCACTAACTCACAGCCTGTCTTTCACATGTTACAGAGGTAGAACAAATGTGTTCTTCCTCCCAAAATGCTGTTTACATAGAGTTAACAGTGAGGAGAGGGATCACAGAAAGTCCTAATTCAGATCTCAGTGATGCCAAGTCGCCTTTCAGAAGGGTCAGTCTCTGTCTCTAACACAGACAGCAGGAGGTTCCTTTGTCAGTCAGGTATCTAAAATCAGACCATACAAATACTCTCATGAAAAATAGTTTCTAACTGCCATTCAGGACTGGGTTTGGTTGTATGTACAGGAAGTTAAACTGCCTTCTTCCCAATGTATCCTCATTATGCCGAAATTATTCTTTATCTCAGGTTATATAACTGTGAATATATGCTGCAACATACAAGTAAGTGTTACCTCAATGACAAATGAAAGCCATTTCTGTACCTCTGATCTCAAAAAAAGCCTGGAATAATTAATCAAGTTAAAGTCTATACATGACAACATTAGCAAAGTAAGTGAAACAAATACAAGCACTTGCCTCGTCTATCACTTTTGCAAATTGCTGTAGAGTGGAGGTCATAACTTCATCATCCCCTCCTAGCGGGAAACGCTAAAAGAAAATAAAAGGAGGCGTGTTGTTTGCAGTGCTTTCTGCTATACACCAAACTATATCAATCATGTCTACAAATGTATTAGTTTGTTTATTATTTTAAAACACACTGTTGAGATACAGTTAAGCACTTTTTTATTGAACTGTGAAGAAGAAATATTGCAGGCATGAGGAAGTAATAAAAATTTCTCATTTAAAAAATTAATAGATAAATTAATAGATTAAAAAAACAGGAAAGACTTGACATCTATGAAGACTTGTATCTGGCTTTACAAGCTATTTTAATATTATCAAAAAATAAGCAATATTTGGTGTTTATCTTAAACTTATGGTTCTTAAATTATGTGATTATGTGGAATTCTTAAACCAAAGGAGTTTAGTCCTATAATGCCTTAATGGAGGCAAGAGTATGACCAAAATGGTCATAACTGAAAAATAAATAATCCAGCTAAATCTGTGAATACTTTTCATTCTTTTGGATCACTACCACTGGTTTTGATCCTATCTGTGTTACACCTATTCATCAGTAACAATTAGCAAAGGAAAACTGAAGTGTCATCTCACTCCTGTAGAAAGACTCACCAAACCTAAATAATTCATAAATAG
Source organism: Cuculus canorus (assembly GCF_017976375.1). NCBI lineage: Eukaryota > Metazoa > Chordata > Aves > Cuculiformes > Cuculidae > Cuculus > Cuculus canorus. The sequence goes on along the minus strand of NC_071411.1, from coordinate 5,539,169 downwards.
TACTTTTTCCAGTTCATCTCATTAGGTGGAGAAGAAGGATAGGGAGCACCAGCCTCCTTAAAAGTGACTTTTTGTTTTTAACATGCATCTCAGAAAAGGGGTCCCAGCAGCTACAAACAGGAAACTCTTCACAGCATGGGCTCCCAGTGGAGAGTTATGGATTCCACAACCTGCCCTTTCAGAGATAGACATTCTCATAATAAGAGCAAATTATGGTTGTTAAATGAAGACTGCTATGCCATTTCTTCTCTTTGTGACCACTAACATTAAAAGCACTTAACAGTAAACAGGTTTAGAAACTAAAGCCAAAATGCCACCGCTACCACCTTAAGCAACCCTCAAAACACTGATCCAAAAGTAAAATCTTCCAGTAATATTCATCATCATAAGAGGAACTTCATTGTTTTAGTTGGAAGAAGACAGCAGATTCTTTTGGGAAAGATTTGAGCCACCAACTAGAGCAGTTCATTTTATCTGGACCAAACCTAAATACATTCTACACTGTGCTCTGGGAGATAAAAGGCTACAAAAATACATAGTCCTAAGAACAGTGATTCACACAGTACCTGCTTCTCGTATTCCTTCAGAAGCTTTGAAGTCAGATGAGTTGCTGCACTTAATTCATTCTGATTAAAATAAAAAACAAAAAACCCCAAGCTTGTTACATTTTTATTTAAATTAATATTAAAAAAATGACATATTTCAAGAGGAAACTATGACAAACAGGGAACTTGAAATCTTGATTGCAGATTTTAAGAAAACATAGAAAACATAACCACACTGCCCTTCTATTTCTCTAACAATATTGAGAGTTACAGATAATCAGTGTTTACAAATACTAAGTTCACAGCCTGTACTGTGTGCACTGATTTCTCTATTTTTCATGTTATGTAGCACTTATTTGCATTTAATTATTTCAAATTAGCTGCCCTAGCTACTGAGTATTAGGCATTTGTTATCTGTAAATGAAAGAAAAGATTACAATGAACCTCAGTACTACCTGGTAACAAACTGCTTTGTCCTTGTACACAGACAAGAACTAATTATAGCAGATTCATGGTATGGAACAACTTCACCTTTCACAATGCAGTTGAAGGAGAGGGAAGATTAAAAAAATACTCATAATAATTTCAAAGAAAGTAAGAGACATGAAATGTGGTTCAAAAGCTTTATTGCACATTCAAGAATTTCAGCAACAATACCTGTGCATCATATATTCTGTGCATGGCTTGAAATAACTGATTGATGTAATTGGAAATTGCAGCAGCATCTTCTTCAAATACTCCCAGCAAAGACCGGGTCTATAAAAATGAAACAGCCAAAACATTAACATGTCAAGTTAGAAAAGTAGTATTTAAGTGTGACAATTGCAAATTTAAATAGCACTTTCAGATTTCATTACTGGAAAGTTTATAAACCCTCCAACACTGTTTACAGGAATGATACCTGTTGCATGCCAGAGAATCTTAAAGAGATCAAAACTCAGCCTCGCTCCAACTTGTCAGCCTCTCCCCAAGCTAAAACAAGTACATTTTCAGAAAGGAAAGGACCAAGGGACACGTGTAAGTGTATAAAAAATTCTGAACTGTGAGCAACTACAGGACTCACTATGATACATCCCTAAGGAAAAGGGTTATCATGATCGGCATTAAATAGCATGCCAGGTGTACACATTTCTTTTGCAGTGACATCAAAAACCACACTATTCATCTTGCACAAAGACAGCTGTTAGGTGTGCTTGGAGCTATAATTCACCTGTTTAGTAACAGTCAATTCTGTGATCAAAAGGCCAGGGAACCAAAAGCTAAACCAAAACAGAACAGTACAAACTACATCTTGTTGTTCTCAAGACACACGTTTCTCCTCCACACCACTCCACGGTGAATGGGAGTGAAAAGAGCTCTCCTTTTTTCCTTACCCCAGCTTGTCAGTCACTCTCTTCCTTAGCTGGTGTCACCCACAAGCTTGATGACTATGCATCCTATTGCCCGCATCACTGATGAAGATGCTTAACAGCATCTACCTCAAAATCAACCTCTTTATCATGGTCCACCTATTAGATTTCAAAACACTGATTACTCGTCTTTAAGCCCAACTATCCAGCCAGTTTTTCCACCCCACCTGCAGTCCCTACCTCTCCATTTCAGCCAGAAGGATGTTACCAGACACTGTGTCAGAATTCTTGCTTAAGTCAAGGTAAATTACATCCATGATGAAATGACTGACTCTGGATGAGAAGGCAATCAGGTTGTTCAGGCACAACTTACCCTTAAGCTTAAATGAGATGCTGACTCAGTGTTCTTGCATCCTTTTTGCACTTGGAAGCAATGTTACTCCTCACCATGAAGATACCAATTAGTTTCCTTCCACTGAGACAAAACCCCAGAAGGGGGAAGAGCAAATAATGTACCTGTAACTCTGCACAGGCTACATTTGCTTTTCCTAATCAAAAAGACTGGTTGGGATTCTTGTATGTAGGAACAGAAGTATCACTTGGAAGACACAGAAAATAAACCTGTTAACTCTAGTAATGTTTTAGCAAGAAAAGTGTGCATTGTTTTTACGTTTACACTGAAATTAACATCCAGACAGAAAACAGAAAGGATCATAAGTACCTAACTGAGTCTCCTCCCCAAAATTATGTTTGTTAAACATCTGAAATTGGAAATTCTTTTTCTTAGTCTTCCCTAGGCTAAATAACTGTTGTTTCCTCAAAGAGGAAGAAAAGGAACTTATGAGGCTTGGGAAAAGAACAAGAGACTAACACAAGTTTGGATATCAGGAAAACCTCTCTGATGAGACCAGCAAAGATCACGCTCTCTATGAATTGTGGGGCATTTTATTGTTAGCAGTTCTTGCTATGCCAAAGGCTTGCCTTGGCATGACATAGACTTTAGTCCATTTCCCCGTGAAGTATGGAGGTCTTTTTCAGCTCCTTTTCCAATTTTCTGCTTTTAATGATAATCCAGAAGTACATATTAAATTTGCACAAAGTATATTATTTTTCCATTCTTTTCACATTACATTCTTTTATTTACCTTAATTAGGTGCCCAGCTGTCTCACAAATATTATCATACTGTATAATGCCTACAAGACACTTAAATATTAAAAAAATGTAATCAAACAATATCATCAACACAATAAATCACTTCAGTGGTGGTTCTAGTTTATAAGACAAGAGAAAAGGGGCGGTGGAAGAGGAAAGAGATAGAGAAGAATGTTTGCCAGGTGTGGCAACATGTTGTGTCATCCTAATAGCTATGACTCACCCATTAAAGAAGACCTATATGAAAGAATGCAAAAGAAACAATTACATGGTACCATACCTACTGAATTATATACTCATGACCTTTAAACCTGAACACAGATAAACTTGAACTTGTAATTTTAAAGGAATACAATGTCAGGTTTCTGCATTATGCTTACTCCTTAAGACTGAACACTGCAGAATAAAATAATTTCTATGTTTTACTGTAAAAATATCAGTTATTGGTGACAGACTTCAAACTGACACTGTACGATATTGATGGAAAGATATTAATTTGAAACTGTAGACAAGTTATCGCAGACTATCACTGAGCAAAAAAACCAGAGTAATTGTTTGCCATTTTTCTAGTAAAACTTTGCATCATTTTGCACAGTCTTTAAGATGCTTTCATCTCATATACATAAGCACATACAATGTACATGCTTATCACTACCAGTGATAACCTGCACAAAGAAACCACCTAGTTAGAAGTCAGGGAATTGCTAAGCATTCTCTGTCACCGTATCTATGGCAGTGTTGGTGACACAAGATAGAGCCTGTACTATCAAGTCTCTTGGCTTTTTTATTGTGCAATGCTTTGGGAATGCAAATAAGTGGGCAGAAACTATCTCTAAAAATATATATATATATATATATATATATATATAAGCTCTGAGTATGTGTGTAATATATGTGCCAAGTTCATATTTAAATTGCACTGCTTTGCATAGCAAAAGACAACGTAAACTTGGTATTTTATTTACTTCTGGAAACACAGTGGTTAGATTTTTATCTTGCAACAAGAGGAAACAAATGGGTTTTGCCGCTTAGAAAAGCCTTCCCTTCCCTAAGATGCAGAATTTTGGTATGAAGTTTATATGCCTAAATTTAGTGTCTGAAACATGACTGAAGGTGCAAAACTCCAATCCAGCAATAAACAACCTTGGCTGATGAGCTTATTCAATAATACTGCATGAACACATCAATCAGAAAGTCACAGCAACTCCTAAAGAAAGCAAGGCTGCTTCTTTCTTCAAGCAAGATTTATTGCTATTTTCATTGCATTGATTTCAAAATAAGAGAAATTAAGTAATAAAGCAGAAGACGATAATAGAGTACAAGTTATGCTCTTCCAAGAGGTTTTAGCCAGAACTCACCTGAAATAGTAGGTCGACAGAGAAATGTAAACTACTAGCAAATCTAATAGTTTAAGCACATGAAACTCATTGGGCTGAGTTAAGCTTTGCTGGTCTCTATCACAAATAACCTCAAGGGAAAGATTCTAGAATTTATAACTATGTTTCACTATGTAACTTTTTTTGCATATGCTTCCCAAACAACATCCATTCTTAACTGCTTGGAATAAAAACCCCACTGTCCACTTTTTAGCGATGCTAAATTTATCTTACATTTGACATTTCCTATAAATAGGAATAGTTGTGATTTCCATATACTGAGAACAGACCTTCAAGAAATAATTTCGTTAAATTACAATGATTATAACACTTCAAAAAATTCCTCCTCTTCGTGAGAGTACATCAGGTGTAGTTTCTGGGCCAGAGACCATCCTGGAGGCAAGATCTCATTTAACAGCCAGTATTTTAGATATATGGGGCACAGCCTTTTGGCAAGCAATGATACATTTTCTGCATGGCCTTTTCTGCTGCCTCTTCTAAGCTGTCCCTGTACTTGACGGAGATTTGTGAAAATGGTTGTCATTTTTGAGGTTAAAATTCCCTATTAAGCAAATGAAAGTTTCTCTTCCTACAGTGGAGGAATCCAAACTACCAATGCATATGCTATTACAATACAGGAAATCTTACCCATCTACGTAAACAATGCATCAAAACAAGGATCTTAATCAAAAAGGCTGCAATAAAAGAAGATACAGTCAACTTTTTTCTGCATCTAGGAAGAGCAGTACAAATCACTCGCTGTTGCTGCTGCCAGCAAGAGAAACCCGCGCAACTGAATAAAGCGCTTCCTACTTAATAGAGGTATGAAAGCAATGCCAGTGCAATACACGGCATCACTGACAAAGGTCAGGCAGCAGCAATGGAACTGAAGCCATTAGAGCTATTAAAGGTCTCCGGCACTACACGCTTCCCACCTACTCACAGCGTGAACAACCGCCACGGTAACCTTAGCCAATACCTGCTTTTCATACGTTATCTATTAAACCTCAATACGATTTCGGCAAAAGACAAAGATAAGAAAAATCCTTTTGAGAAGCGATAACGGGGTTTGTCAACACGAGGTCTGCAAAAACAAGTCACAAATGCAAGCGCGGGGGCAGAAAGGCGAGGGAGCCCAGGCCAGCCTCGGTGCTGTCACCTAGTGCTGAGGCACAGCACCCCAGGACACCCCTGCCAGGATCGCTGCTGCCTGGTGCTGAGGCGCAGTACCCCGCGACATCATTGCCAGGATCACTCCTGCATGGTGTTGGTGCGCAGCAGCCCGATCACTGCTGCACAGTGTTGGGGTGCAGCACCCCGGGACATCGCTGCTGAGACCGCTGTCACCCGGTGTCAAGGCGCAGGACCTCCGGGACATCATTACCAGGATCGCTGCTGCCCAGCGCCACGGGGACATCACTGCCAGGACCGCTGCCGCCTGGTGTCAAGGCACAGCACCCCGGGACATCATTGCCACGATCGCTGCCGCCCGGTGCTGAGGCACCACGCCACGGAGACATCGCTGCCATCGCTGCGACACCCGGACGCGATGACACCCGAGGCCGCGTCTCGCAGTCCCCGCCGCGCGGCCGAGGAGGCACCGGGCCGCGCTCCCCTCCCAGAGCGCGTACGCGGGGGCGGACGGGGTGCGGAGGGAGTCGCGCCGCCGCCCGTCTCACCTGCGGGCTGTCCTCCAGTGTCTCCTCGATGGGCAGTTTGTCGATGCCGGGCATGGCGGCCCCCGGGATGGGCTCCGCGCCGCTCTCGCTGCCCCGCGCGCCCCCGCCTCACGGGACCCGCCCCGCCCCCCGCGCCCGCGCCCGCGCCCGCGCCCGCCTCGCGCCGGAAGCGCCGCGCCGGAAGTGCCGCCCCTCCTGCCGCGCGCGGTGCATCGCGATTGACTCTCCCGCCGAGCCCGCCCGGCTCGCGATTGGCCGGTGGGGCTGCGTGCGCGTGCTGGGCGGGGCCCGGCGCGAGGCGGGGCGGTACGAGAGCGCTGATGCGCTTGACTCCTCAGTATAAGAAAGACGTGCAACGGTGAGAGTGGGTCCAGAGGAGACCACGGAGATGATCTGAGGGCTGAGGCACCTCCTGTGCGAGGACAGGCTGAGAGAGTTGGCTTCGTTCAGCCTGGAGAAGAGAAGATTCGGAGGAGGAGGCCTTACAGCAACCTTCCAGTACCTGAAGGGGCTACAGGAAAGCTGAGGAGGGACTGTTCACAAAGGCTTGTGGGGATAGGACGAGGGGCAATGGGTATAAACAGGAGAGGGGCAGATTTAGACTGGGCATAAGGAAGAATTTCTTCACTATGAGAGTGGTGAGGCCCTGGCCCAGGTTACCCAGGGAAGCTGTGGCTGCCCCATCCCTGGAGGTGTTTAAGGCCAGGTTGGATGGGGCCTCGGACAGCCTGATCTGGTGGGAGGTGTCCCTGCCCATGACAGAGGGGTTGGAACTGGATCTTTAGGGTCCCTTCCAATCCTAGTTATTTTGTGATTCTATGATCCTGACACTGAAAATGTGGGCAAAAAAAAACTCTTCCCAGTTTGGAGTTCTGGGAAGCAAGCAGCCTTTATCAGGCCCGGAGGGAGCAATCTCCATCAACCGTGTGACACAAATGCTGGTTACAGAATGTGTTCCCCACTTACATGCATATGGATAACTTTTTTCCAGAAATCTTATGTGTGTTCTATTACTTTTGAGGTCTAAGTTTATTGTAAGACTTGACAGCAGTGAAATCCCTTGCTGATTTGGAGCTGGCTGCAGCTCTGCCTGACCTTGCATTAGAGACAGGGAGAGACTGCAAACAGGTGATACAGGAGGAGAGACATATTCAGCACAGATCATACTTGAGACGTTCTCATCTCCAAAGAATCAACAGTGTCTGGAAAAAGAGTCTGAAAGAAAACATGCTATCAGGGGTGTTCTGTCTAATTTAAAAAAAATACAATTAGTTAGATAAATTTTAACTCTACATCAGCTTAAATAAACATACTCAATTTTTTGTAATGGGAACTACTTCTTGTATCACTATGAGTGCTGGAGCACATCTGCTGTGAGGACAGGCTGGGAGAATTGAGAGCCTGGAGAAGAGAAGGAGACCTTAGAGCAGCCTTCTAGTAACTTAAGGTGCTACAGGAAAGCTGGGGAGGAGCTTTTACGAGGGCACGTAGTGACAGGAGAAGGGAAAATGGCTTTAAATTTGAGGTGGGAAGATTTAGATTGGACATTAGGAAGAAATTTTTCATGATGAGGCACAGGCCCAGGCTGCCCAGAGAAGTTGTGGTTGCCCCATCCCTGGAGGTGTTCAAGGCCAGGTTGGATGGGGCTTTGAGCAACCTGATTGAGTAGAAGTTGCCCCTAACCCATGGCAGGGGCAATGGAACTGGATGGGCTTTGAGGTTCCTTCCAACCCAAACAGCCAGGAAGAACGGCCCCCCTGCTGGGGAAAAGCTGGCCAGCTCTTACTTTCTCCTTTCTGCCTTTGCAGTCCTGTGCTCTGTCACAGCCTAGTGTGTGCCCGTGGCATGGCTGTTCCCTTGCTAGTTTTGTGGCCAGGTGACCTTAGTTAAAACCATCTCAGAAAGTAAACAAAGTCAACCAGCAGAACAAATTATTAACTATTATACAGTCTTGCCATGAGACGTATCTTTATGTTGTATCTTATCATATATTATATTTAGTAGCAGATAAAGGGAAAGGCTGGTATTAAATTGCTAACAATTAGAATTGTTTGAGGTGGGAATTATTTTTGTTTCTTTTGGTTTGGGTTTTTTTTTTGTGGGTTTTTTTTTGTTTTTTTTTATTTTTTGAGGGAGTGGTGAGGAGTTTTTAAAGTTACAACGTGGTTCAGGCAGTTTATGTACCAGCTCAGCTGGTAACTCACCTGGCTGAAGCAAGTCACACCAGTCCTCTTTCCCTGTCTTATGAGGATAATAATAGAAGGTTGTCTTACAATGTACTTTAAAAACTAGGTCTGGTATCTGTAATTACTATGTAACAGAAAACTAACACTGGTTTGTGACTTACATATATGTGCATAGCTTTCTAGTTTTGAGATCAGTTAATTTGTGCGTAAGTTTTACAGCAGTCTTCTGTAGGAAATACTCTGTTTTAAAGCTCCGGGATGCATTTCAGGAAGGTAGTAACTTTAAATGGAATTGGTTTTAGTTAGCTTTGTATCTTTACAAGTGTAAGTGGCAGAGGAGAAAAAATCATTTCTTGAGTTGCTAAGAGTAGAAAACAGCTCTTTGAGTATTAAATGCCTCGTAGAAGAAAAGCAAAACACTAACAAACATATATTAATATGTAGAAATGTGCTTAGGTGTCTCAGCCAGCATGTAGCATAAGAATGTGTCTTGTTTCTGTTGATCTTAGCAATTCAGTTTAATGATTCAGTTTGCTTTAATACCAAAAGTGAGGCCTTTCTAATAATTTTGTGGTATGTCAGGATTTCTTCGAATTAATAGTCAGCTCTATAAGTAGATCCCTTATGTTGAAACATTCTTACCTTTTCTGTACATTTTTTACAATGTTACAAAACATCCAAAAGTTTCATGAGATACAAATTTGACAGCAATAGCTGAGATTTGATAGTAATGACTTGAAGATTTGCTCTGAACCCTCTAATCAATGTGGTCTTAGTGTTGCACTTTTTTTCAGCGTTATAGGCTTTTTGTTAGTGTTCTATTTATTTTTTTGTTTGAATTTTTGTATTTGTGGTGGGGTTTTTTGTTCTTTCTGCAAAATATTTACTAAAAAGCCTTTAAAATGCGGGATGCTAATACTTGCCACTGTGTAAACAGAGAGAAGAGCAGCCAGTGGCTCTTCAGAGGATTTCAAATGTGTCCCCTCATGGAGAGAACATTTTGCCTCTGCTGGAGGGTGAAAGTAGCTGTCTGGATAAGGTAGGCTTTATTTGCATGTTACACACTGTTTAGCACACTGTTTCTCAGACTTTCAGTAGTGCCACCCTTGGATTTACCTTGAATTTATCTGTGCTCACTTAATCTCTCTGGGTCAAAATAGCTTTTACTTCAGCCACAAAAGAGCTAACTGCTTTTAGTCGTGTTTTGCTAAAACTGGTGTTAACGGTTTTGAGGTTTTCTTGCCTAAAGAAAACCTTTTGAGTTTTGAAGTTGGCTTTGAATATAACCTTTGTTATTCATGTTCCAAACATATTTGAAAGGGAGCCATATGCAGCAGAATATCTGAGGCAGTGAAATGCTGTGCAGTTGGGTAAAGAATCTGTGGTAAAGGTGAGATGAAAGGCAATATTTTTGAGTGTGATAACTAATCAAGACAGATTATATATACCATTTATACCTTTATAAAAGGTGAAAATATTGCAAAGGCTATTATGAAAGGTGACCTGGCAGTGCAGTAACAATGAGTGATGGTGGCAAAAGGTAGCAAGAGTAAAAGCCACCAAGAACTCTTGGTGTGGTCTCTTCAGCTGGTATAAACAGAGTCCTTAGAGGCTTCACAGCTCTAAAGAACAAGAGCTTCATCTACTAAACAAATGAACTCTACTGTCCCCAGGCAAAACACAGTGGTTCGAAATCTGAAAGGGAGATTAGTTTGCTGCCTCATCAATTATGGATGCTCTAAGAGGATTGGATTTACATATCCAAGGAGCACTGATTTCTCCTATTATTGATTACTTAGGATTTTCAACTTCATGTTTGTTGTGTTGCTCTGATTGCCCCTACAAGGGTATTTAGCTAAAACTCTGCAGGTAATTTCATATGGATTGCAAGGGTATTATTGATTACTTCTAATGGGCAAAAAATAATAAAATAAAGTTTTTGAGTGAAGGCTCAAGGTCTATTTACACTTTCAGTGACAATTCCTAGAAATTTAATTTGGTTCTTTAGTATCGGGTATTATTGAAACTGAAGCTTTAAATTTTCTGTCCTATGGAAAATATATTTTTATCCTTATTTCTTACAGAAAGGTTTGGTGACCCTTTATTTTGATACAAATAGCTTTCTTCTGCAAAAAAGCAAGCTTCTGTTCAAAGAAATCTAGCAACATATGAACACTAGATCTTCAGCCAGACTTTCCAGTAGATTTATATTTATATATATATATATATATGTATATATATATGTATGTTGTTTTAGAATCATAGAATGGTTTGGTTTGGAAGGGCTCTTTAAAGATCATCTCTTTTCAATGCCACCTGGGGACATCTTTTACTGGATGAGGTTGCTCAGAGCCCGACCAACCTGACCTTGAACACACTGAAGGGTATAATGGAATTCTGCATTGGAATGCATAATTGGAATGCAATGGAATAATGCAGACTTCTTATCTTTAGAATATGTCTTATCTTTAGAATATGTCTTAGTTATATGGTGTTTCAATTTCACTTACTTTCTCAGAAACTGGAGAGTACAGTGTGAGCATCTACCTTGTGAATCTTAGTACTTTTGGTCCTATATGCAGCTGTAGCCATGAACTCTGATTAAAAATGAATGTTGATATGTTTCAGTGACCTCATTGCAGTCTCCAGGTCTGACTCAATTCAACATTATGTAAATTGATGTAATATGATTCTTTTAATAATTACACAACTTGGATAACATTGCTGAACAAACTTAACAGCTGGGCAAGCCTTAACACCAGATGGCAGCGCATGGTGAGCGGCTGATGTGTGCTTTGCCAGTTCACTGGGTTTTGCCTGTTTTATGAAAATTCTTTTTGAGAGATACCAAGATCACTTTTCCCTGAAAAAGCATTAAAAAGCCCTGAAAAAAGTGAGTATTTCCAACTGGGAGTTAAAAGCAGACTACCCAGAAAAAGTTTATTTTCATTTTCCCCGATCTCAGAGAGACCAAACCAAGTTATAATTAGTTGGTTTGCTTAATGGTTAGCTTTGGGAAGATCCATGCCTCTAATAAATGTTTCTCTTACCAACACCTATGCCTGTCTTTATTGATAGTTTCCTGAAGAGAACACCAATGGAGGTATTGACTTGATGTGGTAATCTGAGTTTCAGCTGTGTGGCTCAGGTTAATTTCACCCAAATTCATCCAGGAGAAATAAATATTTTCTGGCATGTATTTTATATCAGCGCATGTGTTGGTATTCTTAAGTTCTTTAAAAAAAATAGTGGGCTGTATTTGAGAACTGGCTATTTAAATTATAATCATGAAGAGGGTTTTTTTTTTCATTAATAAAGTCCACGTTAGTTTCTGGATTCAAGAGGCTGTCGCTATCAGTGATCGTGCTTTTCTCCTCTTTGGAACAGAGAAATCGGTAAGCAGCTTCAAGTTCAATACAGAAAATGTGTTGTTTTCTTTTTGACTTCCTGTGTTCTGTGGGAGTTTTTTAACTTTTTTTTTTTTAAACTGGTGTTCCATGCAGAGGCTGCAGAGGCAGAAAACTGTTATAACAGAAGCTTTTGTTGTCTCTTTAGTAACCTCTGGACCCAGTGTGCAGTCTGAATACTCGAAATAACTGCCTGCCATCAAGAAAGAGTCCTTTTGCTTTGCTGAGGTCAGAGGTTGCCTTGTAGGGAGCAGCTGTACTGAGACATCAAGGGCTGCAAGGCCCTTGCTTATCACTGCTTCCTGCTGGCCAAATATTCCAGTGAGCAGTGGTTTCATACATAGGTCCTTATGGCTTTTTTAAATGTCTACACTTTGTGGTTAGTGAGACTGTTAAATGATGGTTGGAGCTTAGCGTGCAGGTGGTCATTGCAGTTATAATCAAGATCTATTGATACGCGCTGAAAAGGTGTCCTTGGTAAGATCACTTCTTGAATTATCACTCATTTTGATAACTTCATTTGGCAACAATCTGACTGCACAACACAAAGTCAGTCCCTGTTCTTCAGCTGAACATGTTTCTGATCTAAAGGCAAATATGGATTGCATTTATCTGAAGAATCTCCCTCAGCCAGGTACTGTCAACTCTAGACTGTGCCATTAACCATTTTCCTGCTTCTGTCTATTCCTAAAGATTAGTATTAGGCTGTTTACAAATGTACAGAAAATCAAAGTGGAGGTACTGTTTTTTTCCTTAACGTAGGTTGTTTACCATGTGAATGTGACTGATTACAGAGGAGAAAGTACTCTGAGAAAATGGTAGAACCAGAAAAAATAGAGGGCCAGCTTTATCCTCTGAAAGCTCACAGTCCTATGTGCTCCTCCATCACGTGCTCCAAATTAAGATTTATTGAAGAGGGGTAACGTTTGCACCCTGAAATTAAAATACTCTTTTCATTTTTGCATGTTCTAAAGTAAAACTTTGTTCAAAATAAGGAAAGGAGGAATGTCTATAGAGAGGTTATCCTGAACCAAAAGCTGGTTTTGAACACGATATGTAAATCACAGTGTGGCTGACAGATGACCTTAAATATAAAAAACTTCTAGTCGGTACTTTCTATGTAACAAATGAAATGAGAATTTGGTTTTCTAACTTTGAACTTCATTACAAAGCCTTTACCTCCTTTCTCCCTATTAGTCATGATTTTTTATTATCTTAAGTGTTGTCTCTGTAGAATTTAAATACATTTCTATTGATTATAAACCTACAAGAAGGAAGGAATATCTAGCCTTTAAAAGGATGTTTTCAAACCAGTAAAATTTAAACCAGTAAATGTCCTGCTTCTGTTACTTTTAGTTTTGAGTTTCTGTTGTAGAGAATGATTGGGAAGTTTATTCCACATGTGGTATATTTCAAAAAAGCTGCAACAAAATTATTTTAATAAGAAAAATGAATGCATGAATTATTTAAAATAGTTGGTGCAACTGTTCCTGTTAACTAATCTGGGCACTTGGAAGGCAATTACACTGAGCTTTGACAACATTGCCAACCCACTGCACAGTGCCTTATGCCAAAAGCTATTGTTGTTTTATTGACCACGTTCACCATTACATATGCATATGAAAAAACAGAGGCATTTTCATCGGGATTACCCTAATAGCATTAAGAGATTATTTTTTAAATTTCCTTGGAAGGAAATTCACTTAAATGAGATTACTTATTACTTGACTGGTTTCCTATCATGCTGCTATGTTTAGGTAAGTGGAGTCCATTAGACTATAAAGTTTTAAAAACCTGATTTTATACATTAATGATTTCAAACAAAAGAGAAGTACTATATTTGTGCGCAGCTTCTTTTGAGAAAGTTAAGTCGATGTTCTGGTTAGGAGAGATAACACTTTTTGTCCCTCTTGGTGGCCCCCCTAGTGTCACCATTAGTTGCTAATTACTTGCAAACAAATAAACAATTAACTCCTCGTGCCTCTTGGTGGGAGAGTTTTCATTGACATGCTAAAACTTTCTAATAAAAGATTTTAATTAATGACGTTGCAAATCCAACCCCCTTGTCAACATAGCTATAAGGAGGGCTTGTGGAGGCATGCAAGTACAGTACACATGCTATGCCGGCTGAGGGAGAAAGCATGGCAAGTACATCCCTATGTCCTGCTAATACATCAGTGCCTCAGAATCTACAGAAAGTGTCTGGTTTTGTAGAAAATAAAACCACACAGTGTTCATTTTCCATTGAAAGTATTTTGGGATTGGAGCAGAAAAAAGATGGCATTCCAGCTGTGAAGCCTCACAGACCATGGATAGATGCATGCACAAACTTGGGTAAGTCAGCAGTCTGTTTTATATCCTCTCAGGCATTTACTCCTTTAAAACTGTGTATATTTTCCTGTTTCTACTGCAAACCAGTACACTTGAAGCTCTCATTTGTTTGCTTTGTCTAGTTTTAGGTGATGACAGTAATCCTCATCTGCAAATCCCTGTTGTTTGCTGTGAAAATCCATTATTTCGTGCTAACACTAATCCAGTGCAAGAGGAAAAGGTTTTGAAATGTGAAAAATATTTGTCAGTCACGGAAAGGCTATCTTTCAAACGAGAATTGAGCTGGTACAGGGGTAGAAGACCAAGAACTGCATTCACTAGAAACCAGGTAGGGGTTTACTTAGTATCTAATAAATTAACAACAATGTAGCTTAGTAAAATGTTGGTAGAAGCCCACAACTGCAGAGTAATTCAGTAGGATGTACCTTTACAGAGAGAGATGTTAATCTGTAGCTGGTGTAAACTAACAGTAATGTTGTTTATTTCAGCAGACTTCTGTTTATGGATGGCATGAGAATTATGCAAACACTGGTGGAAGTCTCTTGTTGACTAAATAAAACTGGGTTTTGTATTTATTGTCTTTATTACTCCTGTGAAGGTAGTCATAACTGTTCAACAAGTGTGTTTTTATCTCCTCAGATTGAAGTCTTGGAAAATGTTTTTAAAATGAACTCCTACCCTGGCATTGATGTTAGAGAAGAGCTAGCTCACAAATTAGATTTAGATGAAGACAGGATCCAGGTAATTAAAAATTTATTTGAACAGTAATTCCATTTATACGTACTCTCAGGTTATATAAATGATCAGTAGCGATGATTTTAATAATCTGAATTTAAGACAGTGTATGTTTATACGTGTGGTATGCTTTCAGTGATTTGTGAAATGGAAACCATTGAATTCTTTCTGAAATCTTAAGCCTTATTCCACAGCATTGATGAAATATTCATCACTGTATTGCTTTCATAATATCTGCTCTGTTAATCTCTAGTTATCTGCAGAACTTGATAATCGCCTTTGATGTTTAAAAATCATGTTTTTATTGAGCCTGTCACCATATTTGAAGAATGAATTTGAAACAAATATTGAAATAATTTACATCTCTAAGTATCTTGTGAGACTGTCAGTAGAGCTTACATGTGTCAAACCAGTGTTTGAGCCCATGTCTTCATCTGGCCAAAAGCAAAATCTCTTCAGAGATTTTAATTATTGATTTCCAGGTGATAAGCATAGTCTGAACATTAGAATTTGGTCCTCACCTTGATCTTTATTAAGGTTTTGATGCAAGTCTTCTATTGGGGTTGATGGGAAGCTTGATGCTGAGATTAATTAAGCAGCTGAAGAAATAACACCTTAAGAGTCATGTGTGAATTCCAGGTGCTCAGGATCTTCCAGGGTCTGATTCAGACTTACTGAAGTTAATAATAGTTTTTATATTAATTACAGTTAAGCTGGTCCTCACTTTCCAGTTAAGCTGGGGATATTATTTTCTCGTCTGTGGTGGTAAAATTTCTGTAGTACCTACATGCCATCATCTGCAGATTTGAAATTTGTATTGAATTTCCAAACCACTGTCATTACACAAAGTTCTGTAAAGTTGTGTGAATATTTATGTTTCAAAGCTTATGCTGCTTACAGTGCTGTATTTCTGAAAAAGCATGCCTTTTCTTCCAATTTCAGATCTGGTTCCAGAACCGTCGTGCAAAGCTCAAAAGATCACACAGAGAATCTCAGTTTCTAATGGTGAAAAACAATTTTACCTCCAGCCTCCTAGAGTAGAAAGAAGGATGGTTTCCTGTTACAGTACTAAAATAGAACATGAAGAATTATTGGAATTTTCATAACTTGTATGAAGCAATGATGATATATTAATTATGACTTTATCCTCAGATTTCAAATATTATAATTTTCTTTAAAATAAACTGTAAATACTCAAAGTATTATTATAATCTACTTTTTGTGGAAAAAGTGACCTTTTCCTATCTATTTTAGTAAGTATTTTCAGAAAAGTTTAGATATTTTTGCAGTTTAAAAAAGAATCCACACCCTAGATTGCACAGGACTTTCAGCTTGTATGAATGACTGCAGCTTAACTGCAGACGACTTAATAAAGCTTCATGGTTTTAAAAAGTCTGTTTAAAGTCTGAAACACACGATATCTGGTATAGATTTTGCTACCTGAAACAAATTGTGCATTACATTGGAGTTTAAATAGCTTATTTCTAAATAAATAGTATGAGTAAGACACTACATAAAGATCGATAGTTTTTGTAACATAATTTTTAGAAAAAGGTATCTGAAATGGAAGGGCTAGTATTCAACTGACTGTTCGGTCTGAACAATTATTGGTTAAAAGAAGCTGAAAATTATAGTATTTTTATGTCATATTTTAATTAATTTAGGATATTTGCCTATTTAATACTTCAACTTGGCTATCTCCTCTCTTGTCAGTATTAGTGTTCCAGTAATGGAAATTATCCTGTTATCTTTTAATGACAGAATGCGGCATTTCACAGAATCAAATCTGTGAAAAATCAAAGCTGGGACCAGACCAGATATCCAGATCATTGCTGTTAATTTTAGGGTGTTGAATTCATTTTTATGAAACAGTATGTGAAAGGTAATTATCCTCATATTTGATGTTCAGCCTGAAGTTAGTATGTGTAAAGACACCCTTATAAAAATAAACACACAAACCAACAACTCTTCATGTCAATGATCTAGGAAAACATTGTAAGTATGGGTTTACACTGTACCTTCTTCAGCAGATCTTTAAGCACGTGGTTGAAGTGCTGGTGTCCTTCAGTGAGACACGAGCCTGTTTCTTACTAGAAATACATTCTATGTGGGCCCAGCTGTATATACAAAATAAATGTTTTGTGTTAGGCTGGTGGTTCAGCAGAAGCACTGACTTTAAATTGTTTGTATCTCTAAATCTGAAAGAACCCATAAATCCCAATGAATTTAAACAGAAAGCTTTGTTAATTGGGTTTTCCCACTTGGCTGACTTGAAAAGTAACTTTTATTTTGAACAAAAACTGTATTTACAGTAGTCAAAAAACTGAACGGAATAATTTAATGTGATTTTAAAAAAGTAAAACAAAACATAGGGAAGACCTCAGAAAACCTGGGAGAAGAAATTTTGCAAATGCTGATGACATTCAAATTGGTTTTGTCTAATTCAAAGTATAGATCTCAGGCTAACTATCCTGCATTGAAGGGTTGTGTAGCCACTGAGCTATGGTGTTGGTGACCAGATTTCTTGTGGAAACAGTTTTGCTTTATACAAACTACTTCAATATTCACTGGAGGAAGAATTTGAGACAGTCTTCAATCTACATACCTTAGCCAGCAGGCTTATTCACAGTCTCACACTCAGATACCATGAAGTCAGTTAAGACACGAAGGACATAGAATTCAGCGTGTCATTGCTAGTATAGGCTAAATGTAAACAGCAAAAAAATAGATTCTTGTAGTATTTTACTAGTGCAAATACAGTTAGATTGTTATTCACTTGTTCTTTCTTATCTAATAATAATAAGAAAATAACAACAGATTGGATATTTTCTGGCATGTTACTTTCAAGGTAGTATAGTCTCTACAAGAGGTAGCTGTTAAAAGTTTAAAGACCTATCTCTACTGCTTCCAGATGGTTTTTGATTCCTATATCTCTTCTGCTTTTCCTCCAGTTTGTGTTCTTTGTTAGGACATCTCTATATGTTTCAGTTGTTACAATGGATTACTTGCTTTGCCGAATGTTTGCAAGGTGTTGCAAAATGCAGTCTAGGATTTACAAGATAACAGAGTACCTGTTTTTTCATTGGCAAACCGAGTATTGATCTTCCTTTCTTGGTGCTCGTAACCATGACAACTGTTGTCCTATAAAATGAAAGGTAAGTCTGAGAAAAGGGGTGATAGAACAAACCTGATTTTATGTAGTCTCATTAGGAAGAGCTAAGGGAAGGATGATCCAACTTCAGTCCTTAGTTGGTATTTTAGATGATAGGTTGAGATATAAGAGTTTAATTAAAAACCATTTCTATGTTTTCTGAAAAATATTGCTGAAAAGCTGCATTGCTTTAGAACCAGACTACAGGTATTTGCCATTTTGTGTCTTTAACTTCATGGGCTCCTTCCCTTTATTGCCTTCCTAAAATCTTGAATGGTTTGACTTTGCCCCTGGAAATCCTATTTTAGTGAGAAAATAACAAAAGCTTATCTGGTGTTGAAATGTTAATTATTCATGCTTTGCTGGATTCAGGAAATAACATTACTAACTGAACTTCTGTTGTATCCTGCATTCAAAAATAAGGCAATTTAAATGGAGCCAAATCCATTAGGAATGGTTTTTAAAGAAATTAGAATTCAGATACCTAAGACAATATTGGGAATGCATGAGTTCTGTTTTGTTTTTCTTCTCGCCTCAAAACATATTTTGCCCATAGCTTAACCTTCTTCCAGGTAATTTGAAACTATTGTCTACTTTACCGCTGGAAACAAGGTTTCCAGCAGCAACAGATTAGAGTAATCTGTACAGATTGATGCCTAAGAACCTTACTCTATTATCTGGCAAATACCTAAACAGACCTAATGTCTCTTATAATGGAACTTGTCTCAAGTGACGGAAGTCTGACAAAGCAATTTAAGAGAAGGAGTAGAATAGTAGCAGAATAATAATAGCACCAGCCCTGGTATCCAGCTGTCAATTAGCAAATGTTACCAGAAGGATGATTGGTGTAAGGTACTAAGTGTCACGCATAGTGCAAAGTTTAATAGCGTAAATGTATTATTTGCTTCATCTTGGTTTAGCTTGTTCTTCCCAAGGTAAATGCACCAACAAGTTAAAGCAGAACCTCTAACTTTACATTTATACCTACTTTATCAGCATGAGTTTAAATTGTGGCCATCACTTTCTCAAATTCACTGAGGGTTTTTTCTATCTTAAGAGATACTCTCCTGGATTTCACAGCATTTTCTAATCTTGTACTTGCTGATAATATGCAGCTCTCTGGGCTACTTTGGTAATAAATGCCACACACTCTGTTATCTGAATAGACACAGCCAGTCCAAATAACAGTAGTGGGTGAGACAATGTCAGAAGAGGCTACTGTGCATGCAGAAAGCTGCTCCTGCACTAGTTGTGCGTACTTTGCCTTTCATTGTTTCTGTTTGTCTATCTGCCCTTCAGAATTGTGATCAGAAAAGCCTCAGTCTTCTTGGTTCCTATTCTGACTGATGCTGTGGAGTCACAACCTCCTTTACTTCCAGCTGCATTGTCTTACTCCAGTGATCGTTTGACCTTGTGATAAGCTGATAAATTTACTAAGATGATGAAAAACTGTTCTAGAAAAAATCCTGGCTAGTCATAAGAGTTCTTACTCTTAGTATTGGCAAGCTGTTATGTCAATATCCATCAACAGCTACTATTTAAGCCACAAAAAAGCATTGAAATAATAGATTTTTTCCAAGTGTGTTTTGACCCATGTTACATGTTGTTGGTGTAGAGTCTAAAGCCTTTAGTAAAAAGAATATCCGTTGAACCAAACAGTGCAACTTAATTCTTTTGATACCAGTTTTCAAGCATGGTCATCTGGCTTGGAATGTTATTAAGTATCTGTATGTGTAAATATGATACCACACTTGAATTGGGACGGAAATACATAGTCCTTCTTTTTGGATTTACAGTGTTTTGCTTTTCCTAGCTCCTAAACCAGGTTTTCCTCTGCGACTGTGATGGCTGAAGAACTCAACAATACAGTCTATCAGTCTTTTCCTTAATCTTGTGCAATTTGGAGGAAAGAAAAGAGAAGTTAGCTGGTGGTATAAGATAATCCCCTTAGTTAACAATGTCTGCGTTATGAGTCTTTATATTAATCACTATAAAATTCTGGGAATTTGCCATTTTAAAATTGCATATGTAAGCATATGTTTCCAACCAATTATCTCATTGTGACCTTTTAAAAAAAAGCATCTGTAACCTTACACCGAGTTAATTATTGTACCTTATTTTTCTGTAATCCTTTCTTGCTCTTTTAACAGTGAATTTTTATTTTATCAGTCCATGTCATTTTACTGCGTCTACGGGGATAGGTAGCTGTCCACAATTTCTAGATTCCACAGCAGACTTTTGCCTATGTATAACGAAATTATGTTTTATATATTAAATGAAAATGAATATATATCTTTTATTGATAGATTTCACACTTTTAATATTTAGAATTGTATTGCATCAGTCATAGTAATACTCCAAAATATCCTGGGGTTCAGTTTCTATGAATCATGCCATATTAAGGAAATTAAGAAGATAGCACATCAATTATTCTGCATTAAATATTTTTGGCTCTATACTAGCTATGTCTTAAACACTTTGCTTTTTGTATTAAATCAAGCTTTAAATTCATAAACCTTGAAACGATGACAGTCTGTATTTGAAATGCTTAGGAAAATGCTGAGCTGCTTTTGCCCTCTTGTGGCTAGATTTTATAATTACAGTCCTACATGTAATTTAATTAGTTTTGAGTAAAATGTGCAGTCATGAGTTACGCTGTGGGAAAGCCAGCAGGAGACTGCCTGTTTTAACTGTTGTGCAGATTTCACGACAAATTTATATTGTACGTGCATGCAAATGATTGATGTTGGGCCTGATTTTCAGAAGTTCAGAGGGGTCAATAGCGAACTGGACCTAGTAAAAACCGGCCAGTGCTTAATATTTTTGACAGTATGAACATTAATAATTAACTATTATCTTAAGGATTCAGTTTTGGACAGCCAACCTTTTAAAATCTTGCTTCTAAATTAATTTAGGCTGCTTTCACAAGTACGTGTTTATAAGACTGCCCAACATAGTCAGTCTAGGGTAGCAGAATCTTGTTACATTTCAGAAAGCATTTGACAAAGTGGTCAGTAGTTCAAAAAGGCCACCCCTTTTAGTGCAAAGCTTAGAATGACTTCTGGTACACTATCTACTAATATAATTCTTCCGTAATAATCGATACAATGTTGGCAATGCAAAGTTTGCCATGTGGAAATGCTCAAGACCATCAGACTTTTAATTTATCGTTTTGTAATGTGAGTAAGATAAGAAACAACTTTGTTCTGTTTCAATACTGTGAATTTCTTAAAAGTTTGTCTTGCATTTAAGGATGTTCAGTTAGGGTAAATATTAAAAAGTTTGTAGTATACACTTTACTTTCTTTCTTGATTCACATGTTTTTATGTTGCCGTATAGATGTTTGAATACAAGGCATACAGTGAAATGCAGTCATCTCACTTCAGAGTTGGAACAGCATCTTATTCTGTGCTACAGGAAGTGGATAACTGACAGTATAACTGCAAATTACTCTAATGCGCTTTGACAGAGAAAGGAAGTCATAGGGAAGCAGTCTAATGAGGCATCAGCATTGCCTTTAGAATGGAATTGGCTATGGCTAGATAGCTTTGTGACACGTAAGTTATGTGGAAAACCTCCTTTTCTTACAGACATTCTTGTTTAAATGGGAAAACTGATCTGGTCTTTCCCTTCTTTCTTCTGTAAGCATATGGTCCTGGGCAATAAGTTTTATCACAAATGAGTTTACTAGGAGTGTTTTTTCAATGATTGTTACTATCATCATCTAATTAGAAACAACTAATAATTATCTATTGTAACTTACAGTATTAAGGTGCATTAACTTCCTAGGTAAGCACAAACAAATCTTGTTCATTGTGTTTATTCAGTCTATTATTATCTGCATTTTTATCTTATTCTTTCCAAAAATAAGCAGTAACTCAGTTCTGATAACCAACTGCTTCAAATTTTTGTTTTAAAAAAATGTGCCACAGTGTAAACAAAAAGAACCTTGGGTGTGTTTGTTTGAGAGCGGAGCTGTCAGCAACAATTGACCTTCCTAACGGGGCCCTTCTTCTTTTCTTTCAGTCCAGCCTTGTAGAATTGCTGTGGATTTGTTTGTAAATCTATAAAATGTTACAAAATTCTTCTCTGAAATACTCAGAGTACTTGTGTATCTCTCATATAAACAAAGATTGCAATTTCCATATGCTTCCAGCCTTCCTATTTTCTGTTGTTTCTCCCTCAGTGGGAGTAGAATGAGGTGCTATTGACAGAGTCCCTTCCAATCTTATTCCATAACAGTTACCCAATAGTAAGATTTTTTTTTTTTAATTCTTCCGGCCATGTTCCTACTTTTCTGCACTGATATCCGTTACTGGGGTCTCTATGCATTTTAATTACAAAAATCTTCAAACCATTTTCTTTAGTCTTAATTACCCTTAGCTTTTGGACTCAAATAACAAATGATGTCATCCTGAAGTGCCTGAGCAAATAGCTCTCCCTCAGTTAAACAGGGAAAGGTTTAAAGCAAGTTATGCTCAGTGAGGGGTCCCCTAGTGTGCTAGGATTAATTCTGCAGACATTGCCACAGGATGCTGTTGAATTTCAGAATAAACTGTTAAATCAGGTTAGGGTTGTCCTCCCACGCTGTATTTCCCTGCAGAAGGAAAATGACAAGATGTCTGGATGGAAAGTATCGCACTGCAGTAAGAAAGAGTTGAGATTAGAAGAAAAACTGAGAAGCTTTTGTGAAAACGTTGCTTTATTCACGTCTAGCATTTATTCAAACTGCACTGTAGTGATTTTGATTTGAATTTTTAATAATTGATTCAGATGAAATGCCTATTTGCTGAAAAATATTACTTTAAATTGGAACATTAAAAATTATTCAATTATTGCTAAACAATAAAGCATATATAACTTGGGGGATGCAGTTGTTGTTTTGGAATATTTCTAGTTCAACAGAATTTTTATTGAAAAATGACTCTTCTGTGCAAGTTTTAATTTTCTTTGCATCACGAATCTACTTTTCTCTAAAAGTGCAGTTTCATATTACTCCTAATCCAGTGTAACAGAAGACTGCTGCTGAAAGATGTAGTCCTGCCCTGCTCCTTCTTTTCTCAGAAACAACATGTGGCCACAAAGTGAGTCAATTCAACATGCTTTTGGAGCAGGGAGGAGCATGTCTGGTGGCACATCAGTAAGCTGAATCATCTGAGAGAAGCGAGCTGTCTGTTCCTTTATTGTACTCATATGGATAAACAGATGCAAAACCAGACAAATAGAGAGAGTGCCCATTTGCTTGCAAACGTTCTCTGCCAGCAGAACAAGTTGGCCTCCGTACGATACAGAAAACTGTGAAGTCCAGGGAGTAGTAATATTATATGAAGATTTGCATCTATGGATTACTGATAAATTGTTATTTTGATGGCGATCGGAGGTAATTTTCATATAATGACTGTTTGATTTATTTCAGGCAGTTCCTTTTAATCGTAAGTTATTGCTACATCTGATGCTAAATTTAGCCTTTAGGAATATAGGTCCGAAACTTCCTTAGTCATTTAAGTGCAATTTCCTGTAGAAGACATTAAGTCATCCTGAAAGGTCACAAGACCATTCACTCTCTACTCTATGAACTTTACAAGCCTCAAAACATCCCCACTGAAGACAGTCTTGAGAAAATAGCTCAGACAAGGCAGTGTAGCTTAAGAAGAGAGCAGGAGAGAAATATTACTGGTGGTAAACAATGAGAGATTCTGTAGTCTAACTTATTCAGCGTTAAGAACTGAGTGCTCAATTGTGCGACCTGTTGCAAAGCATCTGGATTTAGAAGTGGTGGCTGCCAGTGTCAAAGCAGAATTCATGCATCTAATTCCACTTTCAAGTCCCATCTGGACACAGCAGCAGCTATTCCAGAAGTGCCAATAAATGCTTGGACACAGCAGGAGGCAGTTGGCTGCCAGGACAGCATGCTGTGCTCTTTGCCACTCGCAAGACAATTCCAGCCAGCGGATGGAATGGTTCTGGAGGCTGGATCTCGGCTCCATGGCCCACACTGTTTTAAGAAATTGCTGGTAATATCTGGATGGTCTTAGGAAGTAGAGAGCGTGTGTGTATAGAAAGCAGCAAATTAAAAACAAAAAACACTACACCCAGGGGTCTTTTCCTGTCTTACTTGGGGCAGTGTCTTTCCCGACTCCAAATCTAATTATTGGTTTAGCCTTGAACATATGTGCAAGACATAAAAGCAGGCATCTTTATGACTCTACTTAAGTTTCCCCATCTATAAGAAGGGACTAGTAATACAGATTTTTCCTTTCAGAGGTCAGCATTTCTTGTGAATGTTTGGCGCATTTTTCAAGGCCTAGTGACTTAAAAGTTGCCTTGAACAAGAGAAGTATTCATAACAATTTGATAGATTTGATTCAAATTTCAATTCAGTTTTATGGCCTGAGTTCACTGTCTTATCAGTTGATAATCTTTCCCTTGAGCTTCGCCAGATGGTTTTAAATTATGGCATGTTATAATCCAAAAGATTCCATTAGGGTAGATCTTTTGGGACCCTTCACCCTGGTGGGAGTGTTCACGCCTTTTGTGACTGCCCACATTCATGTCACACTTCCTAATTTTGTTCTTAAGGTTTGATCCTGGAAGATCTTTCTTCCTCTTTTTTATGCTAGACGTACATTCCATAGGGAAGCCATCCCCATGTAAGTGAGACACTTTAGTATAAGTAGCTATTTTCAATTTATCTGGTTTTCTGCCTTCCTGTATCTGCCAGATGGAGTTCCAGAAAGCCCTCACATTGCGGGTTTTCTGTTCTGGAACCTTATTTGGGCTTTTATAGAGAGTGAGATGATTCCAGCTGTGTAAGAGGTTTCTGAGGTCTTTTATTGTCCGGTCTGCTTGGTTCATTTAGCTCATCCTCATTTCCTGACAGCGAGTGGTGTTTATCTATAACAGAAGTGTGATATTGCATAATTGCTTGACTAAGCTGGATACTTCTACAAGCATGATGTGCACTTTCTGGCCCAAAAGTGTTTGCATAACTCCTTTTGCAGTAAAGGTCAGTCTCTCTTGGGAGAGATTTCAGTTCTAGAAATATGAAGTATGGATGAAGCATTCTAGAGTCTAAGAACAGATTTTTCCCAAGTGGCAGAAAAATTTAATAAGGAATTTCTAACCATTTTATCAGAACATTTTATTACATGAGTTTTCATGTTTTTATAGGAATGGCTGTGTTCTCACTGTCCCCTCCGTCTGGGAACAGCTGTTCTGAAAGGGGAAAGAAAAAAACATGCTTTTTAGCTTTAAGCAAGAAGGTAGAGTGGCAACCAAAGCCAGCTGCAGAATGCATGATATTGATACCCATGACTTTTGGGTATTATGTATTCTATATATTTGGAAACAAGAGACTTGTAAAAAGGACAAAAGATCCTACAGAAAAGCAGCCACTTTTGCCCTTACATTTGCTGCCTAGTTAGAATCTAGCTAAAAACATTAACCGCTGGCATTTGATTCCCTCCTCTCCCCTACCCTTTTCCACAAAAGATTTCAGTGGAAGTTATTCTAAAGGCATACAAAGCAATGAAATACTATTGTATTCGGTCAGTTTGTTCATGTTGGTAAGTTGGACACGGTGGCAGGTTGGAGATAATCTTTTTTTGCAGAAGTGTCATTTTGTTGTTAGCTTAAGCTGAACTATCGGGAATCAACACTGATTTTGTCAGGTGGGATCTTTGCTTTGTGCTAATAAGTCTGAGGTCTCCGTAAGTAAGATTGATCGTTTCGCTCCTTTCTGGGTGGTGCCAGTATAATTGGTAGTACCTGAGAGTTCTTCAGTTATTCTGTTACCTAGGAAAGGTCACTGCTCATTCTCTATCTTTGTTTTTATTAAAATCATTATTGGGTATTACATCAATAGCACAGATAATTTCCATTTTCCTCTTAGTTCTCACATAAAAATTTCAGCTCCTCTAGCAGTCTAGATCTCTGTTAACAGAAAAGCCAAACTTACTTCCCCATAGTTCAGGAGACTTTGCAGCTCCGTGAAGATGTGTTCAACAGGGAGGCATTGCTTCTTATAGCTGGCTATGGGTGGCAGAGACATCAACGTCTCTGTACATATGTCTGTCTGTCTTTAGCTGTGATATTGTGTTACTTTATGTCCTTTGTAATGCATTAAAACATAAAAGGTTTAAAGTTATTTATAGTTTTTATACAGCCTGACTTGATTACGTAATAAAAAGGCTCATATAGTTTTCAAGGCTGTTTGGTCACTTCTGAGTAATGCGGGGAGAAAGTAACACAAGGATACCCAGATAGAAGTGTGTGATGTACAGTGAAAACACATGTGCTAAACTTTAATTCCAGTCTGGGATTTACTTGACCTTAGAAAACTTCTCATAAAATCAGTGAAATTCCACCTGTAGAAGGAGTAGACTTAACAGTCCCTTTCTCAGAATTTCAGCCAGCAGGGGAAATGGAGATCAAGAGTCAGCATCATTTGTTCCCAGAGCCGTAGAAGGGCTATGGTTTAAACTCCTATTTGTGCTAAAAAACATTTAATGGCAAGAATCTCGTTTTGGTTCATGTCACAGTGAAGGGCTCTGTCAATCCTGAAGTCACAAACCTATCTTCAAAGGTAACTATGACTGCAATTGTCATTCCTCTAATTAAATGAGCAGTTTTACAGGGTATCATTATATTATTTTTGCCAATAGTCACAAAGGATGGAAAAAACCTTGAAAGGTGGAAAACCAGTACTGGCTGAAAGGAAATGTGACCAGTTGATAAGTTTTAAACTGGTGAGTTTGGTGGTGGTTTTGCATACTATTTTAATCCAAACCATTTGGTGGTGTGTTTGCATACTATTTTAATCCAAACAGTAATGGCTTTCATAATACTGGTGAGTTTGTCTGTTCCATTAGCATTATATTTTTGTCCAGTATTAATCATGGCGACAGAATGTACTAAAATCACAATTTAAAAAAATAAATTGAATTGTGATGTGAAACGTATGTGATGTGGCCCCTGAGCCACCTGATCTGAAACTGAGTTTAGGACTACTTTGAGCAGATGGATAGGCCTAATGGTCCTGAGGTCCTTTCCAAGCTAAATTCTACTATGCTTCTGAGCTTCAGAGGAGCCTTGACTTCTGTGTCTCTTACATGATTCTGAGAATTTCCGTCAAAGGCTTTGTAACTCATGTAATTCATAAATACATCTGAGCAGCTTGCATTTGAAATGTATTAGAAACATGATTTATTTTCTTTAGAGAAAAATGTTTTGGTCAAAGCATGCAATACCGAAATTAACTGTAGAGACTCCAGTTGAAAATGCTGAAATGTTTATCACTGCATACTTCTGTTGCATTTTCTGCAATTGAAATGCAGATGGTATATTCCTCCTGTCTATCTTACTATTTCATGCATTACTTTTTAACTGTTGATGATCTAGGACTGTTTTTTGCCCGTGACCTGGATCTCGCAGGGAATTGGACGCTGTGGACCCACACAGCTCAGTCCTGTTGGTGAAGTGGCACCGCTTCACCAGTGATACAAGTGATACAAGCAGTAGTTACTATTTTGAAGAGTGGGATGTTTTTTTGGCTTAAGCTAATGTAGGGTTAAGTTTCATCTAAGTAATTGTATTTTTTTCAAAGTTAGACAGAATGTCCCTCCGCCAGCATGTTTTGTTTCAGGCACTGTTTTTTCCAGACACTGTTCATTCTTTGGAGATGAGGGTGTCTTGTGTTCAGTGTGGTCTGTGCTGAACAGATGTGTCTCCTTCTCTAATCCCCTCTGTTTGCAGTCTCTCCCTGTCTCAAATGCAAGGTCAGGCAGAGCTGCAGTCAGCTCCAAATCAGCGAGAGTTTTGACTGTTGTGAAGTTCATAATAACATCAAAATTAGACTTTGGGAAGTAATAAAACACACATAAGACTTCTGGGATAACGTAAACAGATGCATATAAGTGGGGAATAGGTTCTGTCCCAGTTTTTTTTCTCACTGCACGTGGTTGATGGAGATCAGTCCCTCGTGTTGCCCAGGGCTGATAAAGGCTGCTTGCTTTCTGAAACTCCAAAACGAGTCTTACAGAATTTATTTGCCGGCATTTTCAGTATCCATAGGTTGCTGTAAAGCGCCCTGAGCACCGATGCGGTACCGCACCACGGGGGGAACTCGCTCGGGACAGCGGGTCAGGTACCAGCCAGACCCGGTTATTTTTCAGGACGGCGTCCCGAGGCGCTGCTGTCCCCGCGGAGCCCCGGCCCCAGCGCTCCCCGGGCAAGATGCGCACGTGGGGGAACCGCTGCCCGGCTCGCCCCCATTGTTCCTCTGCGCCGCGGGGGCGGAGGCGGGGGGACCCGGGCGAGGAGGAGCCCCCCGCCCCCGGGCGGCGCCGCGCATGCACGGGGCTGGGCTGGGACAGGGGCTGGGGAAGGGGCTGCCCTGGTGCTGCCGGGCTGCTGCCGCTGCTCGGCGGGACGCGCTCCGTGGTACCCGGGATGCGCTCCATGGCGCCCGGGACGCGCTTCGTGCTACCCGGGATGCTCTCCTGCCTCCTGGCGCTCCTCGCCTGTGCCGGCGGGGCCGCTGGAGGAGCCGGCGGCAGGCGGGGGGCAGCGGGCGAGGCTTGCGGAGGGAGGGTGAGTAGAACCGGTGTTGGCTCAGTGCGGCGTTCCCGGGGCCGTGCGCGGCGCTCTCGGCTGCGGGTCCCGTGTGCGCAGGAAGGCGGCTGCCTTCGAGGGGAAAAAACTTTTCCTTCGGCTCCTGGAGATCGGGCGAGAGGGTGGCATTTCACGGGAATGACTGGTTTCTCGCCTGGGAGAGGGAGGCATTGTGTAAAAAGGGAGTTTGGAGAAGTCACTCAACAGGTCCCTTCCTCCGGAGACCAGAGGAGCAAAACCATCGCTTGGGCTTTGTTATTTTAATGATTCGAGGCCGCCTTGGGGTCTTAGCTTCAGGCCTGGTCATTATACAGAGGATGTAGGAAATTTACGGGAGGGAGGAGAGGGGAGGAAGGTGATAATTGTGGAACAGCAAACAGTTTGTTCCTGCTCTGTGCCTTTTGTTCCTGCTTCTGGTGTGTTTTGCTGTCAGGCTGTTCTTGATTGCTTCTGCTTTTAATTGATTTTTTTTTAAAAAAAAGCCTTTGGGTGGTGTGTTTTGGTTTGGATTTTTGTTGCCCCCGTCCCGCTGTCCGGTTCCAGCTGCGGGCGGGGCTGGCGGTGCGGGCGCACCGGAGGCAGCAGCGCTGACTTTCATTGCCTTTCCTTTTTGTTGGGCTGTCAGTAGGGATTTCCTTGGTTTCAGATCAGAGCTTTTGAGAACGTTACAGCAACACACGGTTCAGAAGTTTGTAGGGGTTAGAAAGGCGAAAGCGTTGGGGAGGTGTAAAGGGAGAGTGTGGGAAACCGAACTTCACATCCTGACAAAGCTTCAGACCTAAACCTTTGTGTTGGATGGAACTCTTGAAGGTTCGAACTCTCTTATTAGGTCTTCTTTTAGCTGTGAATTAGGCATAAAATGTTTTGGCTCAGTGTGTCTATTGTATGTTGCACAGATGTAGGCAGGATGGAGACTCCACATGCTCCTCAGGAGCGCTGTGTGGAGCTCTGTCAAGTTTGGCAGCAGCTATTCAGTAAATTGTCACCATTAAAAGTCACAACGCTTGAATAGTGTATTTTGACGTTTGTAGAAATATGCAGATGTAGTTTGTATTGGATTTATTTTTTTGCTTACGTAGTTAACGTTATTGTGTGTTTTAAACCTGAATGTGCCACAGTGTAATTCCATTAACACAATTATTTTGATTGGCATTTAGATCAGTAAAAATCACTCTTTCAAGTTGGTTACCCCCCTCTTTATTTTTCAAAAACAAATGTAACATTTTAGCTTGTTAAATATTTGTACTCGTTTCTCGGGGGTTTTTTTTATGTTTTCAGCTTCAAGATCAGATTTCCCTAGCCATTTTATTCAATACGTTGCCTGATTGTTTGAATTCTAATTCATAATCTGGTTTTGTAATATCAGTCTTACTTGTGATTGCCTTCCTAATCCCGGCAGGCCGGCGTTTATTAGAGTAATGACTGCAGGATGGTACCCATTGTCTCAGTTTTGTGGTATTTATCTTGGTCTGCAGGTAAGTTTTGAGTAGACTTGACACACCACTAAGTGACTGATGGCCCCTCTAACACATTGTCTGCTCTGGAGCAGAGCTGCCTTTGAAGTAGTGCCCTGTAGGAAGTAAAGAGACTATTTGCTCTATTAAAATTCCTTGGTATTTCCTCTGTTTAACCACAGGCCACTTCCCCTCTGCCACTCTAAACACTGCAGGGACACTGACTGATTGAAAAGACACAAGCCCTGAAGTAATTGTGTGCTATTCAAACAGATATTCTTATTGCTGGTTATTTATAAGTAGCGTCTAATTAATGTGTGTTAAGGGCATGAATGAATCTTAACATTCTATATAGAGAAAGTAAAGATGTCTAGCATGCATTAAAGGAAGCAGTTGAATCAAAGTAATTCCCGATGACATAAATAAACAATTTAAACTTAAAATAGTTGTTTAAGGAGAAATAAAATGTAGATAGCTGGGTGTTTGTATGTACATTTAGATACACAAATGTTGGATATTTTTCTCTACTAAAACTGCATTTCCCACTCCTGATGAGTCTTCTGTTGTTTGAGTGATGTTTTTGGAAGTCCACATTCCATCTTGGCACATTTATACAAGTAATGCTTATTTTCCTTTCACTCTTGAAAATACAGTTTTAAGTTTCCTCCGTATTTTGTGGCAATAAAAGCTTGACTTGATCAGAGCATATTACTGGATTATGGTTAAAAGAATGTGATGAGGAAGTATTTGATGTCTTGAATCACAGCTCCTGAAATTATTGTTAATAGTTGGTGTTTACAAAGCTGAAGTCTTTAGATGTGATTCTTTTATTTAGAAATTCTATCACAAAATATGTGCTTATTTTGATTGCCTTCTTTAGTAATACTAAGGTGTTTGTCTTGCAAGCCCAACATGTGTCTGCAGCAGGAAAGAAGTTCATATCTGGGCGAGTAGCTTAACATTACTGTTTCTGAGAATTATCAGTTATTTCAATGGATCCGGGATTTTAGAATCTGGGTTGACTTTAAGTCTAGGTTTTCTTTCATTGATGTTTAACAGAAAGTTTAATGTATTTCTACACTTAATGTTATTTCAGATTAAGGTAGAACGCTTGCTTAAAGCAGAATAGCATTACAAAGTAGCTTTCCATATGGATGTTCTTTCCATATGAATGTTCTTTCCATATGGATGATCTTACTACATCACATCCATAGCTTTATCCAGAAAAAATACATCAGGGGAGGGCCTCTTTTTTCTTGAGTAAGTGTGTCCACATGGGGAGCTATTCTGGAAATGTAGTCTGAATTTTTTTCATCCAATGAACAAGCTATGAAGTAGACAGGGAAGACAGAGTTGGGCTTTGATGATGATTTGAATATATTTCAGATTCATTTATTCACTGTTAAACACATGAACAACTTTACTCTCAAGTTGTTTTGTGGATTCTAATGGGACTACACACACGAGTAATTTTTTTCACATGTTTAATTCCTCTGAAGTTCCTGGTACTGAACCGTGTTTAGTATAAAGACTAAATTTAATGAGACCATATGATGAGGAAGAATAAATAATACATCATTTCAGCAAACTTCTCCTCCCTTGCCTTGTTAGCTGAGAATTGTACCTTCCTTTGCTGTGCTAAGCGAAGCTGATCAGACATACTGGGAGTCTCTGTTCCCATGCATTCTCCCCTGCAACTCTCCCTGTGTCATCTTCTATGCTCTTTATTTAAGGAGCTTTCCATTTCCTTTTCTCTTTCATAGAAGAGACTCTCTAGATCCCATTTACTGCTGTTCCACTGTCAGGAGCTCTGTCTGTCTCCTTAGGGTCGTGCTGTAATGTCCCTGCATTTATCTCCTCGAGCATCCCTCCCAACACATACTCATTCTTCTCTACAGCTAGGATTTTTCTAAGCATAAGTCATACTGAAATAATTTTCCCAGCTAAATATATGTTTTGGGAACTTCATTTAGGAGAAAGAATACCTTGTAAAATGGAAAGAAATAATATGCTAGAGTTTAAATTCCTCCCTTTAGTTCTTAGTCTTTGCCTACAGTTTAAAAATTGAATTTTCTCTTGCAGAGTATTTTAAAAAAATTAAGGATATTGGGCTGAAGACAGACCTGAGATGAAGCATGGTGGAAGGTGTTAATGTTTGCCATCAGGGGGTCCTTTAATCTACAGACAGTTCCAGGGTTGGTTGAAAGCTCTGGCCTCCATTTTTATCTGATTTTTTTCAAATCCATAGATTTCTCTTCACGCGTGTATAGAACAATGTGATAGCATTTTAGAATTGATTTTTTTGAGTTTCATTTATCATGTAACGTAGCAGTGAATGTGACCCTGTTTACTCTAGTGTCAAAAAGTGTTGATGACAGTCTGACTATTTAAGTTAATTTAGAAACGCACAAGTAGCTCAAGTATGTTAATATTTAAAAAAGCAGATGACTGTTTCTTCAGAAACTGTGAGCTCTGCAGTCCAACTCCTGTGTTTCCAGAATGAACATTCAAACACATGACCTAGAGGACAAAATTATGCAGCACGAGCCTCCTTGACTAATTGAAACTAAGCATTAACAATAAAAATTTCTATTTCCTTGTATGTTGGTGTGAAATGAAGAAATTTGACTGTGATGTTAATTCATAAGCTGTTGACCTAAAAAGATTTCTGCAGCTGAAGTTTATTAGGACTGTGGCAGGTTGGATTCATTTTCTCTGTAGATCATATCTCTTAGTTTAGATGTCAAACTCCACCCCCTGCATTACTCCCCCCCAAAGTCTGCTTTCAAATAGCAGAAATGTAGTAACTACTGTATCACCCTTTAATTTAGAATCTTGAGGCACTTATTTAAGAACAAGTTCCGCTTTGATAGATTAATACATTATAGTCCACTGGTGAAAAGATGTTAAGCAGTCACGATTAGATTATACTAGCTTTTCTTTAGTTAATTTGGTAATGTTAATGTAACATGGATGTTACTTAATTAAAACTGCAACATTTAAAGGGTGTTTAATAAGGACCAGCTGTCTTTTCCAACAGATCAGTCTAAAGATGATGAAACAAAGCTTTGATGTCAGCTTGCTTGCTTAATTCTGCTCAAAGGCTGGTTTTTACCCATAAATTTAGCATGTTTTTTAGAAGCAAGCAGGATAAGAGGAGTGTGAAGTACTATGAGAGAACTGTGAAGTTTAAACACCATTTTAAATTTTCAGATGTAGAAATATTTTTTTTTTTAATTTTTGAAGCATTTTGCTTTGTTGTTATTTTTCTGAAACTTTAGGTTAATGTTGATTTTTCTGTACCAGGTGTTGTTTTTATGTTTAAAAATGAACATTATTGTAGAACACGAAAAAAGGATGTTGTGTCAAAACTGTGTTCTTTGTGCATCATTTAGGTGGTATAGAGATAGCAAAAGGAAGATAATTCTGTGGCTCAGGAGTGTCTGCGTTCTAATCTGGTATCCTCTTCAACGGTCATCCGTATTTTTCCTCATGTCTTGGCTGTTTGTGGGATTTTTTTGACACATAGGAAACTCAGAATGCATTGTTAGGTTCCAGTAAAGGACACATACTAAGTTGCAGTTCATACACTTTTTTAGCCCCCTCTGTTCCTTGTTAGGCTCTTCTCTTCATGCAGTAGGTGGTGGTTGCCTCCAAACAGGTGGATAAATTCTTTATGTTGGATTAGAAATGTAGTTTTTGGCTCCTGCAAGAGGTATCCAGTACATTAAACTCCTCTGTTCTTCCTTCAACCTGAGTTAAACAATCCATTACTGAATTTCTTAATCTATAATGACCAGGTTAAAAGGGTCAAGTGTGCAATCCTTTTCTTTGTGTGTCATTGATAATTAGTGCTGGAATTGTGTCTAGCAAAACCTTTAGAACAGATTTACGTGGAGGTGAAATAAAGAGTACAAGACTAATTTAAGCCTGCAGGTATGCATGGTGCAGAATATAAGGGGCAAGGGGATGGCTTTCTTTTAGATGACTGAAGAACCATTGTTCTTTCATTTTGCTGGTAGGACACTACCTCTAAAAAGCCATCAAGGTTCGCTTCTAGGGCAGATAGGAGGAAAAAGACTGACAGCTCACCTGCTGTGTGAAAAACATTGATGCTGGCTATAAGACAATATTTTCAATTAAGTATCAAAATCTATCAGTAACACATAAATGGATATTCAACAGGAAAGTGTCATAGCAATTTGTTAAATGCATGTTGTGATCTTCACGTCGCCCTTTAAGTATATGCGGTAGGTGCATAAGCACCCTTTTTTATTCTTCTAGATCTGATCTTGGGCTGTTATTCATCAAGATAGTAAATCTGGTTTTGGGGCACATCACTCCCGTTGCTTATTCTAATGTGCTCAAACAAATACAAGAGGTAGTTTTGTCCTGGGAGGTTTCATACTAGGTCAGGTATCGAGTCTCTTCTTGCAGGCCTGAAGGTATAAACTCTGGTTAATTCAACAGAATTAGAGTTGTGTGGGTGTGACTGATGTGAATCCGATTTGTACCACTTGGTGATCTGATGGAGTGCAGAGGATCTGAGCAGTGGTGACATCCGTGTTGGCAGCATGGAGTCAGCAGTCTGCGAGTCTACCTGGCGTTTTTCTTTATAAATATCATACAGAGCATAAGTTGTCACAGTAATGCAGAAGTGATTGTAATGTCCAAGTGAAGTGCTTTTGAAATGTGTTCTTTTTCTGTACCCCTTGCATTCTGATGATCTAATGTTGAACGTACGAGC
The DNA here is from genome assembly GCF_017976375.1 of Cuculus canorus. Lineage (NCBI taxonomy): Eukaryota > Metazoa > Chordata > Aves > Cuculiformes > Cuculidae > Cuculus > Cuculus canorus. Next base: position 5,504,445 of record NC_071411.1, on the reverse strand, counting down.
TCCTTCTGTGCCGGAACTCTGGGCTGACTGAAACTACAAGGGACAAATGCGGAGCATGCAGAGCTAAAGGGCCCCAACTAGAGCTGTGTATTGGGTCCTAAGTTGCTACAGGCTGTGGGTATCACCCTAACAACTAGACAACAGCTGAGTCTGAAGGTGTGGGGACATGATAGGGATGCAGTTCTGCTTGGAACTGTGTGTTTTCTGCTTAAAGATTTCTAAGTAATGGATTTCAGTCCATCTGTGTGATTGTCTCAGCCCACAGAACGCTATGCAATAACCGTTTCTCTATCATCTGCAATAGGGAAATGCTGTTTTTGCTCATGGTTGGTGGGCAGACTTGGATTTTAATTTCTGACCTTCCGTGTGTTCTTCATTCTTATATCAATGGGAGGGACTAGGTAGTTCTGATCTTGCTGCTGACTACATTCAAATCCAACCAAGCAATCACTGACTTCCCTGACTTTTTTTTGTATACGGCTGTGGGAAAATTCCTGGTTGGCTGGCTATGAATTAATGAAAATCCTTAGACTGCTTCACTAATGATAGCTCCTGTGGCTTTAAAAATGCTATTCCCTTTTTTTAATTTGGGGGAGGTCACAGAGGTTTACAGAAACTAAGAAAAGAAAACTTAACATCTGGTTGTGCTCTGTTGATGACTGCTTTTGTGTGAAGAAAAGTTATGGCATCTCCTCAGCATCAAACGCATTCAAGGTGATCCATTCTAAGAACTCTTTGCAAGAATACTTTTCACTCAAACTGTGATTTCTAATTAATTTTGCTCTGTGTCTTCAAGGAGGAGGATTGTAGTCCTCCACGGGAATCCCAAACTCATAAGATTGATACTTAAAACACACTTTGCCTTTATAAAATAAACTTTTTTCTCGAGTTTTATATTTATCATGGAAAAAATATTTATGCATATTTCTAATATTTATCTTTAAAATTTCAGAACTCCAAGATTAAATCATGCTATTGGGTTAGATTCTGAGCTTCACAAAAGGAATTTTTGTTCTTTGCATATCCATAGTGAAGATTCCTTTAATCTATTTGTATTTAAAGTTTCAAAGAGTGATCTGAGAGGTCTCCTTTTTCATTTTACAGGCTGAAATAGAAGGATTTTTTTCTTTTTTTAATAATGCAGGTTAAAATTACATATTAATTTAGTTTTATCTGGTAGAAAGGCATAATATGAGAACATTTAGAACCAAACAGCAAATATTATAAACTCTTAAAACCAGAAGCTATCAGCTGCTCAGTTAAACATATGTATTCCAGGTGTGACTGGCCTAGAATTGGAAAGCAGTTAAAAATTGCGGCCTTTAGAGACATTGTTTTTATGTCCTGTCATTGTTTTTATACAATGATTTAAACAAAATATATACAAACTTCTATTTGTCATCTGCTTGTGGAAGCAACACCCCAATCTGTTTTCCTTTTAAACATAGAATATGAACGGATTTGTTGAATGATTTTGTTTCTGTTGTTTGTTGGGTTTTTTCTTTTGTTTAAAGAGCTAAAATCACACCTTTTAAAATCAGTGGCCAAACTTTGACTCCTGTTTTTGCTGGGAATTTTTCTTTTGCTCCTCAGGTGGGTTGATGCTTTGTGATTACCTGGCACCAAACAATCGCGATTCACATCAGTGCAAGAGCTGGATGCTTTGCCCGCTTGAAAAACAAGACTCTGATCTGGCTGCTTCTTTGTGTATACGGGAATATTACTGCCCTCTAAACAGGACATGAGTTCAGAATGCATTTCACTCCCACAGTAATGTCCCATGTGATGTCATAGAAGGCCATTCCCTGTAAAGTCACATCTTCGTTGATAGTAATAAACTCCTTTACAAACAGGCCCTTAGGGATAATAGTTTTTAAACGTACCAGAGTGACTTTGGGTACAGCTGCCCAGACAATGAGGAATTCCATCTCTTTCCCCTGTCTGAGCTATCCAGATGCCAGTCTAGATCTTGTCCCAAAGCCCTTGTGAAGCCTTCCCGCGTTGCTTCATACTCCTCCAATTTCTATGGGGATCAGTCTTGCCTCCGTGTCTGAGCTTGCCCCTAATTATAGGCAGCAGTAACAAAACCAGGATGGAAATTGGAACAGGTAATTCCGAGCATAAAGGCTGCTCTGTCTGGATGAGCTTTAAATATGGTGTGGAAAGGGATGTTGCTGAATCACAAATATTTTAAGCAAAGATTTCAAGCTTGTGCTGGGCTTCCCCTTGAAGTCTTAGAGATACCGGGTATAAATGGGTGATTTAAGCTTCTCCCTGTAAGTGTGAGCAGATCCTTAGAAGCTTGGAGTGGGATTCTGAAAAAGAATGGAGTGCCCTAACTCCTATTGACTTTCAATGGGATTTGTTCTCTTTTGTGGCTCAGGGTGTAGTTACATTTTATATTGACTCAGCAGTGATGCTGATTAGTGAAATTTTAACTCCCATCTGCTTCCTCTCACTTTGGTGTTGCTGTTTGCTCTTCCTTCTCCACCTGTTTTAATGCACCTATTTGTGAGCTGCATTGTAAATCATGATATTAACCCAATTTGAATTGAAAGTATCTGTATTTTTCTTTGTTTTCTTTTACAACTGGAGCAATTTCACTGAGTTCCCTGTGCAGTGTGTGTTCAGAAGTGATGAACTGCAGCATGAAGGAGGAGCCGAGCGCTGGACAGGGGAGTCAGGAAATCCCTAAGCTAATTTTATGATTAAGTCAATGTTCGTGTCACTATTTGGATACTTTTAAAATTCCCACCCTTGACGTGTGTTAATTTAGATACCTTAAAAAAAGTATCTGATCCAAAGAGTTTGAGGTTATTGTACTAAGCATATATGAAACTTTAAATTATACAAAATATTTCATGTGAACATTTTTTAAATAGTGAATTTTTCACAAGCAAGAAGATGATAATGTTTCAGAAATCACTTCAATGTCTGTTGAAATGCAGCCAACTCTGTGGTGGAATACAGAGCGCACGGTAACGCTATACAGCCCTTCCTGCCAGGAAATGAAGAGGAGTGTATTCATTTGTAACCCGAGGGGGGGAATTCACTATGTAGCCTGTGTTTTGTGAATGGAATCTGTGAAGATTACCACTAAAATTACAGAGTGACCCAAAGGTCTTACATAACGCTCTCTATTTCTTATCTTGCTCTGAAGGCAGCATCTCCTATTAGTAGGGTATCTACGAGCAAATTAGTGTAGTTACTAAGTGTAGTTAAGGATTATTCCTCATTATAAAAAGCTTTAATTTTATTTACTCTATCAGAATTATTTATCTCCTGATACCACTTCACAAGGCACATATAAACAGCCCCAAAAGAAGAAAGGGCCACATGTACAGCCCAATGCTTTTGTCATAAGAGAATACCATGTTTTGCTTTTTCTGTTGTATAATGCAAAATATTTAGCTAAGATGCTTTTCAAAGTATCGGTAACATGATATAGTCCAAAATAGTTACAACTTTGCTTTATTGTTTGCATTTCTTCAGCAAATTGTGTCTGTGATGTTTAATTATTACCTTTTCCTTAGTTCACCTTCTGAGAGGAATAATAGTTAACCACAAAAAAAGTTAAAATAAGACTCAAAAAGACAAACACGTAACTCAACCTGACTCGTAACAGGTGAGAAGTTGTTATTCCATACTTTGTCAGAATAACATCAGTGGAAACAAAAACTTTATCTTTTATTCATTAGTTAACGAATAATACAAATGGGGATAGCTTACGTTTCTCCATATAGTTGCATTGGTAGGAGTAATTCACGAATCATGGCATTGACTTTTGGGGTTCTCTTTCAATAAGGGCCACTAGTCGTGAAATGTCATGCAGAGATTTGAAAATGGAACTTTCAGCTCGCTAAAGAATGAGCTGCAAGGACAGAACTTTCTTTTTGTTACTTTCTGGCATTAAATGTAGGAATCAAAGCCACAAAATAAGTGATAGAATAATGCCTGGTGTCATCGAATAACGCTGATAGATAGGGATGGCTATTGTTCAAAGCAGCCATGTGATGTTTGGTATATATGGTTTGGTTATTGTTTATGTTCAGTTCAGCCACAGAAGTTAGTGATGGGTAAACTCCAGTAGTTTATTTACATTCTTGTGTGTGGAAAGTGATTTGTAGTTCTAGGAACGATTTCCCCTCCTTCTCCTGATGTGACCAGGTTTTATGGTGACAGAGAAAAAAATAATTGTTTCCATGTTTGTATTTTAAAATCACATCCAAGTAGTATTCCTGGTGTAAGTTACCATTTATATTTTATATTAAAGTGGAACTTGCTGGTCTTTGGATCTGCTTCTCAATGTACTACAATAGTGTCATTTCATTTTAACAGAGATGCAGTTTTAAATGGAAAGGATTTTATATTCTGTGTAGTATTTATCTTATTGTCCAGTGTTTAGGATTAACAGTTTAACACTGATAAACAGAATTCGGGTAAATGTTTGAGAGAAATACGCATTCAATTGAACTTTTTAATCTGTGTATTTAAATGCTTAAGCTTTGAAAACTTAAGTTGCAGTTCTGGCTTCTAAGACGACTGCTAGAAGGAAACTTGTTCAAGGTATTGAATTTCTATATAGAGACTTTTTTGCTAGAAATGATAGTTTCCTACCAAAATAGATCTGTTAGTGTGCGTGGCTCTTTAAAAATAGGAGGTAAAAAAAAATGATTGTGAATGCTTTTTCAAGCATTTTTTAATTTAAAAGAGTTTTTTTCACAATTTGATCAAAGTCGTGTAACCTGTGGCTCTGTTTTTGTTGCACGTGCTGATGGTCTGTGGATAACATTACATTTTTTCAGCATGAAACTGAACACTTCAAATCCCTAAAGCAGTCTCAAATTTATGGTTAATAAAAGAATTTATTGTACTGGATGTCATCTGTTATATCACTCTGGGAACAGAAACTGGCAGTGAGTGGACAGGAAATATTTCCATTTCAAATCGCTTCAGCCTTATGGTCTAAGGTGTAAGTGTCTGATTTCAGAAAAATCACTGAATATAGATGTAATAGAAGTATTTTATTTAAGAGTATAATCTTTTTCAAATATCTCTTTTTGCTTTATAGTATAAAGATGCTACTTATAGCGTTAATGTCTCATACTTTCTGTATTTCAGTATTGATCCCTTAACCTCAAGGCAGTAGTAATGTGTTTTCAGGTCAATATTTAGACATGTACTGGTACTGTACTGTGGCCAAACTGCTTCCAAGTCTCAGACCTTTGTATTTGTAGTTGCTTGGGTTTTTAAGAGTGTGAACTCCCATGTAATGGTTAGGTTCTTCCAGCATAATGGATTTCTTCAAGTGATCTGCTTTTCAAATGTATTGTAACGTGTGACATCCATGGATTTAAACTTCATTAATGGAAACTTTAAGCAGTCGGATTGAAGTTTCTGTATCTTTTTTGTCTGCTAAGTAGTATTCAAATAGCTCTACGTTTTAAAATATTTAATGCATGTGTTTGTCTAGAGGACATTATAACCGGGGGGAAAAATTATTACATTTTTATCTTCAGCAAGTGTTAACATCCTTAAATACTCTGTTTTTCGTTTTCATACTGTTGTGCATTAATATGTGGTTAGAAAAGTTTGGAAGCAGTTGTGTATTTCCTTCTTTAGAAGATATGTGGCAGAAGCAGAAGTGTTTTTTTTTTTTTTACAGATACTGTAAGAGACTGATTAAAATTCATTTATTGAAAGATGGGTTAACTTTTTTGGTGCAAACCAGCCTTTTTGGCATTATTTTGAGGAAAATCAGATGAGGAGAGCATATGGGATGAAAACAGTACCATATCATGGCTGTGTGAACACTAAAATAGATTGATAACTCATTTGAGGCCTTTCTCCTTAAACTGATTAATTATATTTTATTTTATGCTTTGACTGAGCTAGAGATGGAGGGAAAAAGGAATTCATGGTGGTGTTTAAAATGGAGTAAGAAAAGTACGAACGCGAGTAAGCAGTGAATTTGGTGTGTCTCATGCCTTGGAGGTTCTGGGCTGAAGTAAGAGAATAAATAGGGTTCAGATAATATTTGCTGTGTTTGCTTGATTCGTTTCTATCCAATCATGGTAAAATTATTACACAAAGCTAACTATTTACTTAAAAATCAAGAGAAAAGTTAATATAATCTGTCACTAAAATCAGAGCAGTTCATTATTTTACCTGACCTGAACACCCTGTGTCTGCTAGATTCTAAGTCAATGTCTTCAACATCTCCTTGTGGAAAGCTCAGTGTATTGCCTCTGTAAAGGTGACATTTGTTCATTCTTAAGTGTTTATGTTTTAACTTTCTACGGTGTTTTTGATTCTAAATTTCTATAGATTCTAATTTAGGTTTCAAATACTTCTTATCAGATTTATATAAGCAGCTATTACCAGTTACCCTGATTATACTACCATAGTAACTTAACCTCATACCTTATTTCTAATCAAAACAACTCGTTCAAATAATCCACAGATTGTAATGTGGAGAACTGCGTGTCTATTTTCTGTTGTAGTCAAGACTTAACTTCCATATATCGACTGCATCAAGGAAGTTATTTAGGTGTATGGGATTTTTCTTTCTGTTTTGTGTTCCTGCAAAACTAAAAAGCAAGCTATAATAGGGTCAAGATTTAGTATTTACCTTGGGCAGCTTGGAAAAGTTTATCATCTGAGGTGTAGACTAAAAAAAAAAATGACTTAAATCTATACATAAATACAAAGCACTCCCCTTTTAAAGAGAGGGAAAGTTTAAACTGTGGATTTGTTGTAAAAAATTAATATCACCAAAGGGCGTGAACTGAAATCTGCATCTCGTTATGCTGTGTGGGCTGTGTATGTGTACTTAGCAGAGATGGAAGTGCTTGCTCGGTGTACTTTGCAATCTGAAATTACTTCATAGACAAGTGGGAGAAAGGAAATTCTGTTATCCCATTGTACAGATGAGAAGCTAAGGCACAGAAGCTATTAAATAACTTCTTCGAAGTTGTCCATATAGTGTATGGATAAAGCAGGAAAGGAAACCGTGTTTCCCAAGTCTCTGAGCACAGAGATGATTCCTCTGTTCAAATGCAGTGCAAAAGGTGTTTGTATATTTTCTGTTTGTTTTTAAACGGTCAGTGTTTCATGTCTAAGGCGTCTCACAGAGAATTAGGTGGGAAGAAAAGTGAGATGGAGAATCCTTCAATCTTAAGGCGTTAGGATTGTCACTGTCTCATTTACGTGTGTATGCAGGACCACAAGAGTGTGCTGGTCCAGTGTGTAAGGAAATACGCCTTCACTTCATTGGACAGCCTATGTGTTCGATACATAGTGTTCTAAACTAACTTTATATTTCTGGCAATTTGAATGAGGTAAGTGAAATTACAGTTTAGGATACCCTCTCTTCAGGTTCCTTTCAGTTGTAAGGACTTAGTGTGGGGTGAGTCTGGATGTTATTGATGCAGCTTGTATGGAAACCAAAGGAATTTCCTTAGAGCAGCAGAATGATGGTATTTTTCTGGAGGCTAAATGCACTTTGCACCATTCCTGCATGTTGTCAGAGTAGGTCATGAGAGAGTAGACCCATATGCCAAGGCTGCGTTTGTACAGCAGGCATTTGATTTTAGCATTCCTGTTACTTTTCCCAAGGTGTGATTAGTGAGTAGGGAAATTTATAATTTAAAAGAAGACTGAAGACTTAAGGCTTATAAAGATGTAGATTTTCTTTGCCATAGTGGTTCTTTTTTAATTAGATAATCCAATTATAACCAATAACACAAGAACAAAAAGTGCTCCAAGGTTCTATGAACTGGGTAAGAGCAATCTTTAATGAAAAAGGCAAAGGGCAGCAGCGAAGTAGTTTTAAAACCCAAGTGAGTTGTGATATAGGTTGTGTCAGTGCTGTAGCAGATACCACGTTTTGTGTCAAGTAGTGTATTATTAGTTTGAAAATGGCAGTTACGAACTATCCACGCACAGTAGGGATAGAACGTGTAACCTTTGCTTTGGCCTACTTTCAAAAGCACTTAGGAAATACATAGGAAAAATGCATCTCTCAAACTGCTTTATTTGTTTTAGTGGATTATGAAGTGTGATATCCATAGAATCTTAGAATAGTTAGGGTTGGAAGGGGCCTTAAAAATCATCTAGTTCTAGCTCCCTTGCCATGGGCAAGGATGTGGCTTTTATTAGTAGAAACTGAATGCAGTCAGACTGTAATTTCAATACTATATCAAACATTAAATCTATATTTAATAAACAATATTTAGGTTCCATTTTTTAGCAGTTAAAAATCTCATGGGACTTGGTAGCCTCTAGACTTAGCCAGTACAGATATACTTCAACAACACACAGCTCCTTATATTTTTTTTAACAGTAAGATTTAGCAGTACTTAGTGCTTTACAAGTCCAAGTACTGAAGAGAGATGAGGAATACTTGAATATGTTCTGTCTTATTTTCATCCCTTATTTCATTGTGGGAAGCCTCATCAGTCTTGATGGCAGAGGGTGTTTTGTTTAAAAGAGATGACTGAACAGTACAATTATAGGGACCAAACATATGGATTTGCAGAGTGAGAAAATCAATACTCTAGAAGGAAGAAGCCAGCTGTGGTGATCAGGTGAATTCTGAGGTGAAGTACTGGTGATTCTCAGAAACATTCTCAAGAAGGGCTCCTCAGAAAGCTGCATTTTGGATGGGTCTGTTGCATAATGTCCAAATTCATGATGTTGATCATCGTTTGGTGGAACTTTTCCTACTTAAATGGCTTTTAAGTGGGGCAGTTCCAGTTTGTTTGCAGAGAGGGTCCAATACAGTTGTAATATTTGAGTACAATTTCTCCCCAATATCCTTGAGATGGACTAATAGTATTTGTGCAGCTTTGTGTATATTTCTGACACATTCCAAATGGAGTTTTTTTGGCTGCAGATGTGATGACTATACTCCATAGAGGCGAACCAGGAGTGTATAAATTCCTTGGCAGCTGAAGCTTTAAATCTGCAGCGACCAAATGGATCTGCCTGTGTCTCTCAAGTTCAACCATGTGGATCATCAGTAGAGAGTAAGCACTGGACCTTCTAATCCTCACTGCTGATTGTATTACTGCTTAAGCTGTGAGACTAATTTTCATCTTCTATGGACCAGGACTAGACGGAGGCTCTAAGAAGGAATTTATTTGTAAAAAGTGCATAGTTGAGCAGTAAGAATCACTGTTTGCATGCTTGTCTCGGGGAGTTGGGAGTAACAAGATGTAGCAGTGAAGGAATCTAAGCCCATACCCTGAACACAGTTGTAAGGAAGGGTAGCCTAGCTGAGAGTTGTTCTGACTCTGCGGAAAGCCAACTTCTGCAGCTTTCCCCTTAGCTTTGAAAGGAAGAAAGGAGGAATACTTGCTTGCTTCCTAGGGGCAGATTTATAGGGAGAGGGAATTTATTTCATTAGCCTAGTTGATGTACGAGAACTTCTAACCAAAAAGTATTTTTAGTCATATTTAGTCAATGATTCCTCCATTTTTGCCAGTTTGGGTCTTTTTTCCCATCCAGACTGAAAAAAGTCTGACACGGTCATCATGCCAGTCTGTTCTGAAATTATAGCCCCTCCCTTTCGATGAGGGGATTGAATGCCATGGCTGTATATGGAATAAATATGGTGCTTCTTGGCACCTTATTCTTCTTCTATGTCCCTCAGGATACTGAACTTAATGCCAGCGGTTTTTTGTGTTTCTACTGAGTAGATGCCTGTTGCCCTTGGAGTCCCAGCTTCTCATTACCTGAGCCTTTTAAAGTGATGTAACCCACAAGGATGGCAACTTTGGGAAGAGATGTTTGTATCATTTTCAAGAAAGCTGGTTTTTTGACTTCATCTACTGCAAAAAGAACTATCGTGTGAGGTATTTAAAATACAGGATCTTGGCAAGAAAATAACTGATTGTTCCTGGAATTGAACCATACTGCTTACGAATTCTCAGTTTTAAAATCTTATGGATGAGTACAGTTGTGTGCTTCTAAATCCCTAAGAATAGGTTTTCATGTCCAAAATAATTGCATTACTTCAGAGAGAAGGATTAAGATGGAACAATCCCAAATCCTATCTACTTTAAAAGTTTTATGAGTTCTGTGGCACTCTAATTAGTAGAGTTGAGGAGTTATTGTTATATTACCTTTCTCCATATCTTCCAGAACCCAAACTTCAGTTTATTTCTATTGGTCCCGGAAAACCAGTGTGCATAAGTCTTCTTTACAGTCAGGAAGTCCTGTGAATATGTAATGTTTTCCTTAGTTGTGCCTGTAGGTTTCATTCATGTAAGTAAGAATTAAAATTAAGTTTCTACGAAAGCACCTTTCGTGTTTTCCAACTGCAAAGTTCTTAAAGAATTTCAGTGACTTCTAAGTAATAGAGGAGAAGGATTAGGAGTGGAGGAAGAGGTTGTGTCATTAAAACAAAATAATGTGTTATGCCAAATTTTTCACATTCCAGCATTTATATGATGTTCTGCTTCAAAGATTTCCTTGCAAGCAGCTGTTCTTATCATTTTCAAAAGTTAAAAATGGGATAAACTCACCCTGTACTGCACATGGAGTTCCTCTAAGCTGCTTGCTCCAAGTTTGTTTGCAATGAAGATCTCCAACAATGCATGAAATTTCGGTTTAGAACTTTTTAGGTAGAATGGTTGTGAACAAGCAGTTAATTGACAGTTTCCTAGGTAATTATTAGATAATTGTTTCCTAGATATGTTAGTTTAGAAGTGCTAGGACATAAGCTAAAATTCAGTGCTTATGCAATGGTTCATCTAAGTATGAGGGATCCTGTAGGCTTACTGATGTCGTGGATAACTTCTCACCGTAAGAAAAATATACTCTTTAATTTGAGTGGAATAATTAGCTGGCGTGTTTATTTTACAGTATGCTGTGTTAAGCAGTAAGCATACATAACAGCATGAATTCATTAATTAATTTATCCTCCTCCATTATTTCAGGTGTGAGTTATTCTTTGTTGCTCGTAGCACAAGTCAGTGTTTCTCAAACCGATTTGTGTTGGGTCCCTCTAAAAACCAACTTTACTCTTCGCGCTCTCTTCCGTCTCAGTCACGATCCCCAGTCGTGCACCTGCCTTGGCATTGCTTTTTCTCTCCCGCCCTTTCTCAACCACCTCCTCTTTTCTCCCAGCTCTCCTGCCAGGGGTCGTGTCCCACAGTTAAAGGAGTGCTGTTTAACTACAGACTTCTGGCTTTTGTCCAAATGTGCTTAGACTTGCACATTTCATTAATGTTTGTTGGCAACCTGCATTGTTTGAGATTATTTGTTCTGTTGGTTTTTTAGGGGCCTTTGTGGTTTTTTTTGGAAGCTTTACCAAATATGATTCACACAAGGAAGCTGGAAAAAATTAAGTGTGACAGAGCAAACTGTAGAAAACTTCCTAGGCTAACTTGCAAATTGCATGAGAGAAATAAGAGCTGGTGCCCTTTCCCTGCAGTGCTTTGCTGCATTGAATTCCTGGGTTTGACTCAGAGATTTAAGATTTTCACGGTAGGTGGTAAACAGTATAGATTAAACTTGCTTCTATTGTTGTTAAGTTGTGGCTTTAAGAGCTGTCTGTGCTCTAAAGCAAAGCCCTTATGAACAACTGCCCGAGCCGTGTTGCGCACCGAGGAGTCCTGCTGGACGTTCTTTTTGTACTGATTTTTCCTTACAGTCATTTCTTACCTCTCCATCAGACTGACTAATGTGTAAGGTAACTTTCCACTTTGCCTTCTTCTAAATCGCAATTAAAATAGCCAGGAATGAAGTGTAACAAAGAGGCATTAATATTATGGTTTTAATCTTTTTTAAAGATATTTTTTTTTAGCTAGAATTCACTGCAATTCATGATCTTCAATCAGTTTTTCAGCCCAGAAGTTCTCAAAGATGCCTATGAGGCTTGCTGGCGTAGGAGTATACGTGTGCGTATTTAGAGAGCACCTCATTCTCTGACAGGATTTAAGTCAGCAGCTGTGGAATTCAATCTTCTTTTATGATAGGAGGAACTTGAGAAAACCATATCTAGTAGAAATGGCAGAAGAATTTGTTCAGACTACATGTAATTACCTGTGTGGCCAGTCAAGCATAAAACCGTGGATAATGTCCCAGTCTTGGGAAAAAATGAGGTATTTAATGATCACAAAAGGTCAGGAAAATTCTTATACACGTGAAGTTTGGGTTCCTTTCTGTTTGGTTTAGGAAAGTAAGCATTACAGGTTACTCTTAAAAGAAAGTTTCATTTCCCAGATTTTTCTGTAAAGTAGGTTTGGTTTGTTGTTGTTTTGTTTTCTTTTGTACCTGGATTATAACTCAGTGTCTGGGCCATCTGTACAGTCTTGGTTTGAATTTTTCTCTTCTTACAGGGTTTTGACTGTCAGTTAAGCTGGCACTTGTTAGGAGAAGGCTAGTGTGGATGTTTGTTCCAAGCCACAGGGCTCAGATTGGGGTAAAAGCTGTGTTCTGGGAGATGGAGGAGGAATATGCTGAATTTGAACATGTCCAACAGTTTTAAACACAGGAAGGAGTATTGTGCCTGCCTCACGTCACCCGGCATCTACTCCCTGGAAGGCTGAGCTGTGCTGAGAAAGTCAAAACATGAAGTTTGTTCACGTGAAACCAGGGTTCTTCCAGGTCGGAGGAGTGGCCTAATTGATCTACCAGACAACCAAATACTCTGTCTGAAAGGGATGATTGTGTAAAAAGTAATGTGTTAAAACTTGGAGATCGACCATCGACTTCTCACAAGTAACACAGAAGGAAAATTGAGGTCCTTTAACATGGGAGGTCGTTCTTGACAAGGATGTGTTAGGGCAGAGCCAGCCTGTATAGCGAGAGGAGGATAACCAGGGGTTGGAGGGAGAAGAAAACCAAAATGATGGTTTTCTTTCATCTCATATACATAATTTATAACTGAAGTGAAAACAAAGCTTTACCTTTCGTATCTCAGGCCAAATTCAAGGGGCAAATGCTGTGAAGGCACATTCAGCTCCTCTGAGCTGAACTTGTGTGCAGTGGTTCTTAAGATGAAGTATTCAAACAGTAAATAACAAACAACAATGAACCAATGATAATCTCGTAATTTCTTGTCCATCATTATGTTGCTCACATGTGAGGAAGCGCAAAAGATGCCAATTTATTAAAAGAAGTTAAAAAAAATGTTTTGCGTAATCTAGGTCCCTGTTTTGAATACAAAATAGGCACTGAGAAGCCTATTGCTCCTTGAAGTCCCTTTTAATAAAACTCCCCAGTGCCACTGGGATGTTTTTTGAAATCTTATTCCCTTAACTTGTGCGTGTAACACGCGAACATTTATATGTGTATATAAATAAAAAGTAAATCTGAACTAAATTTATGGTTGGAATTGTCAGTTACAGCAAGTGTATAGTATTAACAGTACAAACCCATTCACCCAGGGTTTAGAATTCATTCTGCAGTCACTGGACTACACACGTTATATAGCAAACATTAGCATGGCTTTTTATATTTGGTTATATTCTGTTGGAAGTGACCCAAAATGCAGCCTTAAAATAGCACAGATTGTTCATCTTTTTACTGATTGCTGTAGAAATAGGAAATATTTTAACTTGGTTGAGCATCAAAAAAAGCTTAAAAATGAAAAGAACATATGTCAAATAGAAAGGTTTTAGTTTACTGAGCAATGGGTAGGATAAACATTGATTATTCATCTTGATGTTAGTGTTCAAAAACAATTGTCCCTTCAGTTTCCCTCATGGGAGCATGAAATTAGGACCGTGTGTGCATTGATTAACAACATATGAAAGATGAATCATGATTACTGTTTTGGTCTGGTGCACAAAGCTATGCTTGAGGGGTAGTGATTTCCTACCTCCTTTACCAGATCTCTGTAATTAGTGCTAGCATCTATCTCTGTTTCCTAGTATTGATGTTAAAGTGGCTGCCTGACAGTGCCTATTCACACAAATAAATTGCCTTTATTGAATGAAAGAGTGTTTGCTCAACAAAAGTTCAGTGTTGGAGTATACTTCAGTATTATTTGTTTAAAATAGTTATTCATAGGATGATTCTGAAATCACCAGTGCCGTCTCTGGCAGGGATTGTCAAATATAAAAAATAGATGTTACTTTCAAATATGAAACAGTATGCTCTAGATTAAAAAGGAGAGGGGAAAGGTCAGCAATAAAAATTAACCCATTTTTTTATTCCTTTCCGTTGTGTTTAATTTATGCCTCTGATGGCAAACATAAGTTTAATTTAACTTTTCTTGGAGGCACAATTAGTTCCTGTGGTTAAAATTTCATTTAAGCTTTATTTCTGGAAATGTAAACCTAACTTTGTTCCTCGCTGGCCTAGTAATTGGTTGAAAGAGTTGTCGTAAGTGCATTTCATTAACAAATTGTTACCGTAAATGATGGGTAGGTATTAGAAAAATATAAACAAACAAAAACACAGGTTAAATTCATGTAATAGTCTTTGCATCTGACCAGTGTGTGTGCTCTTTCATATTGAGAGATGGATATATAAATAAAATGAGATGCCCGCACATGCAACATCCAAATGAGTTATTCTTCAGGAGAAGGATGTGTATTAGTGTTATTCAGAACTGTGCTAATTTGAGATATCTTAGGATCTTAACTAACTAATCAATCTGTTCATGTGGATTGAGGAACAGACCCAGTATTATTCTCTGTGTTTTGAGCTATGTGATTCATGGTGGAAATACTTCGTGGCTTGCTTGCCCAATGTAGATGCAGGATTTGGGTCTCAGGTTATCGTGTTTTCTGTGGAGTTCTGTGCTTTGAGCTCACGTAATGTGAGATTTAATGTTGTTGTGGATAACCTCTCACCCACCCCACCCCGTCCCTCTTTTTGACAAACAAGATTATTTGTAATTTAATCTGTGTGTATTTCAACTTTGATTATCTGTTTAAGGATCAGTGGTCTGTAGTTCTTCATAAAAGATGTTTTGGCTGTTTTCTTTCCTGTGTATTCCTTCTCACTTGGTGTGTATAGAAGGATGGGGACCAAAGGGATTTTGTAGACAAAGCTCCAGGCGGTGGAGGCTTGCTTTCTAGTAAAGTTCAGAATAAATTAAAAGCTCCATGTAAGTTCAACAAATGTTAGTGGTTAATTAAGTAAGAATGTAGAGCCCTAAGGCTGTAACATTAGTATTTATAGTTTTAAAGTAAGATGCTTTAAGCATCTTGTTTTAGGTGTAAGCCATTTAAGTAGCACAATTAACTTCATGGCTTAAAAACAAGGGAATGCTTCCTGGAAGAATGTATTTTTAAACTGACAGCAGTATGTACTTGGAGGGTGAACACCAAAGTCTAGGACGGTGAAATTGTCTCACTAGCTTACGTGGTTCCACTTAAAACTAATTTGAGATTTATCTCGTCCAGCGCTTTAAGGTGACCCTAATTCTCTCACAAATTACTGCAGCCTTTTTGCATGTTTAATACGCTTGGAAGCAAATTTTTACAACCAGTAAGTCTTATGTGCTGACTAAGTTCAGCAGAGTTTGGCTTATGTTATATTTACTTTTAGCATCTACTTTATTAATGATTGTGGTATAATGAGTTTTACTTCCACTGCTACATGTTTTGTGGTGTCACCATAATCCCAGTAGAAACGCAAGTAAAGGTGTCGTGAAAGGCATTGCTGTGTTATGTATATTTTTAAGTATAGGATAGAAAAGATCCATGTAATGAGTTTTTATTTTTGGGCTTTGGGGAAATTTGTGTTTCTCAAAAGCTGAACTCTAAGATACTAAAGGAATACAGCTAACAGTTAATTTGATGGTTTATCTGCCTTTAATTATAAATATGAAAGGGCAATGGTTTCTTTTTTGTCTTTTTTTTTTTTAAACAAACACATAATGTCTCTGTTTTGCTGTGGTAGTAAGTTAAAGGATGTTTTATGTAGTTAAACAGAAAATAAGTCAGACTATAACAGGTATTAATAGAAAAGTTAAGACAAAAAAAAATTGACACCTTCCTGTTTCAGGAAACTTTTTTTGTGTAACAGCTTGTTTAATGCCAACCTAAATCAAAGTTAAACAAATGAAAAGCCACCTAAGAGGAAAATGAGATTACAACTGTAAATTCTAATGACACTATCAAGATTTGCTTTGCTTTCAGCCTTTATGTAGTGTTTTACTTTTTATTCTTTTCAAGGTAACTTATTTTTCTTTCAAAATACCTGTGTCTGACGATTAAGTGACACACAGGGAATGTTTGCGTGTGATTCTGACAACATCTAATTACTGTTGGACTCCTTTTATACTATTAAACTTCTGCTCTTCACATTGTAGCAGTAAACCCAGATGCAATTGTATATAAACAAGTGGCATTTTTTTTTAAAGATAATGGTAAATATGATACTGTTTACCTTTCAGGGAATCCGTATGAATCTGTTTTGCAGTTTTCAGCTTTGTGGATCAGTAAGAATGATGATACATTTTGTGTTTCAGAAACACTTTCAGTGCTTTCTGAAGGGTAAGGTATTGCATCTCTGAAGTCCAAAGTTCTTTCCATAAATGTAGTATAGAAGAGACAGCAGACTCATCAGCCTGTGCATGTGTCCAAGATAGTATTCCATAATAGAAGAGAATGTCTGATGTAGAATTACAGTTTTCTACAATATACACTTCTGCTGGAAAAGTTATAGGATGTAATAATCTGAATTATTCCAGCTGGAAATCCAGTGTTTAATGTGTTCTTCTGTAACTATTTGTTGATTTTAGCCAATAATCAATGGGAACATTGAAATATAAATTCTCCATCTGTGTCTTTGTCCAATTAAGCTCTTTTTAGCAAGAATCTCTTTGAAGTGTTTACAATACATGTGAAAATGATTGGGGCCTCTCACATTAAAATAAAATATAACAGAGAAGTAATCTAGTCATGAACCACGTAAGACACAAAGCACATGGAAATGTAAATGCCACAGGAATGTTACCAGCCACAGAAACATAAATTACCTACAAATAATCTGAATAAAGTCATTTAATGAAGGATAGATGGGGTCACTTACCTAGATACTGGATGTGAATACATCCCATATACAGTCGAGGCACACAGATGAACCAGGAATTAGGTTTTGTGTCCTGGTTTACCATACCTCAGTTTATCTGAAGCTTTGAGTTCTGTGTAGTTCTTGTGAGCATTGAATAGTATTAGACCTGCGAAAAAAAGGATTACTTAATTATAATTGAATTCTGAGTGTGCTGAAAACTTGGTGGGTTTGCTTGCCCAATTGGCAAGTGGATAGTAGAGTCCCTCAGGCACCGGGTCTAAGTGACTTAATGAGATTAGAAGTGTCTGGAAGGTGATGAGTGCTCTTTAATCAGTTCCTCTACTGTTTTGCTCCTACCTTTTAATTTCTTTCCTGAGAATGACCTTCACCAAGAAAATGGAGCTAAAATGCTCCAACTGCAGTGCTTAGCAGTGACATTCCTCCTTTTCTCTGTTTGAACTTCTGATACTCTTTCTGACTGTGGAATTGAGATCAGCTGTTTCAGACTGACATTCTCTCTTTTCTTTTGCACGGTGTTTGCCCTGAAGAACCCGATTTGATTTGTCATTAAACCTTGATTAAAGCTGCAGTTTGAGAACATCACATACTTTCTCTCAAAGATAAGCTTCTGTGATTTACATCTACTGGTCAAGTCATCCTACTTAAATCACAATTTCATGTCTTCATGCAAATATTGTATTTAGACTTTCATTGCTCTCTGTTTTCACTTCTTCGAGTATTACATTTGGAAATCTAATGACCTGTGAGTGCATGCAGGTGTATGCCACCTTTTTTGTCCTTGCTTGTGTTCAGATTGATGGAGAGTGTGCCCTAACAGAAGGAAAAAATAAATCATCAGTCCTATAATCCTCCAACAAACTGTTTACAGAATAAAAATCAACATGAGTTCTATATAACTTTCTTTATTCAATTTATTTTCTTGACATTTCTCTACAGGGGCTGTCATCAGTCACCAAGAACAATGGACTACTCAATATCACCTTTAAATATGACAGTAAGTTGAAAATTTGCACTATATCTACAAAAATCAAGGACTTAATCACGGGTGTCAATATATAGCAACACGTCTTTTGGTTAACATGGTTCTAAGGACAGCAGGAGCTCTTTAGTATTGACATGATTTTAAAATCTAGATTTGTTTCTGCTGGGTCTAGTGGATCTTCTTCCTGTGTTTCACTGATAATAAAATGATGTCATAATGTACCAGTTGCACTTTCAGATTGGCCTTCATCATCTTCTAGTCAGTGAAGGATGACTTTACTACACTGGGAATTTATCCTTATTTGGACAGTCGGTGGCCATCATCATTGTAAACTCAATGTGCAGTCAAGAGAAGGTCCTAATTTACAGCAGTAATGTTTGTATTAGTGCCAGTGCGACCTACAGGTTTTCTTTGCCTGCCCAAAGAAATTACTTCAGATGCTGAATTTCGGTAAAATCTTATCATTGAGAGCATGTATGAGGAAAGCTAATGATACCTCTTTTGTTTCATTCTGGTCATCCTTTTGTTTCTCTATTTTTATGTTAATTTCTGAATTTGGAGTCCTTCACTGTGATTTTCTTAAAGTCTAATTTGATGTTAATATTTAAAATGAGAAAAATTTAAGTCTGTCTGATTGTACAAGAGGTAAGTGGTTGGTAGAAAAGAGTCATGACATTTTTTTATCTGCATAAAGAAAAACAGGAAATAGTAGCAGTCAGAACAGAGAGCCGCACATTCAGTTAACACAATGGAGTCTGTTTAAATCCCAGTATCTGTCATGTTTTTTCCATTAATTCTGGCACCAGGAACTGCGTTTAACCAATGACAAGTGTTAATTCAAAATTCCGCTGGCACTGTGTGCTTCTTGGACACAGGAGTTATTTGAGTTGTGCAGTACTAGGAAAAGAGTTCCCTAAGATCAAGGCTGAAGAGTTCATATAATATGGAAATATGTACTTATTGTGAATAAGGCAGCACAAAGGAGAATTGGACTTGCTGGCTGTGACTTAAAAGGCTTTTATTTTGCCACACAGCAACTCTAGCAAACGGTGTTTCATGTTGTTGTTAGTTGGTTAAGTTATTTATGCAGGTGAGAAATTAATGTTTATATGTTCTAGTATTTCACTTGTACTCAAGTAAAAAAATGGTTTTCTGAAATTTTTGCCCTGCTGTTTGATTCCGCAATCTGTTGTTCTTTAAAAATGTAAATCAGTGACTTACAGGAAAACTTTAGACATTGTGCTTTATTCCATTTTGGCAAATTGTCATTTGACCGTAAAATTTTAGTAACCAGGATCCAAAATCTTGGGTTTAACTATTAATTAGATCCAGGCCTGGCAAAAAGCTGTTACTTCAGACTTTCCATTGAAAGAGATACTCTATTCTCCTAAGAGGAAGTTCATGCTGTCACCGAGTTCACTCATAGCAACGGAATTCTACAAACAGCAGTCAGTACCAACTGCCCGGCTTTTGTAAAAGGCAATGTTGAACAAACTATTCTATTCTTATTTGTGTGGCAGTTGCATCAAAGCCCCCTTAGCGCTGTGATTCATGGTAAAAAGTCATGTTCTAAAACTGCTTTTCAGTTAGTTCTTTTTTCCTTGCCTTTTTAAGATCATGCTTCTGAGTTAAATTTATGTTTCCTGCATTGGCTTATCATAGCGCTTGAGTTCTCATGGTTTTTTTCTATGAACTCTGTATAGACAAATACGTAACATATAGATTATCTCATTTTTTAGAATTAATCATCAGTCAGTGATACATAGGCTGCAGGTTAAATTTTGTGGGTTTTGTTGGCTTCACAAGTTCAAAAGCGGGGTGTTTTTTGGGCACACACGTTTGTGTATCCTGCGCTCCAGAACTATTGTATTCTCCAGCCATTACTTCTCTTCCTGCCACAAAATATGGGCTTAAATATTGTAAGCCTTGAAAAGTAATAAAATTTGGAGTTGTTTGTTTCCTTGTTTTGAACACACAAAGACACAGTCAAGGTCAACAACAAAGTCAAGAATGCTTTTCTTACATTTTATTTTCCTAATGAAAGCTGAGGTTTTCTATAATCACGTTTGCAGAGCTGTAACTTTAGGGAATACGCTGTATGTTGTGAGGGTAAAAAGACAAAGCCAGTTCTGACTGGATCCAGGAGAAGGAAAGTGGTCTACAGGGATGAGGCTACTGAACAGATGGCAGAGATGAGACGGATTTAGGCAGTAGGTTCTTTGTGGTCGGGATCAAGCAGTATCGTGATTAAACAGCACTTTTTGAGCACCAGTTCTAAAGCTTCACACTGTTCATTGTTCTCATACGTGCCTGATCATTGCCGAACGTTCTTTTGCTCTGAGCACTGTACATGCACAAAATTAATGTCAGTCCTCATATTCTTTTCAGCTGTTAGTGAGGAAAAGTTGTTCTCTTTTGCCAGTCCTGACGTGTCACTTTTACTGTGCTGCAAGTAACGCTGGTATAAACTGGTAATTTCCTTTGGAATCCTGTGAACTAGGGTTTTGCACCTGGTAACAACAATGATTTTGCAAGTTTTGTGGTTTTCAGTGTCCTGAGACTAAAGCTACATCTACCCTTACTATACAGTAATTTTTATAGAGCGAGTAGTGCACGTGTACTTTTACTGTACTCAGTCCTGAAGAAATGTTAGGTAATGAACTTAATTCTTCATTTACACAGAAAGGTGCAGGTCATGTTGGAAACTATTTGCTTGAATAGATCCTCAAGATTATTTGCTGTTGGTGGATTATGGTTTACTTGCTCTGGTATGGCACAAGAATGTCAGCTAGAATGTTTTTCTTAAAGCATTTCTTTTTCCATATTTTCAGACTGCACACCTTACCTGAATTCAGTGGGAAAGCACGTGATTGGAGATGTGCAGAATATAACTCTTAGTCAGTATGCGTGTTATGAACAGGTTGCAGTGACGATCCTTTGGACAGCAAATGCCATTGGTAAGTGGTAGGGGGAGATGGACTAATTCCTCATGTCTTCGTTAATAACTTCTTGCTGGTCAGCATTAAGTCAAATTTGTGTTTGGAATCATTGAAGCTAACTACTTAAGAAGAAGGAAATTCTTAGCAGCTTTGCAAAGCTGCTATTTTTACAGCTCAATTGAAATGCCTTTAAAACTAGCATGCTCTCTGCAGCCATACGCTGTTTTTTACTGTTTCAGTTTGTTGAATTTTTGCTGCTCTTCAGAGCAATGTGATAGTCCTGATTTTGTTCTCTCCCTTAGGGCATTGGTGTACTTCAGGGGCATTGATTGAGTTAATTGCCAATACACTTAATGATTCTTGAGGATGCAGATTTTCTTACAGGTGGAAAACATTATCTAATCACAACTATACAAACTTCAGTGTGTTTCCTTGTCAGATCTCATTGCTAAGAACATTCCTTAATCACTTAAATGTCAGTAGTAGTCTCCAAAGTGGGGGGTGTGCAAGATGATCCTGTGGAGCATGTGAAGAAAACTTTAGAACTTCTATTTACATATTTTGAAAAGAAAGACTGAGCTTTACTAATACTTAATATACGGATTGACACTGTCATCCTTACTCAGTCTCTGTGTCAGATGTTCACGTTTCACGTGTGGTACAGGAGGTATCCTGAAAGCATATTGCAATTTGTTACAGTCTATGTGTGCCAGGTTAAATGGAATTACTGATTATATTATTTAGTTATAACTAAACTAACCATCATGATGAAATACCTTAAGGTAATTGAAGATAGTGCTAATAATGCAAGCACGTGCGAACAACAAGAAATCAGTAGAGCTGGCAGTACCCCTACTCCTAGTACAGCCTCTTTGTCAGCCACACTGGAAGGCATAAACAATGACTATCTAATCAATGATGATAAAAAATTGGCCTAAATTATCGAGACTATTTGAAATACAGATTTACAGCTGCGTATTTATTAAACTGTTATCTAATACTAAACTAGAACTACAGAAGTTGTAAAAACCACTATCACTTTAATCTAGTAGTCTCAGAAATGATACAAAGGTGTTATAAAGGTGTATTTCTGTAATTTGCTAGCAAAGTGTTGCATTTTATTGCTAATAATGGAAACGTGAAGTTACTATGAAGTGTTTGTGAGGGTGATGAAATAAATGGTAACTTATGTTGCAGTGATCATTTGGAAGCCCCAGCTGAGCTGTGGGCCCCTCTGCTCTAAGCATTACACAAGTATATAGTAATTGCAGCCTTTGCCAAAGACTGAATTCTAAATAGGCAAGATAGAAAGTGTGGAAAGAACTGACATATAACAAGTATTAAAACACAAACATATTTCATATGAATGGTAAGGTTTGTTTTTGAAAGAAAAAGAAATATATTCAAATTACATAAAATACCACATTATGCATTTTGAAGTGTTAGTCCTCTCTTTAAGTGTCTTGCTGTTTACAGGGATTGAATACCTGAAAGGATTTCGGGTAATACTTGAGGAGTTAAAATCAGAGGGAAGACAATGCCAGCAGATGGTTTTAAAAGATCCAAAGCAGCTCAACCCCAGTTTTAAACGAACAGTAAGTGGGTTTTTTCCAAGAAAAGTTTCATTGTTCCTTGATTGTGTGAATCGTTTTGAAGTGTTTATATGCTGCATATAAATCTAAATCCATCTCACTTGCAATATATGCACAATATGCTGTTTACTAGGGTGCAGGTTGCTTCCCAGAAGTATTATTCTTTAAAACTAATACTAGTTGGAGATCTGGAGACTGATCTAGTCCCCTTCTGGAAGGTGGAAACTGTCATTTGGTTGACTGGAGTGCGTGTGCATATTTGTAATAGTCCACATCCAACTCTGTATTGAGTTTCTTCATGTCAGTGTGTAATGGAGGAGTAGATGAAGGATTCTTATTGTATTAATTTCTGCTTATGTTTGCAAAACTGCTTGTTTTGAGAGATGCTATCAGTTATAGTTGATTTTAAAATATGTTGAAATCTTGTCTTTTTGTAGGGAATGGAATCCCAGCCCTTTGTAAATCTGAAGTTCGAAACAGACTACTTTGTAAAGATTGTTCCTTTTCCTTCTATTAAAAATGAAAGCAATTATCACCCATTTTTCTTCCGAACTAGACGTAAGTATTGCAGATGCTATAGTATTGAATATTATCTCGTCACCAATGGGTGCCCCCCCTGGCATTTTTGTTTTTTCCAGCAAGGGAATATTGTCAATCATGATGTGAGATGAGTGTAGGTCAAGGTAGTTATTGACATAGCCTTTGAAGGAAGATGTGGGTGTGTGGAAAGAACTTGGATGCCACAGATGAACTTGGGGCGTATGATAACACATGTTAGAAAATAACCAGAAGAAAAATCTCAAGTAGGCCTGAGATTCTCAGTTTTGCCTACAGCAGTACTCCCATGGTTCTCACAAACATTTGACTCATGAAGATGGTTCGCTCTTTCTCCTCCCTGGACATTTCGGAGAAGCTCAATTTCTTTTTGCTTTTGAGATCACAATTTCTAAAGCAGGTGTCTAGAGATAGATATAGATAAGTACATCTAGAATTAGATGGCACCAAATCAATTTGAGTTTCTCAAAATTGCTTAGCAATTCTTGCTGGAGTTACAGAGAAGAAACTTGACTATACTCCTCAGTGCTTAAAGAGTATGATGAGAAACTGCAAGTACCTTTTGGGGTGAAATACTGATATTTGTCCTACTTTTTTTGCCCTATAAAATTTTCTTAAAATACTTTCAAGTCTGTCTGTTGACGCAGACCATGATAACTTTTCTAATTGTGGTAGCATACTTCTTTACTCTGAGTGAATATATTTAAGGCTAGTTTTAGTTTCCTCCCCTGCTGTTCTGTGTCTGGTGCTATATCTTTTTTTCTCCCTAAGGAATGCTATTTTAAAATTAAAGAAGCTGTATTTCTCATATGAAGGTAAGAAGGGACTTTAAATCATAACAAAGAAGCTAATTTTGCAAATTACATTTGCTGCAGGCATATTGCAGACTGGTAAAGAAATGGGGGTATTGTCTTCAAACTTAGGAATTCCCTTCTTTTGCTCTCATTCTTTTTCTATTTAAATAGCATTGTGTTTTGATACTGTATCGTTACATATCATTATCGTATATTTTTTGTGTATTTGTAGCATGTGAATTGTTGCTGCAGCCAGAAAACCTTGTCTGCAAACCTTGTAAGTAAAATGTAATGCTTTCTGTGTATTCATCTTCGAAAAAGTTACTGTTCTTCAAGAGTCACTTTTTTTGATTTATGAATGTCTTCCCTGACAGACTGGAAGCCAAGGAATCTGAATGTTACCCAGCAGGGTTTTAACATGCAAGTGTCCTTTGATCACGCACCTCACAACTTTGGGTTTAGATATTACTCTCTTCACTACAAACTTAAGCATGAGGGGCCATTTAAGCAAAAGACCTGCAGACAGGTAAGTCGACGAGTTTTGCAATTCTTAAAAGCACAAAACTTATTAACATTAGATGTTGTAAGGTTTTCTAGAAACCTTAAAAACTTAGTATAATATAGAATGCTATCCATTTTAAATTTTAAACTGTTCGGTGCTATTTATGTAAATAATAATTGTATCATGATAGCGCTCATCAGTGCAAACAAAGCCTGAGAGCTCCACTGGAGCAAAGATAGTGTAAGCAAAGACTGTTCCCTCTCTTGAAGACCCTACAACTAATTAGTACTTCAATCTGCAGTTTTATTATGTTTGTTATACATACTATTTCCTATGTTTTTATTTCACTTTTGCACCAGATTTTGCTCTTTTATAGATTACCCATCTGAAATGGTATCATAAGATAGCTCTCATGGTATCAGGCTCTCTGATTTTGCACAGCTGAGTGCCTCGGTCTTATTATGAGGGCTGAAAATGGCTGTAATTTACTTGACCTGGGTTAGTATTCAATGGCAAGTTTGTTTTCAATGGTCAACCTTTCATTCTAAGTCTCTGAAAGTTAGGGAGCTTCAGGGCGTAGTGTAGGGTTTATGTATTAGTTCTGCAAGCAGAAGATTGTAGTCCTTACGTATTTGCATGGAGAGACTTATTGCTGGTTTAGTGTGTCCTAACACAGAAGGGCACTGCATATGTCTAAATCAATGCAAATGCATTATTATTAGGTTTTAAAATTATGTGAATGCCTTGCAAAGTGTTTTCTTTCTCTGATGTAGGATCAAAACACAGATACTACAAGTTGTATTCTTCAGAATGTATCTCCGGGGGATTATATAATTGAGGTAATGTTTATAAATAGTTGTTTGTGCAACATCTAAACGAGTATGTTAATGGAGGAATTAACTGAAATGAAAGTATTTCAAGTAATTACTTGAAATTCTGGTAAAATTGGACTTCGTGCATCCATACAAATTTTCGTTGGGCACGTAAAAGGTTTTAGATGCATTGTTCTTGACTTTTCCATAGCTTTGCTTCCCTGAGTGCATTGCAGTTTCATCTCTGCCTTCAAGTAAAGTTGTAGGCCTGCATAGTTCTTGGACTTTCTGATTTCTTTTTTAATTGGAATTCTGTAGTTTGGTCAGTTTTTACTGTACTTAAACGGTGGATGTTGTCTTGAGGAGGAATTTATGTGAACTCTTAATGTCACAGTGTTAAACTATGGACCCACCAAGACAAATGAATTTAATAATTACTGTTTTGTGGTGCTCTTTAATCATAACATGTTGAACAGTAAGTTTCTTCATATTTTATCATGAAAGTTGTTATAGTTGTTTACTTACCACAGTAAATAAGTTAAATTAAATTTCCATAAAATGAAATTTAACTTTTACTTTTCAAAGCTGGTTGATGACACTAATACAACAAGGAAAACAATGCACTACGCGCTAAAACCAGGTATGACTTTTATTTTTTGTGCAGTATTTATTTTATTAATTTAAATTCTATTTTAATTATGTTGGAAATGAGTCTTGATTGGACCTGTGTCTATTTGCTGTAATCAGGACTACTGAGGCAATTGCGCTGTGATCATTTGACATAATAAAAAAAGAGCAGACATACATCTGCATCTCTGTATATTCTATATTTATTACGGTTTAGATCAATATATCATTGGAACTCTGGGGGGAAAGTCAGTTTTGTTGTTTGTATGGATATGAAGACTCATAGCCTGTATCTTAGTTTTATGCAACTGAGGCATGGAAATAACGTAATGAAACTGTTTGAGCAGCCCAAACGCGTTACCTTCCTGTGTCCTTCAGCCCTGAAATGAAATTAAGCAGTCTGAAAGACCTGTCAGGCGAATGCTTTGCGTGTCTGTATCAGACCAGTTAGGGAGAAACTAAATGAGGATGGAACTACAGGCACTAAACAGCTGCAGGTGAAGGCAATGGGCAAAACGGACTGAATTCTTGTGCAGGCTACTAAAGGGAATCTGTGGAAAGACAGTTCTTTCTAAGTGGCTGGTTCATCACCCTGGAACAAAAACCTGATGGGTCCAAATGACTGTTGCTTATCTTATCAAAACTGCTCTTCATATAAAGTCCTTCTGGGGGTAGGTGTGAGTTGCCATCCAGCACTTGTTACTTCGTTAGTCGCCGTAATGCCGTGGTGATAATGGAGGCAATCAGCATAAAACTTACTTAAAATGGAGCAGAACAGGGTGTTTGATTCTACTGTATATTTGAGAATAATCTGATAATAGTGTACTGCAGCAGTTTTACATTGCCATAATAAAGATTTGATTAGTTAATTATAATGTAGCTTAATTGCATATGGCTAATTCTGCTTTATTTTTCCAAGTACATTCTCCGTGGGCTGGACCAATAAGAGCTATTGCCATTACAGTCCCTTTAGTTGTCATTTCAGCATTCGCAACACTTTTCACAGTGATGTGCCGCAAGAAACAGCAAGGTAAGGGAGTGTGTTTAATACAGAGTTCCTTTTTAAGACGGGCTTTCGCAGCCAAAAAAAGTCTCAACTGATAGGTTTATTAAAAAAATACCTTTGTCTGAAAAGCGCTTTTTTTTCCCCCCCTTTCTCTCTCCTTCCTTCCCCCAGCTTTCTTTTGTGTGGAAATTTGAGCAAGTTCTTAATCAGTGCTTAGTGGTAATTTGTTACTGTAGAAAGTATTGTATCACAGAAATAGAGGGAAACAGCTGTTGTGAAATATTTTTGCTTTCGGGTTTCTTTTGATTTGTGAAAAGTACTCCATGACCATGTAAAATACAAACAGATCTGTAAATTGATATATTTTAAATGTTCCGTTTTTCTCATTCAGAAATATCTAATTCACATTTGTTTTAAACCAGAAGGAAGGTAAAGCCATGTGATGCCAATGCACTTCTCAGTACCGTCTGGAATACTACCTGTATCTACTATTCCAGATCTGCTCACTTTCCTGGAAGTTGCCTTTATACTTCATGCTAAGCTGTCTTCCTAAATTTACTCTTTCTAAGACTTGCTTGCAGGTGTTTCTCTAAATTAGATTCCATCCCTTTCTGCTGGCTTCTTTCTCCTCTGTGTCCAGGAGCTGGCAAGCCACGCTCATTATACATTGAGACGTTAAAAATCAATTGGCATTTTGTAGAATCTAGGGAATCGTGTGGTTTCATGAATATGGAAAAAGAGATTACTTCCCCAAACCTCACATATCTGTGTTATCCATCTGAATTTTGGCATTGAGGTATACTGCGAGAGCTATATGCCATCTGGGTTAAATCCTTTTACCTTCTGGTCCCCTGTGGCTATCCCTTTGCTCACAGCTAGCACAGTTCCAACAAAGAAACCAGACAAGTCACTAAGGATTTGTCTACAGAGAGAGTTGTTCCAGAATAGTTATTCCTGATGAATTGTTCTGAACTAAATCCCTGGATAGATATTTGTATTTTGAAATACTTGTGCTTTGTTCCAAATTAGCTTAATCAACTGTAGAACTAGATTGAATTAGTCTGGTGTAAGACCAGGCTGTTATGTTCCAGTATAAATGCATCTATACAGGGAAAGAACGTCTAATAGCCATTTTGATTTAAATGAATTGTGTCTTAATTGAGAGTAATATCAAATAATGTCCAAACGTGTGTGTGTGTGTGTATATATATAGATAGATACGTATATACACCTATCTCTACACCACCACCCCCCAAGAGATACTTTTGATATTCTAAAGGGATCTGTATTCCTGGGGCTTAATATTCTTACCCGGCTTGTGTTCTGGTTTGATTTTTTTGTTTTTGAACAAGAGACTTAACTTCTGATAATGGTACATCTTTATATTTGAACAGAGAGGTAATGACTATTGAAGCTGGATAGAGGTGAAACAGCCTCATTCTGTTTATAAAATAAACCTTCCTTGAGTTTACTGGGTTGCACAGTAAAAAAAGCACGTTTTGCTTTCAAAGTGTGTTCCACATATGTAGCAAGTCATAAGCTGGAGAAACAGAGTATGTGCAACTGGTTCTCTTTCAGGCTGGAAAGGGGAAAAAAAAAAGTTATTACTGTATGCATTGGTAATGAGCCTACAAAAGTTTTGAAAAAACAAAACAAAACCAAGCCTGAAGTGTGAACTCTCTTTCTCTTCCAATTTAGAAAATATATATTCCCATCTAGATGAGGAGAGCTCAGAATCTTCAGCATATGCTGCAGGTCTCCATGTGGAAAGACTTCGTCCCCGGCCAAAAGTGTTCATCTGCTATTCCAGTAAAGATTGCCAGAAACACACTAACGTCATCCAGTGTTTTGCTTATTTTCTTCAGGATTTTTGTGGCTGTGAGGTAAACTCGACATGTCTTCTGTAAACACAGTTTCCTTAATTGAAGCAGCCTCTCGCGAACTCGTAATAATTTGTGCTTGAAAGGGAGGTGTTTCAGTCTCTCCTTTCCACAGAGGTAGCTTTATTTTTTTTCCTAAATATTGGCTATAATTTTTCTTTACTTGGGGAAAGGAACAGATCATGAACTACAAAAAAACCCAGAATAGTGGAAAATGCGTACCACATTGATTCCAAAACTTTCATTCAGCCGTGTTTAGCTTGTTTTATATTAACTGCTCTTTCAGCTTAGCAGGTCTTGCATCTTACGGTGGGCAGCTACAAAGCAGTACTTCAATATTCCTGGGTTTTGTTTATACATTTAAAATCATGGTGGCAGGATTAAAATGCAGCAAAAGACAGACTAACAATTATCTCGCCTTTTTACAGTTGACAACCGTTTTTTTCAGCTACACAGCAAGTTTGACCTCTAGTGGTCAAACACAGGAACATAGTCGGTGCCTCACATGTTAGGGGACGTTTACAATTCATTCACCTTTAAAGAACATTTTTAAGAACAGAAACAAAAACAGACACAGAAGAAAAACCACCTTCATTGTACCTTTATCAGAGTATCTTGCAAGCAGCTCTAAAATTACTTCTCTTCCCTATACATGGCAGAGACTATTTCAATTGGAAGGGACCTACAGTTATCATCTAGTCTTACTAGATGAATGTATATGTAACACAGGTGTAGTTAAATATGTTTTTAAGTAATAAATAAGCATCAAAATGGGTTCATATAGTAACTGGCATTCTTGTTGAAAAAAGAAATGTCTGGAATGTTTTCCTTTTTCCCTTCGTAGTTCACCCACTTCCTTAGCCCAGTGAAATATTCAGCCCACAAGCAAAGGTCAGAATTGTGAGGCTGTGCTTATTTGGGTGATTAACCACTCCCATAGGTAATATCACCAATTCCAGTTTGTCTGCTATCAGTGCTGTGTTAATTACTACTTATTTCTCTTTTAGAACAGCTTGTATTTGCATCGGGGATGAGCTGTAGTTAAACTCATCATTAATTCTCAATTGTTGAATAAATCCAAGCTGATGCGCTGAGTATAATTCATTTAAGTTTTATGAGCAAATATATCTAGTAATCCAATAATGAATATCAACCAGAATGTTCTTTTCTTTTCCAGGTGGCTCTAGATTTGTGGGAAGATCTAAAAATTTGTAAAGAGGGTCAGAAAGAGTGGCTTCTTAAAAAAATAAACGAGTCTCAGTTTATCATCATTGTGTGTTCCAAGGGAATGAAATACTTTGTTGAAAAAAAGAACTGGAAACACAGAGGGGTAACCAAAGACGCAGGAAATGGAGAACTTTTTCAATTTGCTGTGTTGACTGTGGCAGAGAAGCTTCGTCAAGCCAAGCAGAATTCAAATGACCTCTGCAAGTTCATTGCAGTCTACTTTGATTACTCCTGTGAAGGAGACATCCCTGGTATTCTGGATCTAAGTACAAAATACAAACTCATGGACAATCTCCCTCAGCTGTATTCACACTTGCACTGCAGAGATCTTAGTGTACAGGATTCAGAAGTGCTTCCTGTCAATATTAGTAAAAGGAATTATTTCAGGAGCAAATCTGGGAGGTCCCTTTACGTTGCCATTTGCAATATGCATCAGTTCATTGATCAGGAGCCAGACTGGTTTGAGAAACAATTTATTCCCTCCCCTCCACCTTCTTTACATTACTCGGAGCCTGTCATGGAAAAATTTGATTCGGGCTTGGTTTTAAATGACTTAGTGAATAAACAGGTGATGGATGGCGATTTTTACCTGAAAACAGATCTAAATATTATTTCAGATGGGAATTCAGACTCTCACTGTATAATTCAGCACTTACATCTTGGAGAAGATACAGAAACTCAGGACATTCAGGGTGGTGGCAGCTCCGTTCTTCAGCCATTGTTACATGTTGTTAAAACTTCAAATTTTAAAGATATGCCTCGAGATTCTGGAATCTATGATTCATCTGTTCCTTCATCTGAGTTATCTTTACCTTTAATGGAAGGACTATTGACAGACCAAACTGAAACATCTTCCATTACAGGAAGTGTTTCTTCATCATCAGGTTTAGGTAAGATACAGTAGTGTTTTAATAATTATATTTGGTTATTGTGAGTGTATTTCTACCATCTCTAAATACTTAGTGTGTGAGAAGCCATACGGAAGGCTGCAGAGGAAGGTAAGCATTGTATAAAGACGGTTAAAAAAAAGACAAGTTTCAGTAACATAAAAAAATGAATCTTTTCCTTAACTTATTTTTTTTGGGGGGGGAATCCTTAGCTAAGTAAGAAGTCACTGAAATTCTTTTAATATGTCTTTTCTCTTTAATTGAGCTGTCATTGAAGACACTGCTTCTTTCCTCCAGGGACTCCTTGGCAGCTGGGATACTCAGCTGACAGCTGTGTGGTTTCATCAAGAGGACGATATGGTGAAGCATTCTTACAGAATGGCCATAAATCTAAAGCTGGCATCCTGTTTTGCTGCAGCACGTACTAGAACCTTTAGGGATATCATCTGCACTGTGATTAGCTCAAGTTTCATATTGATATTGGGCTTCTCTTTGGATATGGAGCTGGGAGGAATGAACAAACAGGTTTCAGTGGAGAAATTCAAATGCCTGGAGGACACTTTCCAAAATAGATACCCAACTTAGTTGCCCACAGTTGGGAGGTGTAAATATTGCCTCAGACTATATAAAAAAACTGATCTGATCTTACTGGTTACAGTACATTGAACTGGCATCACAACTACCTCAGTGTAGAATGTTCCAGCGATTGTATTCATAGGATAAAAATGCTGTTTGTGGTTTTCTTCAAGGGACTACAACAGGTGAATATTGCATATTGATGGTCGTTTGCTTTTTGGCTTTCTTGAATGAGTGTTGACGATGAGCTTATTTGTTAGTATTTTCTCTTGGCTAAATGGATTATTTTCTTCATTATTCAGATAATTCATAATTCTGGCATTAAACATTAGTTATCTTGGGGGAAGGGAATATAGATGTTGACTTACAAATACAGCATCTATAGATATAGGGTACGTAGTCTATAGGACAAAATAATTAAAACCTGAAAAATTTTCAGGTGAAAGAAATATATATTTACTGAGTTAATTGTGTAAGTCACAAGTGCTCTGTTATTGTTTCAAAATTAATATTAGACTCTTTAATTTCTTGGCATCTTCTAATATTGCCTTTTCTCACATTTTTGGGGAAAATTACAGATGATATCTGTAAAGATTCTAGTGTTGGATGAAAGTAGGATGCTAGTTTAAAATATATGGCCTGTCGGTAAGAATGCTTTGCCAGTATTCCCCTCCTGATTCAGTCACAGAGTTGTCAGCTGCGTATCCCAGCTGCCAAAGAGTCACTGGAAGAAAGAGTCAGTCTTTCCAGTAATTAATTCTCAAGTCACATACCTACTTGTTAACACGTTGCAGCCATAGAGGTTGAACACTATAGCACTAGCTGGTAGAGTTGGATCTTAGCAGTGATGTTCCAGCATCTTTAGAAACCACAAGAACTTCTCCCATTCACTGTCCCTGTCCAAAAGCACCACCCTGACCCCCTGTCTTCTCAACCTCATGTCACCCAAACCACAGTCCTAATTAGGTACAGCATATGAAGGAGAAAGTATCTAGAACTGCATATCATCTGCCTGTTAGAGTGCAACTCATTAAATCTTTTTACTGCCCCACACATGGAAAATACTTAAAGCCTTAATGTTTATATACTGGATAATGAGAGGGGTAGATAGACTTTTTTAGCTTTTATTCTTGTTCTGAGAGTTGAACATGTCCAGTTATTACACTGAATTCACAGTAATATTTCTCTTCTGGCTACCTATAATATTTTCTATCCATTAATTGGTCAGAAGTGAATAGCTTTGCCATTTAGTAGATCTTCCCTTTCTTCTTTAAAGGTCAGTTTGATTTAATCTTTTGAATGGAAATCATAAGTCACGTAATTTCTAATTCAGTGCAGTTCATGTGCTACTGATCTGCAAAGAAGAGATTCTCAAAGAGATCATCATATTAGGCGTCATCAACTGAAGTTGAAACCAGTTTAATTTTGAGGAATTAACACAACCAAACCTTTACCAGGTCCATTCACTAATAAGGTCTTCTTTAAGACGTCCAGCCTGGGAGAAAATGTTATTAATTCTCTAGATAAGGAGTTAGTGAGCATGGCAGGTCAGCCTCATGACTGTATTGCGTTGTGATCCAGAGGCTTTTCCTAAGTTTTCTTTGCATTGTTTCTAAAATGTTAATGAAATACAAAATCAATGTTTTAATGAATGAACGTCGCTGTTTCCTTTTATAGGTGAAGAAGAACCTCCTGTAATCACTGCTACAAAATTCTTAGTGCCTGGATTATGTAAAGCAGAATTTCATTGCCATATCCATCCTGATGAACTGCAGGCAATTGCTCCTTTATAATACATTACCACATTGTTATGCATTGCCACTTTATCAACAGCCTCTGCTTGTGCTTTAACTACCACGCTGTCTCAGCACTCCATCTACTTGAAGGAACAAATACTCCCTGAAGAAGATCTGTTTGTTATTCCTTAGGGTTGTCTTTTTTTTGTGGCCAGTAAACTTGAATCTGTTGGTCTTCATATAAAGCCCGTCATGATTTGAAAAGTGCAGCATGCAAAAATACATGAGAATACATTCCAAAATTATTACTATTAATAATTTAGATGTTGTGATATTACAGATGCCATAATCAAAATGGACTTCTTTTTGCTAGAAATAATCTTGCAACTGGACATAAAATAGTTTGGGTTATTAAGTCTTGGTCAGTTTTGTAGTACAGTCTCTAGTTTTATATGCAGACATACTTGATGACAGGACTGTTGGAGCGAAAGAGCAGGATTTTTTTTGAGAAGGAAGATATAAAATGCTGAAAGTGAGATCAACAAATTCTCCAACAGAAGAAATAATTTTCTTTAGAAATATTTAAGCTGCTTTCCTCATTCTCCTCTCTTTCCCAAACGTTGATGTGTGTCAGTATTTAATTTCAACTAAGTGCGTATCACCCTTTTCTGTATGATTCCCCTGTCTTTTCCCCACAGTCTGGCTATGATGACTCATGGATAGTACCATACGGAGCCTGAAGTATCGTTTTTATAATAGACATAAAATATAAATCCTGCATATGCTGAGAGATACCATGGCAACCCAAGCTTCCTGTTTTCTTCCTGGTAGTGTTAATATAAAGAATACTTCAAAGAGATGGAGGAAGGAAGACCATATTTTCTATTTAAGACATCATTCTGGATTTGTTGAACCATGAGTATGCATTATGAGGGATTTCATATTATCCTTCAAGGACATGCTGCTGTAAAAACTCCTGGGGTCAGATTCTGTTTTGTTTCACGTCTT
Source organism: Cuculus canorus (assembly GCF_017976375.1). Classification (NCBI taxonomy): domain Eukaryota; kingdom Metazoa; phylum Chordata; class Aves; order Cuculiformes; family Cuculidae; genus Cuculus; species Cuculus canorus. Next base: position 5,470,321 of record NC_071411.1, on the reverse strand, counting down.
CACTTTCCACTAACAGGAGGTTATTTTAGGAATACGCCAAGGGAGAATTTGAACATCTGAAATATTCTCTGTTTTGATAGGTGAGAGTTAGATGGTTAACTGTTACATAGTATTATCCATTTTAATAGCAGGAGATAGAACTATTAAACCAGTGGTGAGTTTGGATGATTAGCTTTAAAGCTCCTGTGTTTTTTGTGTTTTTTTTATATTTGATCATTTGAATTTCCAAACACAAGACTCTCTTACTCCATCTGTGACGGCAGTTTTGAAAGTGCTGTATTAATTAGTTGAACGTTATCATCAATGGCAGAACTCTGGCACGCTGTGCAGTTGTAATATGGGATTTGATGATCAACTAGATGTATGTGTCATATTTGGACGGTCTTGTCCATTAATATAATGTTCCTTACTCTTCTTTTTTTTTTTTAATTTGAAAGAACACTTATCTGGAAAAAACCTCTAACTTGCAACACTGAAGTTATTTTAGGTAGTTTTAAGGACATAGTGAATCATCATCTGCACCTTCAGTGATGGGTTTTTTTATGCTGTACCTTAGGCAGCACTGAAAGCAAAATTCTTCATGTTTTTACATTCTCTGAAGTTGAAAAATACCTGGGTCAAACTAGGCAGAATACCTAGAGGTAAATGCTCCTCCACTAAATCCTCCTATGAAAGATCTAGAATCAAGTCAATTCTTGCCATTTTACTAGAGAAAAGATTTGAATTGATAAGATAGACAGAAAGGTTACAGAATTTGTGTGCTGAAGGGCTGCAGTGCATAGAGATGCCAAAGCTGTGAAACACGAGGAGGAGGCAATTTCCTAGCAGTTACCTGGTGAAGGTAGAGCTGCTTCCTCTCTGGAAAGTCTCACATAACATAGCCTTATTTTATGCTAAACTAAAGATTGGGAAGATTTCCGTGGTCCATTAAATTCAGTAACAGAAATGGTATTACTTAATGGAATTAGATTTTCATTTTGGGCTCTAAGAAAGCTGTTTCGAAAACAGACAAAGGCAGTTGCACGAAGAATCACTTATCGTTAATGTTTTCATTTTTATTTCTTCTCTACAATCCTGCAATTTTTATTTTTTTAATTATAGAAGGTCTATGTAGATGCCAGTCAAATCTGTTGATAGGAGGGAGTGGGGAGAATAATTCCTTCATTCCTTCTTAGCATAACGTGGAAACAGCATATTATATGTCCTCAGAAGAAAAAGAATATAATTATTTGAAAATTTAAAGTAGGACAAGCCCACACTTGGAATATACAAAATTGAGAGAAGTTGTACTTAATCAGTTTTAGCGTATAGTTGCTTTTTTTTTTTTGCAAAGCCACAGTGCTTTAAAAAATTAGAAAAATATTGTGTATACCAAGGTACTGGAAGGAGTTAGTACTGAATTTGCAGGAATTCTGTATTTTCACTCCAATGAGAATTACGGCAAAAAGCCTTGTAAAAATATTTTTAAAACAAGTATGTTAATACACGTTAGAGGTTAGCTTACTACTATTTTCAAGCGTTAGGAAACTCTAAACAGAATGTTAATGGTGAAAGGATCCCTTTAATTTCTGCTAGACTCAAGAGTGTTGACACTATTTGGATGTTTTAAAGTGTATTTTCTGGGCTGGTAGAAAAAACAGCTATAGAGGTTCAAGATACGGCAGTGTATTCAACATTGTGAATGATACATATAGTTGCCTTAATTTGTACCTGTAAATAAACAACACCAACTGGTGGAAATAGAATGCAGCTGGCATAAATATTTTATTTCTGCCACACTATAATTTAGAAGATAAATATCAAAATTAATATTTCATTGTTTTCCTTGGCCTTTTCTTAGTAGTATGAGAAGACTCGGCTTAAGATTGCAATTGTTTTAGGCAAAACAATTTTAACGCAGTTATGCATACCACACAAATAACCAGACTCCTATTTATACTCTGCGTCTTGAAGTGAAACAGATATTTTGATGGGTGTTTAATATAGTCAAGCAACTGTGAGAAACCTTAAACTTCTGTATGCGACAAATTGAGTCTGATTTATTTTTTCTTTTAATAAAAATGCCTTAATATGATTTTATGTAATTATTTTTCTTATCTCCTCCTTGAAGGTTTCCTAGCAGTACATGGTTCTGTATGTCAAGGGAAACCTACCCACACCAACTACAAAACTGTAATAACCTAAATTGGATTAACTTTGTCAAAGAAGATGTAATAATTACCTAAGATTTATATGCTTATACTTAAAATGCTATAGAAAAATCTGCAGTGAGTCTGTAAAATTTGTTGTTACTGGGGACTTGAACTACTTATTTAATAACAGTTAATTTCCATACACATTTTGCAGGATGATGTTTAAAATGTTTATACCTGTTATCTTCTTTGGGCCTCTATCCTGCAATTCCTAGTTCTGCTTCTATCACCATGTAACTCAGAGACATTCTGAAGGGTCACTAAGCACATGAATAGTTGTAGTAGTAATTCAAAAAGGGAATTCGATAAGTTACTTCTCTCTATCTGAACTGGACTTCTTTGTGATGTGTTATTCGTATGTATATTCTGTAGTTCTGATCTCTGGGTCCTCTGCCTTGGAGCCCTGTACATGAGGGATTTTTGTGGCTCAGTGAAAGTGGAAAAAGATGTTGCTATAGTTTTTATACGGTCAGTTTAAAACATGAGAGCCCTTAGGATGCTTTTCTGATGTTTGGGAACTGTTGGCCAAAATCATTCCACCTTGAGGATGTGGAAGAATATGAGGATGTGCATATGGATAATAAATCTTGAAAAACTTGAGGAAATAAGCTCCATTATTTTGTTGTTCTTATGTTGCATTTAAATATAGCGGTGACTTGCTACTGGAATTCTCCCCCCCAGTCCCTACCCAACAAACACTTTTTGAGATATAGTGAGAAATGAGCACTGCACACAGTATGTGCATTCAGACGATTGCTGTTCAGACCTGAATTATTTCTATAAGGTCAGAAGTTAAATAGATCAGCTGAAGGAGTTTTCCCCTTCCATCTGCTATAACTGATTCTATTTTACTTGCTATCATCTGTTGCTGTTTCTCAGACTCATACAAAACAACAATGGTTAATTTATATTGTTTATAATGGGATGCAATTTCCTTCTTTATTATCTTAGAACTGACTTAATAAAGTTTTATTTACTATGATGTTCATTTTTATGGGTAGTTGCACTGATGACAATGCTTTCATATCTGCAGCAGTCCATAGAAAAAGTAGAGGTTGGTCATGCTGTCCTGCTGATAAAAAGCAGAGGAAAAGGAAATGTTCTTTCCTTGGTGTCAGACGTCACCTAGATGGCCAGGAGTTGAAGTGCTTGCCCATAGCTACTTCCCTACTAAAAGCTCAGTTCTTAGTGGTTTTGGCATTTTACTCCAATGCAGATACTTTGAGAAGAAGGCTGTGACTTCGAAAACATTAATGTGAAAATATGAAAGATGCTGGGGGAGGGGAAGAGAGTTTACTTACTATATAGTGGCATATAATGGCTTATAATATGCTATTAATAACCATAATTGTGATAAGAATAAACATCAGTGCAAGAAGAAATTAACATCTGGAGAATTTTCATCATCAATTAATAAAAAGATTGCATTTTTAATGGATAGGGAGCTGTAACATTCAAGGCTGATTTACCCCAGAAATCAAACTACTTTTTTTTTCCAGGCTCTGCCGGTAGGTTTGGAGGCCTTAACAACAGATGGAAGATTAAACTAGCGTGAGTGAGTGTATGGAATGCTGTCCTGTTGGGCTGCTGATTTAGTTGGAATTCTAACTATTTAGTTGCTACTGGTGTGCAAAAAGATCTGCTTGGACAGAGACAGTCTTGATTATAAGAGTCAGGTAAATGTACTTTGTATCAGATAGGTATTTTTTCTCCACAGGGGAAATATGCACCTGTGGTTTCTCCTAATTGTAAATATTATAACATGTGTATGCTGCCTGTGCAAGTTCTGTATTAACCCTTTGACTGTAAATCAACACCAAACTGTTCATGTAACTTGCTCTGAATTTCTGTAAGAGCCAACCACGTTTATGATGAGATTTTACTCAACCTATTACTATATTTAACCTATGACTATTGATAATCATAATATAATTTTCTAGGTAATATAACATTTCTTAGACATGGAACCCAAGATTATACAAAGGGAAACTGATACAGTATTTTTCCGGTATTGGAGTAAAGCAACCTTTGGAGGCTATGCTCTGCCTTTTATTAGAATATCGACTGTTGCCAACAGCTGCAGACCAAGGGTTCTTTGTTACCTTTAGCGGTACACTAAACAGATCAAAGCTAAAAATAGAAGTTAGTTCTTCTGTGGCTGAGAAAATTTTATTTCTAACCCAATTACACAGGCTTAAACCTGTCAAAAGACGATACGTTGCATAGCAAAAGGGAAAATTAGACACGTAAGGAAGGACTTGTTTTATTTATTTTTACGTAGTTACCAAACTAAACTGTGTTTCAAAGAAGAAGTTCCCAGAAGGATTTTACATTGAGGAAACAAGTGCCAAGAATATTTTTACTGCAGTTGGCTACTGCCTGGTGAAAGTAGTGGACAGTGCAAGTTGCAGAACAATAATCACAATATAAAAGTCTCTTTCACTAGCCTTTTCTAAGCTTTTTATGAATGCTGCAACCACACCCTTTTTAGTAATGCTTTATTTCTCAGATGATTCAACCAGTTCCAGTGGGTCCGATTATGAAATCAGACACAAACAATGTGAGTGGGACATCCATCAGAGGAGTTGTTTGGTGTGTCACAAGACAGATTTTTCGCCTCACAAGTGCACAACTGGGAATATAAAGGCTGTAAGCAAGCATTATTCTCATTTTACGTGAGAAATGTATTGGAACTAGATAGGAAATGGATCCACTTCAAAGCAGAGTAGAGGCTGGTGTCAGCTGAAGACAGATTGCAGAGGTTCGTGTCTTAGTCTTGAGCCATAATGGAGCTTCTTTCAACAGTCTGTAAACAGTCAGTGCCTTTGGCTACAGGTATCATTATTGCAGCTTTTTCTGTTTTGCAATAACCTGCATGATAGAACAACTAACAAGGCACTGTTTTATGCACCAAACGAGTTCTCTGGCACCCCTGCAACGAGTCATCTACCAATGGAGCGTGGTGGGAAACTGAGGGCTGCACAGCAGAAGCACAGCAAGAACTGCAGGAGAAGGAAGAGAGAGACTTGGGCAAACATTAAGCAATGCGTTTGATTTCGTCTACAATATCCCATGGAGACATCTGAAGTGTGAGTTAACTTAGGGCAGCTTTTTGATGGACTACAGGTGCCTTTTTGAGCCCCACAGCACTCCTTGGTCCTAGTCCTGTAGAAGTGCATTGCTTGGTGTGAACCTGGTTTGCAAGAATAACGCCGTTATAATTTTGATGAAAATCAGGAGTGATTTCATTGCTGTCAGTTACGTCATACTTATTTCAAAATAATTGAGTGGGAATAGAATTAGACCTATTTGTCTTTAGCAAAGTCTAATACAGGGGATGTACCCTGTACAGGTCATTAGTCATCAGCAGAGAGGAAACTGTCTACTCTCTACTGTGGCTTTTGCAAACGTGCCAAGGTGTGGTTTAGGTGTTAGGAAGGAAACCACCATCTCTTTGCAGAGTAGTTGGACAATGCTCGGTGACTGAGGGTGGAGTGAGAACAACTGTTACAGTGAATCAGGAAAGCAGGGCAGGATTCTTATTTCTGAACTTGACTTTTTTGCTTAGACTGCCTTCAGGTACAGGTACATTTATTTGAATATTCCTTCTTTTACCCTTAAATTGTCTTGTTAAAACCAAATGTTTTTAACTATAACTGTCAGATATCATTGTATTTTAAGATAATGTTTTGAAGTGAAGTAATAATACATTTAATGCTTTTGTTCTGAATTTTGCATACCGTAGAAAATTTGATGCTTGTTAAGATTTAAAATGTTGAACAAACAACAATTTCAAGTTGTGTTATATAGTCTATCATCTTGAAAATCAGGAACTACAAATCAGTAATTAGTGTTAAATCTCCTGGGACAACATTTTTAGTTAATGTGGTTGAGCAGGTTCCAGTCTGTCATATAACTGAAAGATTTACATCGACTAATTCTTCATTGCGTATATACATAAGTAAGTGGAAACTTTGAGGACATCTGAAATAGACTAAATGTTAAAGGTCTCTAAACAGAGCATCCCTTCCCATTTCCTGATGATGAACTCCAAATTAAGCTTTAAAATGAGGTCTAAATCTATTGCTTTCCTTTACAGGAATGGTAAGTCCTGAAAAAAAACCAGACAGGCACTTGCTGCCTGTCACAGCTCTGCTTTTCTAACAGGCACTGCTTTAGTGGCACTACCAAAGTAGGGGGTGGGATGTCTGTTCTCTAATTTTCTTGGCAGCAGCTATGATGAAGGCTCCGTGTTTCAGAAATCCATCAGAAATTATCAGACCTGAGCAGCCTTAAAGATTTCTCCATGCTGCTAATTACATTGTTACTGGGAGCCCAGGTTTTTCCCGAAACAAAATGTTGATTAAAACATAAATCCTTGTGTAGCTCTTTGCCACAGGGCTAGAAAAGTGCCAGGTCCCCATGTACCTGTCTGATTTATGTGAATTGCTGCTTTAGGAGCAGGAGAAAAGTAGTTGTAAAGCAACTATGGTGTCTGGATGGCTTTTTTCCAGTTGAATAGTCCCTAGTTTAAAAAGAATATTTCATCTGAAGAACTAGTTTAATTTTTACCTTTGATTCCAGAGTGTTTTCCTACTGTGTAAAGTGGAGTTCAGAGATTACTTTAGTATCCTGAAGTGAAGAAGTTCAAGGGAATTTAAGAGACTTACTTAAATCACAGAATCACAGTGCGGTTTGGCTTGGAAGGGACCTTAAAGATCATCCAGTTCCAGCCCCCATGCCTTGGGCAGGGACACCTTCAAACTATCAAATCATTTGAAAACTTTACTTTGCTACACATGAAAGAACAAGCTTTTTTTGCAGTAAACTCTTGGCCAAATGAAGCAGTTTTAAACTGCCATAGGTTATTTGGTGCTTGTCTATCAAAAGTAGGTACCATTTTAATTATCATGATATAACACAAGCAACACAATTTTCTTGCTATCTCAAACTTCTTAACATGTCTACAGCTATAATTGTAGAAAGGTGCTTTATACAGAGATACCCTTTGTACAAGTCTTTGTGAACAGCCCCTCCCCAGCTTTCCTATAGCCCCTTCGGGTACTGGATGTTCGCTATAAGGTCTCCCCTGAGCCTTTTCTTCTCCAGGCTGAACAACCCCAATTGTTGTCAGCCTGTTCATCTCTTGTAGTGATAGGACGAGAGGCAATGGGTATGAACTGGAGAGGGCAGATTTAGACTGGACAGAAGGAGGAATTTCTTGAGGATGAGGAGGCCCTGGAACAGATTGCCCAGGGAAGCTGTGGCTGCCCCATCCCTGGAGGGGTTCCAAGCCAGGTTGGATGGGTCTTGGGCAGCCTGAGCCAGTGGGAGGCGTCCCATGGCAGCGGGGTTGGACCTGGATGGGCTTTAAGGTCCCTTCCAATCCAGACTATTCTATGACCTCCAAAGACGGTCAGTGTCTGGGAGAACCGTTTGAAAGTAAACATGCGCTCAGAGGGGTGTTCGTGTTCAAGAAAAACCCACAATTACTTGGACGAAACTTTACTTCAGCTTAAATCGAACCCACTCCGCTGTGTAACGCTCACCCCCCGCAGCAGCAGCGCGGGGGCAGAGCCGGGACCGGGGCGGGGCGGCCTCGGCACACGCCCGCCCTCCCTCCGCCTGCCCTGGGCCGCCCGGCACCGAGGGGCGGCGAGCTGCGGCGATGTGGGACCGAGGAGGGGCGAGGTGAGGATGTGGGAACGAAGGGGGGCGATGTGGCCTGGGCTGGGCAGGGAGGGGGCTCGGGGCTCGCTCTGTGTCCGCTGCGATCGTGCCGGGACCCGGGGGGGAAGGGGAGAGGCTGCGCGATTCTTGTGTTAGAGCTTTTAAGCTTTACTTAGGGGCAAATGGTAGAATTGTTTGTTAGGAAAAGAGCTTTGAGATAGAGTCCAGCCGTCCCTGTCCACTATTAAGCCATCCCCGAGCACCTCATCCGCCTGTCTTTTAACCATCTCCAGCGATGGGGACTCCCCCATCTCCCCGGGCAGCCGTGCCGGTGTTCGACCACTCTTTTGGTGAAGAAATTTTTCCTGATGTCCAATCTGAACGCACCCTGGGACACCTTAAGGAACATGACGTTCCCTCTCGTCCCATCGCTGTCACTGGGGAGAAGAGCCCAGCACCCACCTCGCTACAACCTCCTTCCAGGCAGGTGTAGGCACAGGTGAGGTCTCCCCTCAGCCTCCTTTTCTCCAGGCTACACAGCCCCAGTTCCCTCAGCTGCTTCTTATAAGACTTGTTCTCCTTCACCGGCTTCGTTGCCCTCCTCTGGACACGCTCCAGCATCTCGGTATCACTTTTGTAGTGAGGGATCCAAACCTGAACCCAGGATTCGAGGTGCAGCCTCACCAACGCTGAGCACCGGGGCACGATCCCTTCCCCGCTCCTCACACCCGTGTCAGTTCAGAAAGAAACCCCCTGTGCAGGAAGGGCTGAAATCCCAGGTGCCCCTTGTCTCCTTTAAAAGCCGTAGTTGTTATTAGGGATAAATTATTCCCACAGCTGCTTGTTTGGCTTGGCGAGAGAGTCGTCGGCTTCGCTCTGCCTTTCAGCACAGCCCGCACCTCTCAGGGAGGAGGAGGAGGTTTGTAGGCGAAAGGAAAGTGGGAAAAGCAAACAGTGAGTGTAATTGCGGACACCTGTGGAGTGGGTCAAAGCAGGCCGAGGAGAGGCAGCGTGGGCCACTGCCTGCAGGTGACGGGGCTGTGAGGAGCTTGGTGCCTGGCTCTGGGGTCGCCTTGAGCCTTTGTCGTCTTAGCGGGATGGCAGAGACTGGTTTTACTAAGGAGCCGCTTACGTCAACGCAAGGAATCCAACTTTGGTAATTGATACCTGTATTTTTTTTATACAGTTCTTAAATCTTTTGAATGTTGAGACTTTGATGTATATCTTCTGTGTGCATGCATACATTAATAGAATTTACAGCTAAATGTTATCCTTCAGTACCTTGATTTTCACAGTGAAATTGGTAAGGAAAATTCTTTCATCCTCAGACAGTTGTTACAGAATTAATTTGGTTGTGTACCCAGTTCTGTGCCATGCACAGGTCTGCCAAGGGCGGCAAGTTATGAGTTGGTTGCTACATCTCTACTGGATTTGAATTCAGAACAGGAGAAGTCACAGTGTTTGGAAACAAATGGGAGTTAAAGTATTTACTGTAGAATAGTAAGTTTTGTAGAACATAGGGGAACATGTGAAACGGAACAGCCATAGCTTAGACGAAGTCAGGGAATGCACAGGAATATCTTTGGCTTATCATTTAGTGAATTTCTCCCTTCTTTTTAAAATTTTTATATGTGTGATTTTCTACCTGTTCTTAGTAAATATTTATTACCCAGTTTTAGTAAACAAAATACTGTGTTGTTTTGCACAGAAATCCCTTTTTAATCCCCCTTGGAACCGTGCATATCAGTTAGCAATGTGACAGGGCCTCGTGACCCATGAAGACACTAACATTCAGTATTATTCCCTGCACATTTCCTCAGACCTCCGCTCTGTTTTGAATAGTGCACTTCTTCTCTGTACCGTTTTTGTGTAGACAGTTGTTCTGGCGTGATTCCAAGTTGTGGGAGTCTTATGTGCGCTTGATTTGGAGGGGTATTATGTGGAGTTGTTTCCAGTGAGACCGCGTGTCCTTAAATAAAATTCTGTTTGGTTTTGCTGTTCAAGAATTTAAGTGGGTAATGCCTGATTTTGCTCAGGAGTTTATATGTAATATTTTAATAGTAACTCAGGAGCTAGATTTTCCCCTGCTAAGTCTTTAGTTTCTGAAGAAAACTAACTTGATCTTTTAAATTCTGTTCATGCTAGAGTTTTATTTTTTATTTTATTGTATGTTTTCAGTAGTCTAGGTTTTTGAGCAGTTTGAGGAAATATAACTTTTCATATTACTTTTTGTGAAAGCATCTGCCAACTGATGCAAATTCATTTAGAATCCTTTTGGAGGGCTTTGTGTGTGTGTATTATATTGCAGACACCTTATACCTAGTTAAGAGAGAAGTAATTTGTTCACAGTTGCCATTTTCTTCCTGTGGAATATGTATGGAATATGTAGGGAAACTGGCAAGCAATACGCTTAGTGGAAGACTAAAAGACTTGGGTTGCTGTAAATCGTGGTATTGATTTACTTTAATTATTTTCTTATTGTTTAATTTGATCAGTCCCTTTATGCTATTTATTTGTTTATTACATCTTGGTGATATAAGCATTGCAAGGCCTCGTAGGTTTTATAGATTCTAATACTTACAGATAAATAGGTGAGTTTAGAACTTGGTAGCTAAATTTTAACCTGTGACTTGGAAAAAGCCTGAGCAGAGCAGCTCTACATTGGGATAAAAGGTGGAAACGTGAAATTACTTGAACTTGCTGGACAATGAAAAATCTTGAAATTTTTGTGTTTGCATCTGTGCTTACTGACTGAAAAAAGAATGTTATCTCCACATATCTAGTATTTTCTAGATACTGCAAAAGTCCCTTTGATTATTTGTTTTTTCACCAAGGTGTCCCTCTCAGCTTTTGAGGGTGTGTTGTGGACTTATTGTCCAAGGTATATGAAATCTGGAATAAACATATGTATATATGGTTTTCAAAAGTTTCTAAGAACATGTAGAACTATGGCAGTGTTCAAGGTAAATAATTTTAAAATAAAGGACTCAGTAAATATGCTCCAGTAATCTGTGTTTAAGAAACACCTCGTGCTTTGTTTTTGACTGTAATTGCTGCAAAGTAACTATTCTGAAAGAAACAGGTATATAGCACCTAACTGTGGAGGCCTCCATCCCCAAATGTGACACATAGGATATAAAAACAAACAAACAAAGAAAGTATGTTTTCCCATCTGGTGTCAACCAGGGTTGAACGTGATGTGCTGTCAGTTATGGAAATCTAAACAATAATTAACTTGCAGGTGCTCAGCACGGCACAGAATCCAGCTGAATTGGTTAGCATGCTAATGGATCAGCCTGTTAATATCTAAACACAAGGGCATATGTACATGCATATTTATTTACTTCTTCCTAATCACGTGCTGAGGAGTAGTCTGATTTCAAACCTGAGCAGGTGTAGGTATATGAGTGACTGCAAAGTCATATGTGACCCATACAGGCCACTGCTGAGGGTAGTACTTGCAGACATTGCCAGTAGAGAAATCTAGCAAAGCCCTCCCAAACAAAATGTTTTAACTGGACAAGAAGCAGAGGCTTCATGTTCTTTAAAATGAAAGATTGTTTCTTTACTGTTCACATTAACTCATTATATGTACAACCAGAAATTGTAACCTTATGTGAATACAAAGATGCCCTATGCTGTTATTGGTCCCTCCTTTCTATATAGGATTAATTATCACAATTCTGCTGTTCCTCTCATAACTCTGCAGGTGTGATCAATGCCTGGTACAACTTGTGTTCAAAAAGGTTTACTGGCTTTTGTACCACTGAAGCTTGTATAAACTTGGAAAGTTGGCAGGAGTTTTCTGGACTTGTGTGGTTTCTGTAGAGCAAGAACAGCTGTTCTGCTGGTATCATCTCTTAAACATTTAAGTTGTTAAATAGAAGTACAGCTTTCATTAGTTTATTTTGAAACACTTCAGCATTTTTCCAAAATAAATTTTCGGCATTATAACTAGGAGATGCTTATGTCCATTACACTGTCTGTAGTCTATCAGGAATCCTACTGATTTTATTTTAAATATTACCTTGTGTCTGGCTAGTGTTCCCACGGAAGGTTCTCTCTGGAACATGATCTTTGTCTTGAAGAGGACGACAATCAGCTATTCAGACAGTGCATGTTTTAGGGCTGGCTGACTGCTTCTGCTTCTATAGGGCCTTAATGGATGCATCCAGGTAGCAGGTGGATGGAAGAAGGTAGAGGCGTGTATGAATTGCAGTACAGGGCTTAAAGCCACCGTGTTTGCATTGACACAGGCTACGATAACTGCATGAAACTTGAAGCTGAAAAGAAGGTAATTTTAGGACAATCAACTTTTTTGTCTGCCATTCAAATCTATTAAATAATCAAGAAAAATAAGTGGAAAACTGACTTCATGAACTTCAATAACTTATTAAACTGTGTAGCATTCCTGAAGGAAATAATGGTCATTATTAAGATAGTAGGCTGAAAGGGTCATAATTTTAATGTTAAGGAGAAAATGTGACATCCTTCCAGGCAGATAACATTTTGAACCTCTTACCATTCTGTGACAATGATGATTCTGATAAAAGGGGAAAGTAGTTTGTATGTATCTCGACTGTGGTGGTATTTCTCTTGGTTTTCCTTTATTCTTAATGTGTAATATTTTTGTTGAGGATAAATTCATTTATAATGAGGGAGGCTGGCATATGTTGAAAGGAAGAGAAGAACATGAAAAAAATGTGGCAGTAGTTCCATAAATTTTATACTGGGCATGCATGGTGTATCTTTTCTTTTTTTTTCCTGAGGCTGCTGTTACCATGAAAAAGACTTAAGTGCTAGTTTTGGAAAACTTTTTTGTTTTGTTTAATAAAATGTCCCTTAAATTGATTTAGCTTTGTGTAGCCCTTCTAGTATTCTTCACAGAAATAGCACATAGTTATTTCTGGAAATAGTTTTCCCTTCAATAAAAATATAGATTTGAAAACATCATAGATAAAATCTCTGTGTTTGTCATTGTTACAACTTTTGAATAGCAACTTAGTGCTTGCTTTCAAATTCAGAAGTTTGAGGAGGATAGAGTTAAATTTATCTTAGAAATTGCTAGCTGTATGAGTCACTAAATTGGGAACATAAATACTCATAATCTTTGGAAAGAACCTCTCAACATTGTTTTGCTGCATAGTGTCAACTGCAAAACACAATACAGTGTGTTTAGCTTAGAAGTAGTTGTGTTTGCATTTGAAATCGTAGTTTATGAAAAGAATCTGGTAACTTTTTGCCCCTTTTGCTTGTCAGACTGACTAAAGGCTAGCGGTAATTTTGCAGTAGAAGCTAGATTATTATACCATTGTATTTTATCTGCTTGCTTTAAGAAAAAAAAAAAGAAACTTGAGGAGCGTGGAAAGGGGTAGAGAAATGGCAAATGCTGGAGAATTCTTCTTGCATGCTGGTGGAATGGATAGGTTGTTTTGTTTACTGTCTGGTGCTGAAGCCAGATACTTGAAATAGGAACATCTGAATCTTTTAGTCTGGAGAGAAACAGATTTGTCTTGGAATGACACATTTTGTCACTCATGTTTTAATTACAAATTCCTTGATCTCTGTTTACATGGAATATAATCTGGTACTTAGTGTTTTCTGTATTCTGCTGAAACAGTGTATTTCATTTGTGTGTGCATTTTCTGCCTTTTAAACCTTCTGTTCAAAATGGTCCTGTTCATGTCTTTGCTAGTGTTTCATGTCAGATTTTTTCCTAATCGGGTGAGAGAGATTTAGTTGCGTGTTATCTGTGAGACGGAGTACTGAAACATTAAATTCCTTTTTTTTAAAAAAAAATTGATATTGCAATCAACTAATTTCCCTAGAAGTGACAACAAAGCACACGAGTATTCCCTGTTTCATTTTGCACTACTAAGTTTGAGTTGAAACTACTGAAAGGCTCAAAGCTTCTGATAACTTTGCAGACTGGACAGTCCAGATGAGTCCTTGCTCTTCTATTCTTTGTCATAGAATCACATAATCATTTAGGTTGGGAAAGACCTGTAAGATCACAAAGTCCAACTGTTAACCTAACTCTGCCAAGTCCATATAATATGCTGATACGCAGGATAGACAAAACCAGCGGTCTGAATTCTTTCACAACTCTTTTAAATCACAGTAATAACCCACTCAGGAATACATACGTTTGTTTTTTGGGAACAAAATGTGTGCATATACCTGCTTGTGGATTCCCTGATGCTGGTGTCTTGCTGCATAAATGCGTAAAAAATATATATCCTCCTTATATATTCTCATTCTTTAGTGCATCATGTGTGTTTTTAAAGACTTCAAGAAGGTAAGTAATGGTATGTCATGTGTTCATTGAGGTCAAAACTTACTTGAAATAACCACAGTGTGTGTGAAACAAAGTTTATGGTATGCTAGGCTTGGATTGAAGTGATTATGCAATGTGCAAGTTCTCAGCACTGCCTGCTACTTGGAGTTAGAGTCAGGAGAAATATTTTTCAAGAGCTCCTTGAGTTTTTCACTCTGATTTTACTCAAGTATACTTCAGCAATATAAAGATGTCTGGCAACTGCAGTGTCTGAAAACCTCAGAAAAACAATCTGGATAAAAGATTTGGCTTGATATTTGTTGTTATGCACTTAAATAATGAAGTTTGTTTTAAAGTTTAAATCTGCCTTTCAACAAGCTGTTTGCCTAAGGCTGTTACTGCTTAGAAGCTGAGTGCTATCAATATATGAGATACTGTGTGCTTGCTTGCTAACTTTGTGTGCGCAAATGGACTTTTCAGAAAAGAATACAAGACTAAATGTGTTTATTCACTAGAAATTACAGGATTCTGTGCAGATGGTAGGGAAATGGAAAACCGGCTCTTTAAAATTAAAGATGTTATCATGCATGCTTGCTAATAAGTAATCTGTTGTTCAGGTTTTGTGAGCATAAAGGCTTCTGCTTGAGAGAATGGTATTGTGCAACACTTTTTTATCTTTGTAGTAGATGCACAGTACTGTTGTGATGCTACTTCTGTCTTTTTTAATAAAAAGGAATACTGATTTCTGCGTTCAGGGTGTCTGAGGGTAGCAAAGCTATTTTCGTAGTTCTACCAAGCAACTTAACAAGATACTATTTCAATAGAAAGCATTTTGGTTAAGTTAAGGAGCTGTGGGAACGTTTTATCAGAACATATTGGTTATTTTTGCTTTAACCATAGTGAACAGCTGTTGAATGATACATTATTTTTTTGACTGCTGCTACTGTGAATATCTGCCTTGTCTAGAGATACAAATAGGGAGCAGAAGAAAAGGCAAAAAAGAATTTTAGTTTGAGGATCAAAGTGTATCTACAGTTTTGTAACAAAAGAAGAAAAAAAAACCCAAAAGGTTAAATGGGCTTGGTGTATGGAATCATGATTTTAAAAAGATCAGCTAATACTTTCCCCATACTCATTCTGCTAAATATAAATCATAGACTGCTTTGAGTGCATGGGATGCTGGGGCTTCAACACTTTTCCTGAGCTTTCTCATTTTTTCCTATTCAAAGGGTTCTATAATGCTGTTTTGCACAGGTGTTCAGAGACTTGAGTGCTGTGCTACACTAGATCCTTTTTGTCAGCTTTATATTTTGTCCATTTAAGGGCAATTGCAGAACTTCCAGAATTAAATCTAAATATAAATTAATAAAATAAAATAAAATATAACAAACACTTCTCAGTTCTTTAGTCGATGGCTTAACACTGCTAGGCTTTTCTCTGCCATTATGGAGTATAAGAATCTACTGTAAGGTAGATGAATTGATAATGTGCCAGATAATCAAAGTTAATGATTTTAATGGAAGCATAAAAATTAGTTTCTTTGTGGAGATAACAAGAGGATTTTGAGGTGCATGCTTCTTTCTGGATACTTATGTATTAAACAATCTGTACTTGGTCATAGAAGACCAAGTATGCTA